>NW_026652289.1:16670197-16759520 GCF_009828535.3 Hylobates moloch
TTTTTTTTTTTTGAGACGGAGTTTCGCTCTTGTAGCCCAGGCTGGAGAGCAATGGCATCATCTCGGCGCACCACAACCTCCACCTCCCAGGTTCAAGCGATTCTCCTGCCTCAGCCTCCCGAGTAGCTGGGATTACAGGCTTGCACCACCATGCCCAGCTACTTTTTGTATTTTTAGTAGAGACGGGGTTTCACCATGTTGGCCAGGCTAGCCTCAAACTCCTGACCTCAGGCGATCCACCCGCCTCGGCCTCCCAAACTGCTGGGATTACAGGCATGAGCCACCGCACCCAGCACTTGTCATTTACATTAGGTATATCTCCTAATGCTATCCCTCCCCCTTCCCCCACCCCACGACAGGCCCCAGTGTGTGATGTTCCCCACCCTGTGTCCAAGTGTTCTCATTTTTCAACATCCTTTCATTATAAAGTTGATGAGGAAAAAAACTGGTTTCATTATCCATCATTTAATGTTAAGTGGGAACTTACTGTATATTATAGAATAAAGGAAACAATACACTAATGTAATTGGAGCCAAAATTTTCCCTGTAAGTGATGACAGATTAAACATAAACATATAAAAGAAGTGAAGACAAAAGCTCTATACTGCTAAATTTGGACTGGAAATACTACATAAACTCAGGATTTCTAATGTCCTTTTTACTTTCATTTACTGAAGCCTGATATATATGAACTCATGACATAATGAACTCTTTATTTTCTACACAGATGCAAATATTTCCTAGCTTTGTCCACTGAAAAAGGCCCAGAAGGAATAATACGCCAGCAGCAGGTAGGCTTTCCAAAGTCCAAATATAACTGTTAAAAGAAACCAGGAGTTTTAAAGAATTGGGTGACTCCAAATCTTGAAATAACAGAGGTTAAAAAGTGAGACTATGGCAGGTGCTAGATGCTTATGTCAACAGGACAGGAGCTGGCTCGAACGGGCTCTCCCTGGCCAAATTTGAAAAATGTCAACATCAAAAAGAATAATGACTATTACTCATTCTAACAAATTGAATCAGAAAAAATCAATCCATGAGTCCACAGTGATTCCAAAGAGTAGGAGGGAGGGAAAAGAGAAAAGAAGAAAAGGCCAGGCATGGTGGCTCATGTCTGTAATCCCAGCACTTTGGGAGGCTGAGGCAAGCAGATCACTTGAGGTCAGGAGTTCGAGACCAGGCTGGCCAACATGGTGAAAACCTATCACTTCTAAAAATACAAAGATTAGCTAGGTGTGGTGGTGGGCACCTGTAGTCCTAGCTACTCGGGAGGCTGAGGCAGCAGAATCACATGAATCTGGGAGGCAGAGGTTGCAGTGAGCTGAGATCACGCCACTGCACTCCACACTCCAGCCTGGGCAACAGAGTGAGACTCTGTTTCAAAAAAAATAAAAAAATAAAAGAGAGAGAAAAAGGAAGAACAATCCTTTTTAATGAGGAATACTGACTAAAATAATGTAAACAGAATGAAAGAATTACAAAAATCATGATTTTGTAATCATGGTAATCACAGTAAAGGTCATCAACATATTCTAAAGGATGTAGGAGTATTGGGGAACAGAATAATTATAAAGTGCCCAAGTAACACATCATAGATAACTAAGCAACACAGGGTGAAAAAATATTACTTTTAAAATGGAGCAATCTGGCAGTTCCCACCCACCCAGGTGGGACAATACTGACACTGGACCTCCTGCCTCCCTAGGTGACACAATATAAAGGACAACACCAGTGAATGTTTAAACTCAGTCTCCTCAACTCAAACATTTCCAGTTTACGGGAAATAAAGGGATGGAGAAATAACTTAAAGCCATGGGGAAGCAATCAGACAAATACTTAAAGTAAGACATTTATGAGAAATCTGGCCTGGATACTTCAAAAAGTTATTGTCATTAAAACAATGATAGTACTTGTTCTAGATTAAGAGACTAAACAGGTTTAATCAAATGCATCATATGATGACTGTATCCTTGTTTGAAAAAAAAAGCATCTATGAAAGATGGGAAAATCAGAGTAATTTGAATAAAAACTAGAATAGAAATTTGAATAAAAAATATTTAGGATGTGTTGATATTCTCAGGCATAATAAAGATATTAGTCATATCTAAGAATGCCTCTTTTTAGAAGATGCATGTTTAAACATTTAAGGATGAAGTATCACAATATGGTAGCTTTCAAACAATTCAGAAAATAAAAGGAGAGGAAGAGAGCCAGAGTGAGGAATGACAGCCAGCAAGACAGCAGGACAGGAATGACAGTGACACCAAGGGGTGAGAGACCAAGATCAACCAAGTGGGCTTAAAAAAGGACCAAGATGGATAGACGGAGATAGAGATGCAAAGACTGACAAACCAACAGGTACAGAGATGATCTGAGGTGGAGAGACAGAGGTGGAAAGATCAAGAGAGAGAAATAAGGCAAATGTGGCAAAATATCAAAAATCAAAGAATCTACATGGAGAGTATAGGGTTGCTTATTGTACCCATTCATTTAACTTTTCTGAAAGCTTGAAATTTTTAGAATGGGGTAGGGGGTGCTGACATGAAGCTCAAGAAAAAATGAACACACTTGAACTTGGCTCCCTATGAGACTGTAAGTAAGCGAGGATTATGTCTTACTCATTTCTGACGTCCTGGTACCAAGCACAACATTTAACATGTAGGGTGACCAGCAAATACTTACAGGAAGAATAGAGAACCACTTTTATTTAAAGTACAACTAATACATATTGAGCCCTGAGCACGTGCTGGGCAGTACAAACAGCTTTTCATCCCTGATCTCATCAGATCCTTGCATCAACCCTGCTGTGGCTGTTACTCTTATCCCACATTAGTAATGGGGGAATGTGGGTACTGGAGGTTAAGCAATTGCCCCAGGCCACAAAGCTACCCAGTGGCCAGGCAGGCTTTCCAGTCGTTTGTCTCCAAAGCCTCCGTCTGACCTTAGTGCTATCGTGCAGTGAGTTCTCAGAATTCAAAATGCACATAACATACATCTTGGACTTGTGTAAAATGCATGGTCCAGGGCCTTGACGACAGCTCTGGTATAGACTAAGAAATGTCCACCTTTAAGGGGCACCCCAAGATAACTATGATGCCAATGGGACACACACCACATTTCAAGAAATGCTGCTCAAGGACAACACGGAATGACAGAGGACAGGTTCCGGAAGGGTCACTGGGGTGCGCTTTGGTCGAGCAGCCAGTAAATTGTGACTAGTTGTGAACAGAACAGGTTTATTTTCAGTAAAATATAATCTTCACCACAAAGTGCAAATCACTAAGGACAGATGAGGTCGTTTTACTTCTGTGCCATCATAACTGACAAAAGTAATGAAATAAAATGGTGTCTGAACACCTCAACCCTGAGCACAAATGTTTGTGAATATTCTGATTGCTGATCACTTACAAGTTGATATCAAAAACAATATTTGATACTTTCTAAAAGAAATACATTTTGGTAAATATTTTTCTGCAAAAAGCGAGGCTCCCTTCATTTCAGGGTTACCTCTGAGGTTAAAATGGTTATCAGAGATATGTATATTTTCTAACTTCTGAATTAATCTTCCAGAAAAGAATAAACTTCGACCTTGTAAAGAAAGCTACATAGACAAGAGCTTCATAAGTCAAACATGAACAGAAGTTGAATCCAAAGACTTTATAATTGTTAGTTTTAAAAGTCGGCCGGCACAGTGGTTCATGCCTATAATCCCAGCACTTTAGGAGGCCGAGACAGGCGGATCACAAGGTCAGGAGATCAAGACCACCCTGGCTAACACAGTGAAACCCCGTCTCTACTAAAAATATAAAAAATTACCCAGGCGTGGTGGCCGGCGCCTGTAGTCCTAGCTACTCGGGAGGCCGAGGCAGGAGAATGGTGTGAACCCGGGAGGCGGAGCTTACAGTGAGCCAAGACCGCCCTCCAGCCTGGGCAAAAAGAGCGAGACTTTGCCTCAAAAAACAACAACAACAACAACAAAACCAAAGTCATGTTACTGGCTTATGCATTATGCACATTCAGTCCTCATAGTAAAAGCAATGCTAAATTAATGCTTAACCTCTAACACACTATAAAATTCAAAATAAATGCTAAAGTCAATACCATCAATTTTTCCACCAAATAAATACACACCTTTTCTTCAAAGGTTCTATTAGACTCTGATAGAACTTCTTGTTGAGAAATATCTTATTTACTGAATGCTAACTCACATCTCCCTTTGTCCCAACACACTGAGACTATAAGTGTCCTTTATTCCTTTATACATAATTATAATACTAACCCACTTTGCAAACATTTTAGAATAATTATTCTATTGTAATCAAACCCCTTTTTATCACGTGCTGATCCATCCAGAGTCTATTATGCTATTACCCTCAGGACAAACTGCAAAGAGTTCCAAGATTTCTCTCCAGGAAAACAAACAGCCAATAGCCAAAGACCAAACTGACTAGAATATAGGGCCTTCTGCCTGAATATTTTTAGACCAGAGCAATAAATACTGTGAATCTATTTATATGGTTAAAGCCAACCAGTCATTCACTATGTGCAAATGGCTGTTTAATTATTAAACAAGCAATTTCCCTTAAATAGGTTTGTTATAATCTTTAGACTATAAAGACTAAGAATACTGCTTGTCTATTGGCCATGTTACTTTCAATAAGTAACATCTCAATGAGATTAAAATATACACAAATATCTGTTCACATTCCTTCCTCTGTATTCTCAACTCTCCATGCTACTAAGTATAAACCTCTCGCTGTAACCCTCCTAGTTTTCTGTTTACAAAAGACAAGATCCATAACATCACCCAACAACCAGGGTCCAAGTAAACTTCTTACCATAATAAATACCTTAAACGTCAAATTCTTTTACTTCTAGACAGGCCAACTTTCTTATTCTTATTAGCTAATAAGCAGCACATTTTCTGTTTATGTTTATCTGAGAAAGACATCTACGCAGGACAGAAATTTGTAATGTACCCCTCACGCTGCAACTGGAGTTTGCCTGTACAAATCACTAGAACTGAGAGTAGTGTGAAGGACTGAGTAGAGACTTCAAGGAAGATGAAACACAAATAAGTCACTCTGATACAAAAACTCCAACACGACTTCTCTTTATTTTGGAAGTCAGACTGGCGCCTATCTAGGTGCAGGAGACACTATCAGATGTCTGCTGTGCCTGCCCAGAAACGAGGGTCTTGACTCTTCTATTTTGTTCTTGCTCTCTAGTCACAGAAGAGGATACCTGAGTGAATTAGGCCAGTAAGATGCTCTCCTTGGGAATTCAGAACTGACTAAAACAGTAGTCTCTGACTGGATTAGTCCCTGGAGGACAGTGAAATTATTCAGGCATTGTGCCACAGCCACCCCTCCCATGTGCACTTAGCAGCACACAAAGCCACTCTCAGATAGAGACCGAAGTGGGTGCAGAGAGAAGTCCCTGGCTTCCCAGGAGTCTTCCACTTTTGTTCCCTGTTATTTATGAGGCCTGGCTCCACTGTCTAGCTTCTAAAAGAGAGGTACCTATCTCCCTATAACAAATTCATTCATTCATTCATTCTTCAATCAAGAGTCTGTTTCTTGAAGCCAGAGTCCAAATTAATGTAATAGTTAAACAGGATACTGACCACTCTTATTTTGGATTTCATAAAAACTGCTGAGAAACAAAATATTACTTTGTATTGAAAATTAACCAGCAGTTAATTCACTGACCATATGAAAGGAACCTTACTATGATGACAGAAGTAATATACCAAACACAGAGTTTACAGTTTAGGAAGAGATATTAGGAAGAAGGTCAATTAAGAAAGTGAAAATGGAGGCCGGGTGCGGTGGCTCACACCTGTAATCTCGTCTCTGGCAGATGAGAAAGAGCAAGAAGAACAACTAAGAAGCAGAATTAAGAACTTCAGTAGTACAATTTTACGTAGATTTCATTCCACTAGCTTCGCATAACCAAACAGTGTAAAAAGCATCTCTGTATTGCAGGGGCCGGGTGCGGTGGCTCATAGCTGTAATCTCGTCTCTGGCAGATGAGAAAGAGCAAGAAGAACAACTAAGAAGCAGAACTAAGAACTTCAGTAGTACAATTTTATGTAGATTTCATTCCACTAGCTTCGCATAACCGAACAGTGTAAAAAGCATCTCTGTATTGCAGCACAGAATAAAAACTGAAGCTCAAAATGCTATACTCTTTCTAAAGGCATGTAAGGGTTTAATTCAAAACTGAATAAGAAAGAACACCAGTGTTTATTAAAGGTATTACTGATATACACTCTAAAAGTACTAAGTACTATAGAATTGAAAACTTTTCCTCCTTGGTTTTAACAATTTTAACTATTCGGCAATATCATGTCGGTGTTTGGGTTTTTGTTTTTTTTTTTAAACATCTCTCATGCCTCTATTTGTAAAACATCTGGTTCCTCCTTTACTTTTTATTTAGTTATGCTTCATCTCTTTAATATAGTTGTGATTTTTTATCTTTTTACACAAAGTATACGTACCATATATAAATAATAAATTTTTATTTTTCAACTTCTCTTGGAGGCACAATTTTTTTCCCTAAATTGTTGCTGTTTAATTGCCATTCATAGCTAGAATGTTCATGCTTGAAAACTTGCCACAATCCCAACTTAAACTTTCAACAATTAACAGACACAAAATTGAATATTCAAGCAATGTTTTTACTACTTCTAGGCTGTTTCCTTGCTATCTTTAACTATATCTTAGCTTTAGTTGGCCTGTACTACCCGTTGTCCTCTTTCATACAATGCTTCCTTCCACCAACGGAAAAAAGAAACAGAGGAGTGAACTAATCAATTTTCAGTTAATTTGTGTCTTGATGCTGGAGTAGAAAATAAGATTCAGGCCAGGCACGGTGGCTCACGCCTGAAATCCCTTTGGGAGGCTGAGACAGGCAGATCACAAGGTCAGGAGATCGAGACCATCCTGGCTCACACAGTGAAACCCCATCTCTACTAAAAATCCAAAAAAAAAAAAAAAAATTAGCCAGGCGCAGTGGCGGGCGCCTGTAGTCCCAGCTACTCCGGAGGCTGAGGCAGGAGAATGGTGTGAACCCAGGAGGCGGAGCTTGCAGTGAGCCGAGATCACACCACTGCACTCCAACCTGGGTGACAAAGCAAGACTCCATCTCAAAAAAGAAAAAGAAAAGATTCAAAAGCAAGCATTGTTCTCACTTAGGATCCCATTAGATATTAATATTTTCAATTCATATCACCATATCTTATCAGAATTTTTTTCCTTAGATGAAAGATCCTGGTTGGTCTGGTTTTGGTATCAACCAAAACAAGTTATTCAGGTCCACAGTTCATTTAAATGAACACCTGGAATATTAACTTTTATAGACACAAAACAGAGAACCTAAAGTGCTTTATAATTTCTTTAATCTATTCACAACCACTAATGATTAGGTAGACAGTAAAGTCATTCTTAATTTGAAAATTTTTTTTTAAAAAGCACTTACATATCATAGCATATCATGGTAAAAATGATAAAATGGTAATTGATACATATTAAAATAAGTAATTGAGCATTATATCTAACCTAGAAATTTAAAAACTATTTCCTTAACTAAAAAGAAAGTGGTGGAATTTAAATAGTAACAAGAAACTTTCACACTTACCAGCTTCTCAATTTCTGATTCAAGATTCTGTATACAGTCAAGTTTTCTCTTGCGACAGCGCTGTGCAGCAATTCTGTTTTTACTTCTTCTTCGAATATCATGGATACAATCCAGCTGTTCTGGAGTAAGCTTGTGCATTTTCAACAAGGACTGAAAATCATTTCGAGACAGTGAAATTATCCGTTGTGCATTGAATGGCAGTTTTACCTAGAATATGAAATAAATATTACTAATTATTGCTGTATTTTATAATTATACTCAAACCTAGGAAGATGAAGGTATACATCTAGGTTTTTCAGAGAACTTATTTTACATTAAAGAAAACATAGGCTTCTATTCCCAATTTCTATACAATCCATTATAATAAAAACTGATAATCTAATTTATATTTATGGTCTATTTCAAAAGACAAATACATTAAGCAGTTTTTTTTTCAGCAAATCAAACATATTAACACAAATACTGACATACGTAAAATGTACAGACAGAATTTATTTTACTACTGCATGTTAATACACAGACGTTTTTACTCACCCCAAAAATAAAATCTATTTTATTTTTTCAATGAAATGACTATGCAGCATTGGTTTGATATTAGTATAATTATGCTAGTAATTTCTACAGCATTTCAGAAAATTTTTCTGTCAAGAAAATGTTAGCCTCACATAAATCACTCTAAAAGATACACATTTCACTTGCCAATATAAAAAAAAGTTACAAAAGTCTTATGAATATGTTAAAGTCATTTCGACATACTTAAATTTGGAAAAAGAAAAAGAAACTTTTTTAAAACAAAATTGTGTGGGTATAATTAATTATCAAAAATGTAAATGAAACACAGGTCGGTCTGGCAACCTACTTAACTTACCTTTTAAACTTATAGATATTAGTTACATAAAATGTTTTAAATTAAAAAAATTTTTGATATTCTTTTTGTAGTAATTCCAAATGCTACATTTATAATGTCATAAAAATCTATATATAACCCATGCATACATACTACTTCTTAATCACCAATCCCTCTCCTTCCAAAGCCAAGATTATTTTTAAAAAAGAAAGCCCCTTTCAAAGCCATGCCTGTAATCCCAACAGCTAAGAAACCAAAGAAAATGCCAAAGAATGGGATGCAGAGAAATTGGAATCCTCATACACCTGTGGGAAAACAGTGCAGCTGCCATGAGAATGGTATGGAGGTTCTTCAAACCATTAAAAATCATAGCACTGTATGTCCCAGCAATCTCACTCCTGGGTATTTATCCAAAAGAATTGCAATCAGCATCTCAAAGGGATATCTGCACTGATCTACACATATTTTTTTGGAGACAAGGTCTCTGTCATGCAGGAGTACGGTGGCACAACCTAGGAGGTTGAGGCTGGCTTACTGCAGCCTCAACCTCCTAGGCTCAAGCGATCCTCTCACTTCAGCTTCCTAAGTAGCTGGGACTACTGGCACATGCCACCATGCCTGGCTAATTTTTGTATTTTTTGTAGAGACGGGGTTTTACCATGTTGCCCAAGCTGATCTCAAACTCCTGGGCTCAGGCAATCTACCCACCTCAGCCTCCCAAGGTGTTGGGATTACAGGCACGAGCCACTGTGCCCAGACTGCACTCCCCGCCATATTCATTACCGCATTATTCACAATAGCCACGATATGGAAACAACCTAAATGTCCACGGATGGATGAACGGATAAAGAAAATGTGGTGTGTATACACAAAGGAATACCATTCAGCCTGATAAAAAGAAGGAAATCCTGCCATTTGCTACAATATGGAGAACTTGGGAGGCATCATGCTAAGTGAAATAAGCCAAACACAGAGAAGAGTAAATCCAACATGATTTCACTTATACGAAGTAGACAGAACAATCAAACTCACAGAAACAGAGAGTAGAATGGTGGTTGCCAGGGGCTAGGCAGAGGGAAAAAATGGGGAATTGCAATTGGATGGGTTAAGTTTCAGTTATAAAAGAATAAGTTATAGAGATCTGCTGTACAATATTGTGCTTATACTTAACAATACTGCATCGTACACTTAAAGTTTTGTTGTAAGGGTAGATCCCATGTTAAGTATTCTTACAATAAACAAATAAAGCCCAAGAAAGGGGAAAAAATGCAATGGATAAAATAGAAAAATATTTTTTAAAAAGAACGTAAATTGTGATTATAAAGAGAAAAGTCAACTATTGAAAGGCAAACAAAATCATAAAATATAAAAACAAAAAAAGAAAAAATATTTTAATTAATATATTTTTTGGAAGGAACTAACAGGCCTTTATCATTATTGGACTTATAAGTAATATTTTATAGAAAAGATCTATCAAATACAAACAGAATACACAAATCAAGCTTGCTTTAATATCATACCAGCTACATGTAACTCATGCTAAATTAAGACATTCATCAATAGTTGAAATGGCCAAAGGAAAATTTACAAAATCAATGGCCATGAAAAACTAGATCCAATAAACTTTACTCCACTAGAAGCCACATTCCTACAACTAATCACTGTTAAACCATTGCTCAGGGACATGTCCCAGATCTAGAGGTTCTTGTTGGCAATGAGCAAGACTGAATATATGCTGCATTTTTCCAGGAGCTATCATATAATGAGCATAGAATCATTATTCTTTTTTGTCTTGTAGCATGGCATTTGATTTAAACAATTAAATGGCCGATGTGTGAACACAGCCAATGTGTGAACCTACTTTATGGTTAATATATCTACTGGAAACAAATGAACACAGAAGTCCTTCAAACTTCATCTCTCTCTTTTGGTATTTATCACACAGTGTTTTTAAAATTTTTTTTGAGACAGTCTTGCTCTGTCTCCTAGGCTGGAGTGCAGTGGTGCAAACCCGGCTCACTGCAACCTCCGCCTCCCACATTCAAGCGCTTCTCCTGCCTCAGCCTCTCGAGTAGCTGAGATTACAGGCACCCACCACCACGCCCAGCTAATTTTTGTAGAGACGGGGTTTCGCCATGTTGGCCAGGCTGATCTCAAACTTCTGACTTCAGGTGATCCACCCACACCTCGGCTTCTCAAAGTGCTGGAATTACAGTTATGGGCCACTGTGCCCAGCCCTATCACACAGTCTTACAATTAACTTTGTATGAGTTTCCTCCCCACTCCCTGAACCTGATTATATCCCTAATGATACAAAGGGAGCTGATTCACAGTAAATCTCAATTAATGGTTATTAAAACAATGAATTAAGAACATACTCCTGCTCACCTCACATTCTTGTTCTCTGGCTGAACAGGATTCACTGTCTCCTTCGGTGTCCGTCTCAGAGTCGTCTCCCAAGCTAATGACACAAGCATAAGGGCAAGGTTCTTGCTGGGGTTCTGAAACATAATCATCGTTTCCAATTTCCAAATTGCTTGAACAGCCTTCAGTACTCAGAGTACTTATAAAAGGGCAGTTGACAGAACTTAATGTTGTGAAAGTCCTTTGACCTGGTTCTGGGCTCTCACTAATCCTGATACCTAACCAGGGACACTCAGACCGTTTCTGTGAGATCTGTTCTGAGCCATCTTTGGCCACAGCAGGTGATAACTGCATTTGGCAAGGAGTGTCCGTGTTGCAAATGTCACTCCAGAAGCCTTTTGCTAGGTGTTCCGCCACTTCTCGCTCCACACTACTCCTATCACTAGATGCAAGACTACTATCTTCCCTGGTGCCCAAGTCGGATTTCAAAGGTAAATCCTGACTTTCACCAAATGTTTTTTCTTGGACGTCTGTACCTGACAAAGGCTTTTCTGTTAACACTGCTGTGTTTTGCATACCAGCAAAATTCAAGTCACCATATTGGTCATATGTGTGTAAAAGAGACAAAGAATAAAGTCCATGAGGGTCTATGGAAGAATTGTGGGGGAAAGGAGTCACTTCTGATTTTTCAGTTGGGCACTGAGAAGCAGGATCTTTCTTCATTTCTTCAGGTTCCATTGCTAATTTACTTTCGTCACATTTTAACATCACCTGCAAATCTCTACACTCCGGGACTCCTCCCAGGCATTCATTTTCAGACGTTTCATTTGGCTGAACAGAAGCATGAATGTCTTTGACACTAGATTCCCCAGTACGAACTCTGTCAGTTCCAAATGCTTTTTGGAATTTTCTGTATTTGGGGCATAAAGAAGGCAAGGCCAGAGCAGCATCCTTCCCTAAGCACATGGACTCATATGTCTGACTGGCAGTGTCTTGTAGAGGAGGTGAGGCTTTTGCATTTCCTTGATACCTGCGGAGTTTACACTGAGGAGTCTGAACATTTTTATTTTCCAGAAATCCCTCCACTTCATCAGTTTCTAGATCCCTCTGGTCCAAAAGTGAAAGTTTAAGGTCTGTTTTCTGACAGTGTGATGAAAAGCATTTTTTTCTTGGGCATTCTTGCTGGTCTGCAGTGGAGTCCAAAAACTTAAATTTCAGAAACTGAAAGCAGGATTCCTCAATATTGTGTACACTTAAAAACTCCACACATTTGCACACTTCATCCACATTCTCTTTACTTAAAATCAGTTTAGCAGTGTAGGCAAACTGAATTAAAGGTTCAAATCCTTTAACTGTCACCTGTTGATACACAAAATAAAAACAAACACATCATTTGAAAGCTGTCTAGTACATAAAAACAAAATAAGTGGAAGAGGAATAGAGAGATATGTAACTTATTTGTGATAATTATAAAATATGTACTTTAATTTGAAGAAAACATATTCTTCTAAGAAAAGAAAAAGATCCTGGAAAAGCACGCTTTTCACAGGGACCAAACACTATTTTATAGAGTCCTCTCTTAATTGCACATGAATTATGGTTTACTCACATAAGTTAAAGACATAAGACATTACCACAATTTTCCCATGATAGTGAAAAAAAAAATCATCTATGACTTAGAGCAGGATGAACACTACCTGCCACACATACATAGTGAATCTACTGCTAGCCCAGCTCCACATGGCCACTATATTCCAAACAACTCCAACTGCTACAAGCTACAAAAGCAGAATTTTTAAGGATATAAAACAGTATCTGTAAAGCAGTTACAAAGTCTTGATCCATGGTAAATGCATACTAACTGGTAACTATTAACTTTACTGTCCAGAATTCCTAACGGTAAAAGTTTTAAAGATTCAGATTTTTAAAAGTGATCTAAGAGAAGTTATAAAAATCATGCCTCAGTAGTTTCAGCAAAAATTCATGGACTCGAAGTAACAAAACTTTAAAGTAGAAACTTGCACATATACATTAAACCTGCCTCTTAAAATGAGAGGCAAATGGAACCAGCTCCAGTACACAGAAAGCCTCATCCTGGGTTAAAAGCACAAAATTAATTTGAAACCACTGAGTTCTTATAAGAGTGGTCAAGATAATATTAATATTTGTGATTTTTATTTTTTTTTCTAAGACGGAGTCTCGCTCTGTCGCCCAGGCTGGAGTGCAGTGGCGCGATCTCGGCTCACTGCAAGCTCCGCCTCTCGGGTTCACACCATTCTCCTGCCTCAGCCTCCCGAGCAGCTGGGACTACAGGCGCCTGCCACCATGCCCGGCTAATTTTTCTGTATTTTTAGTAGAGACGGGGGTTTCACCATGTTAGCCAGGATGGTCTCGATCTCCTGACCTCGGCCTCCCAAAGTGCTGGGATTACAGGCGTGAGCCACCGCGCCCGGCCACGATCTTCTTAAAAACATAAACATGCTAAACCATGTTTAGCCTTTTTAAAGGCTCCAATAAGAAGCAGTGATACCATCAAATGCTAATGAGAATGCAGATAAACTAAATCACTCACATATTGCTAGTGGGAATGTAAAATGGTACAGACACTTTGAAAAAAACTTTCTTACAAAACTAAACATGCGACTACCATATGACCCAGCAACTGCACTCCTGGTCTTTTATCCCAGAGAAATACAAACTTAGGTTCACACAAAAACCAGTACACAAATGTTTACAACAATTTTATTTGTGATAGCCAAAAACCAGAATTAGCCTGATTTCCTTCAATAGGTAAAAAGCTACACACACACACACACACACACACACACACACACACACACACGGTACATCCATACTACAGAATATTACTCAGAAATAAAAAGGAATAAATTGCTAATACACACAAGCTGGATAATCTCAGCTAAGTCAAACAACATCAATCCTAAGAGGTAATATAGTGCATAATTCCATTTATATAACATTTTTAGAATGACAAAACTTTAGAAAAGGAAGAAAGATTAGTGGTTGCCATGGATTAGGCACAGAGGAAGGGGGCAAGGGGATGAGGGCATGGAGTGTAGGCAGGAGATGTCTGTGGTTATAAAAGGACAACACAAGGGATCTTTGTGTGTTGGCAAGTTCAGTACCTTTTCTTTTCTTTTTGAGGTAGAGTCTCTCTCTGTCATCCAGGCTAGAGCGCAGCGGCGTGATCTTGGCTCACTGCAAGTGATTCTCCTGCCTCAGTCTCCCAAGTAGCTGGGATTACAGGTGCCCGCCACCATGCCTGGCTAATTTTTGTATTTTTAGTAGAGATGTGGTTTCACCATGTTGGCCAGGCTGGTCTCGAACTACTGACCTCAGGTGATCTGCCTGCCTCGCCCTCCCAAAGTGCTGGGATTACAGGCGTGAGCCACTGGGCCCGGCTGAGTATCTTAACTATGGTGGTGGATACACAAACCTTCACAGGGGATAAAATTACATAGAACTTAACCCGCGCGCACACACACATGCTAGTATAAGCAAAATTGTGGCAATCTGAACACTATAGGAGATTGTATCAATATACTGGTTGTAATACTATACTACAATTTTGCAAAATGTTATCAATGGCGGACACTGGACAAAGTGAAAAAGAACTCTGCCTTGTTTCTTACATATGTACATGAAAACATCAGTGTGACAGTTAATATTAAATGTCAACTTGATTGGATGAAGGTTGTAAAGTCTTGTTTCTGGGTGTGTCAGTGAGGACGCTGCTAGAGAAGATTAACATTTGAGTCAGTGGACTGGGAGAGGAAGACCCACCCTCAATATGGGTGGGCACCATCCACTCAGCTGCCAGCGAGGCTGGAACAAAACAGGAGAAAGAAGGTGGGATAGGTGACTTGCTGAGTCTTCCAGCTTTCATCTTTCTCTTCTGCTGGATGCCTCCTGCCCTTGATATCAGACGCCAGGTTCTTTGGCCTTTGGACTCTCAGACTTACACCGGTGGTTTGCCGAGGGCTCTTGGGCCTTTGGCCACAGACTGAAGGCTCTACAGTGTTGGCTTCCCTACTTTTGAGGCCTTTGGACTCGGACTGGGCCACTACTAGCTTCCTTCCTCCTCAGCTTGCAGGTGGCCTATCATGGGACTTCACCTTGTGAACACGTGAGCCAATTCTCCTTAACAAACGCCCCTTCATACATACATATATCCTATTAGTTCTGTCCCTCTGGAGAACCCTAATACACTTGATAAAAATTTCAATTAAAATTTTTAAGTAAGTTAAAATAAAAAGGTCTTTAGGACAGTGAGTTATAAGGTATTTAGACACTGTCACTATAATGAAACACTTCAAATATTTGAAAACTTATGATTTACACATTAAATTAGAAAGAATGAATGAATGCATACACACATGCATGTATGCACATACCTTTCCTCCTAAATCCATGAATCAAACTTTGCTTTACTTGGAAAGTCTCATTCAATAATTTGAAAACATGAACCATAGTTAATACATCTCCATTATAAAATGTGTTGTTCTTTTTTTAAAACGATGGCTAGTTCATAGGTTGGCCTTTTTTTTTTTTACCATTTTCTTGATATTGCACCATTGACTCTGACCTCTGCCACAAAACTAACAGACAACCTGTTCCCAAAAGTGTAGCTGCAATTTCACAGAAGTAGGCACGGACAGCAACAAGCTAAACTGCAGACTTAGTTTACAGTTTATCCAACTGTATCCAACTGGGAATATCCCACACAGACCTGTCATACACAAAGGATTTCTACATTCTTTCTCCATATTCCTCCTGACTTCTATTTGTGTCCCAACGCCACAGCCTTGATACTCTGCTAGTAGCAGTTACTAACTAAAGCAAGGGATGCTGCTAAGAGTCAGCATAGCCAGCACATCCCCACCCAAAAGACAGTTCCTCTGAAAGGCAGGACATTAACAAGGACTCAAATATTTGTTGGCCTGAGCTGCACAACAGACCAGAGAAAAAGATGTATGTAAAAATAAGGCTCTATAAAAATGACACAACACTTTATTTTTTCTAATCAATACATAAAGACAAAGTCAAGAAAGAAGGGGAGACAGGACACTTATGGAGTGCCTCCTTTTCATAGGAGATGTCTTGGGAGAACGGACGTTTTATAGAACCCTAAACCTAATGATATGGTTTGGCTGCGTCCCCACCCAAATCTTATCTGGAATTGTAGCTCCCACAACTGCCACGTCATGGGAGGGACCCAATGGGAGGTCACTGAATCACAGGGGCAGGTCTTTCCAGTGCTATTCTCATGATAGTGAATAAATCTCACGAGATGTGATGGTTTTATAAGGGGGAGCTTCGCAGCACAAGTTCTCTCTTGCCCATCACCATGTAAGTCCCTTTGCTTTTCCTTCGTCTTCCACCACGATTGTGAGGTCTCCCCAGTCATGTGCAACTGTGAGCCAATTAAACTTCTTTCCTTTAAAAATTACCCAGTTTCAGGTATGTCTTTATTAGCACCATGAGGACAGACTAACACACCTAGCTACAATTGCTGATCACCGGAAAGGGCCCCTAGAAGAGAATGTCACACAGCATGGACTCTCAAAACCATGACTTTTCCAATTGCCTATAATCCACTGGGCATGTCCTGATTTGGTCATTTCATCAAAAATAACATAACAGTGGGTGTTATGTTATATCCCACTACTCAATAATGTTAACCAACATTCAAAATTAATGATTTTACATTTAAAAAACTATAAAAAAAAAAAAAGGGTTGCTGCAGAACCTGGGAAATGCTCCATAGCCACCTGACAAGGAGACTGTGCTTTATTTTTAACATTATGAACCATAAAAAACTTAAGTAAAAGTAAATTAAAATTGCCAAAAACATGTATCTCTCACCTCTTCTGGAAGAGTAATGTTCAGCTCTCCATCAGCCTGGCCTACGATTCTCGAGTGGAAGTAACTGCTGCATGCCGCCAGCACGGACCGGTGAGCACGGAACCGCTGACCCTCCACAAAGATGGTGACATCGCACAGCACATCCTTCTTCCGCTGGTCATTAAGGCTGAGTAAAACATTGGTGCTATGCACAGAAGACTCATAGGCAAAAACCGAGTTCTCACTCAGAGACATTCTGCATAACAAATGTTGTCAGGAAGTTCAGTGGAAAGCATGCTTCTAATTATCATCAACCTGCAAACACACATGCAAGATTTCACTTAAATAACATCTTGTTAAAAAATGACAGTGTCAAATATAGGCTAAGATACATACTCATTAAAACAAAAATGAAAATAAAAAATCTCCAGAGGAACAACCTAGAGGCATTTATTCAATATACTTCATTTAAAATAGGTTCTTGATGCAGTTTTTCTAACTAATTTTACGGAAAAGATTCTTGGAGTGAGGGAAGGATGAACTTTTTGAACCAAGGATTTCATGGCTCTCTGAAAGTGAGACATTACACAGTGAGAAACCACCTACTCTGAGCAAACAGATGGGAGCAGGGAATTTCTGGTGGCATCCCAATCCTATTGTTTTGAGACAGTTGAGAGAGAGAGAAGGCAGGAGAGACAGCCAGAGAGGTAAGAAGGAAGGTCCCCAGAGGTCACACCTTGGGATGAGACTGATAGTAAAACAGGCATGTGCTGTTCCACATTCTCCACGCACCATTCCTCAACATCTGATAGATGGCGAGTGAATTTAGTGTTTTATAAGAAGGGACACTGTTCTACAAAAGATAAAGTTCCTCCAACACAAAGAAGAAAATGACTGAAATGTGTCAAGCCAGATCTTGGTAGTAAGTCTTTTTATACAGTAAGATTTACTTCACACTACAAATACAGGCAAGTAAAACTACCTCATTAATAACATGCAGAAACTAGGTTTTCTCAAAATGCTAACAAAAAGTTATAATTTTATATTTTTTAAAATACACACTAACATATAATAGCCTCCAAATATTTTTTGATCACATACACACTACTGGCAAAAACAAGAGTACCCCCAATACGTCTATGCTTATCTATATTTTTCAGACATGTGCTACTATTCTGATATATATGTTCTGAGAAACACAGAAGTTCAAAGTAACAGGTTAAAAGAGAAGTTCTAATATTTTCTTCCAGCACCCTATGGCCGGAAGGGATGACACTGTGAGGAGCTTATTGGCCTTTATCCGTGTGATGCCTCACGGTAACATCCCTGCGTCATTCACTTCTGTTCTCCTGACACATGGGAAGCCTTCAAATGGTCAGTGAATGAGTAAATGGTACTGCTTTCAGATTTGCTACATACTCCAAACAAAAATGAAAGGAGAAATAAGGACTACTGAAGTTCAGTCCCAAGGTTAAGGATCACAGCTTATTTACTGATTCAGCATACCACACAAAATCACCGGTAACTTCAAAATTAAACACTAGAACTAACTCCAGTTTGGGCCCATACAAGAATATAAATTTATTTTTAGCAATTAGTCTTAATACTTCAGTTATCAACACAAGAAATCAGTGTTAAGAATAATAGGGAAAACCATCAATCAAAGAAGTTATGTATCTTTTGTGGGTGGCACCACACACAGACCACTGCCCTCTTCTTTCTTCAAGACTATACCCTGCCCAGAGCACACTGCCCTCCCAACCAAGCCGGACTCCATGGCTGACCACCTGCCCTACTATGTCCCTGTACCCACGCTCCCAGCCTCCTTATTCTTTCCTGGTATCTAGGATGCACACCCTTCAAAACTATACTAATCTTACTTTTATAGCTCATCATTCTTTTGAACACAGCACTGGTGTCATAAATTCACAATGCGCAGTCGCAGGCTCTTGGTACTGTTCACCAGTTTTCTGGTATGTCTCTGTCTCCTGTTCTCTATAATAGCTTTCTACCTTGCCACTTTTCTCCTCTCAGCATCTCTCCTGGCAAATCACCATGACTGGGACCCAACCTCAGAAAAAACAGTCCTCCTACCACCTCCACCACGTTCCCTCTTCTGTTGAAAACAATCTGTAATGTATTCTCTTAATCCCATGCCATCCCTGCTTCTCTGGGATCCAATACCTTCTCTTAACACCCTGTCTCACATATATCCAACCTCTCCCTCTATGCTGGCTCCTTCCCATAGTGTTTGTTAATGAGCACGTTTAAGTCTCTCCAGAGACTATCCTAAAGATGTTAACTATCAATGGCAAGATTATTAAGCTCTAATTCTTCACCAGGCACTGAGCTAAGTGCTAGATAGAGTTTCTCTCATTTACGCCTCAAAAGAGCCCTGTGATGCTCCTCTATCATCCCAATTTTACAGATGTAGAAACCAAGGCTCAGGAAGAAGTATCTTGGCCAACATCAAAAGACCAATAAGACAAAGATGGGGAATTGCCATCAGACATTTTTTTAACTACTCCATCATTCTGTCTTCAGTTAGTACTAGCTGAACGCACAGTATGGAGATTCACTGCAGCAATGTGGGGAGCTGGATATTACTAAAAGGTTATGCTTGAGAATACAGAAATGGACCGCAGAGAAAGCAAGAAAAAAAATTGGACCTGAGCTTCAGAAAGAGAATGACTCTGGGCCTTAGAAACTGAAATCTAAAGGTTCTTTGGATCTCAAGGTGACTCCACACAAATAATTCCTACACCTTCACCCTAGAGCTGCTAATAGCCCAACTACATCTGTGGCCCACCACTTCTCATCCTGCCACCAGCTGGCTGACTATTCGCCTCAAATTCCAGAGAATTAATTATTGGCTCAACATCTGTTTAGGCAGTTTTCAGCAACACATCATCTCGTGGGTTGAGAGCCAGCTTACAGATTTGCTGCCCCTGGACGAGATGCCAACCCCAAGTCCTGTCAGCTGCAGCTGAGAGAAACTAGAGATTCAGGTAGTAAAACAGCCATCCAGGAGAACCCCTCTAAGAAGGATCAGTCTCCCTTAAACTGGATTGAGCACAGCATGCACCGTGACTGATGCTGTTCACACGAGAAATCTGGGACTCACTCCTCATTCTTTCCTCAGCTGGGCACCCCTATCCAATCTCTTACTGAGTCCTGCTGCCTCTGCCTCTTAACACTGGGGTCCACCTCTCTCCATCTGCATCAGCACAATTCTAATCCAAGCCATCATCAGCTTCTGCCTGGAAAAATGCTATTTAACCTTCTATAACACTCACAAGCTCACAAATGTACAAGTTTAGTTATATAAAATAAAAATAAAGTTTCACATATCAATATTTATGCTTATTACATGCAAGTAGTCTGATACTTTCTACTCCATTCAATTTTTTTTTTAATCCCAGTTGTAATCCACTCAATTTCAAGACCCACTAATGGCCCATCACCTGCGCAATGAAAAATACAGGCCCAGTGGCAAACACCACAGGATTTAGAGTCTCAGAATTTACAATCTTACACTGTCTGGGTTCAAATCCCAGCTCTGCCACTACTAGCTATATGACCTTGGCCAAGTTGCTTAACCTCACTGTCTCGGTTCCCTCATCTATAAAGTAGAGAAAACACCACCTCACTGAGATGTTCTGAAGTTTATATGAGATGATGAGGGAAAAGGGTTCACAGCACAGTGCTTGGTCTACAGCAACAAATAATATTAGCTGTTATTAGTGGTGTTAATATTAACAAAAGCCTTATACCCCTAAAGCCCCTCTTGACCCCCTCCAATGTATTCTCTTCATAACAAAAACCCTACATCATCTTCCAAATAAATGGCTTATGATCACTTCAAAATCCTTAACACGTCTTCAAGTCCTATGTAGTTGGGTTTTCCATCCATTAATCCAGACTTATCTCAAGCCGTTGCCCCCCTCTCTTGCTATTCTCTAGCCTCACTGTCTCTTCCTTCCTGCTCCATAGGCCCCAAGCTCCTACTGATTTCAGGGCCTCCACATACACTGTGGCCACTATCTGTACTTCTACTCTTCAGCCAGCTAATGCCTCACCTTTTAGTTCTCTGTTTAAATGTCACAACTTGTCTGATTTGTTCCCTGCCATAACCCAAGCATACCTGTTGGATCTGGTCCAACACAGGTACATGCTGCTGAATGAGTAATTTCTTATTTTTAATACAGAAACAAAACAGAGATCATCTAGATCAGCAGTCTCCAACTTTTTGGCACCAGCGATGGGTTTCATGAAAGACAAATTTTCCCCAGATGGGCGGGCGCAATGGTTTTAGGATGAAACTGTTTCAGACCATCAGGCATTAAGAGTCTCATAAGGACCACGCAACCTATATCTCTCGCGTGCACAGTTCACCATAGGGTTCACACTCCTATGAGAATCTAATGCTACTGCTGATCTGACAGGAGGTGAAGCTCAAACAGTAATGTTCACTGGGCAGCCACTCACCTCCTGCTGTGCAACCCAGAGGTTGGGGACCCCAATCTAGATCTTCTTCCAAACACAGCCCAGTCACCTATTCCAACATATGTGGAACAATGCCACTGAGCCAAGCATTCAGAGGAAATTTCTTGGATAGCTTTTCCAGAGACTTGAGGGACAAAAAAGAGGCCAGCTCATCCCTCTAGAAGTCAAAGACATACCTGCAACAACCAGGCCAAAAAAGAGCAAGGATTGGCAACTATAAACATGGCCAATACAGATGACCTACAGTAATGAAAACACCTTGCCCTTTGCTTTCATTAACTACAGAAGTGTTCTGAAAATCATTTCTCCTAATCCTGGAAACCATCTAAGTGGTCAGCAATCCATTTTTACCCAATAACTATGTAACAACTACATCAGACAAGAACGGCACCTTCATGTCCTCTAACATCCATCATGCACCTTCTAACATTTCTCAAACCTAAAAACACTCCAGCCTTCCAGAATCTAAAATTCTATTAACTTAATACTAAATTTAGACTCCTGTGTTATGCCTGCATTTTTCTATATTCTTAGAAATAATACTATTGTTATCATTCAAAATAAAAGTTTGCTGATCTTAGGAAACTGCCAATTCATTCACTAGTGCTGATAAAGGATGAATAAGCATTTTAAAGCTTCCTACACCTCAATTTGGAAATAACTTCTGCTCTCTGCTGAATGCACATAATTGAAATTTTGATATAGTTACTACTTGACATTTTTGCTTTCAAAATCATACAGAAAACAAGATGCTGTGGCTTTATCAAATTATATAATTTTAAAGATAATTTATTTAAAGGAAAAAAAAACTTTTAAAAACCTAAGGTGAACATGTGATCATGGAACCAGGTCTACAATATTTCATGTAACAGAAAGTCAGAAGATAACTTTGTATAAAGTTCCTTGTGTGCAAAAGAGCTAGAATTTTATCTATCTCAAGTCTCAATGGATTATGTTGTGTTTTAATTCTCAATGTAGAAAGGTACAATAAACAACACCTCAAATTTATTTTTTTAAAAAAGGCTACCATACATTTTTTATCTTCACTGAACAATGACAAATGTTCTTCCTACAAGTGTTAGCTGTGCCACACAATGCACTAAGTGCCATGAAAACACAAAGACTGTCCCTTCAAGAACATAACCTAGATATGTTCAAAATGAGAATGATGCCTCAAGATAAAAAAGATAATAATGATCATTATAATCAATTTACACAGGAATGTGGACATCTGGAAAGGTATTTATTTGAAGTAAGTCTTCAAACAAACACTACTTTCCTGATCAATTTTCATTTAACCATAATATTCAATTAATGAGAACAATTATTTCACAAATAGTTCTGTTAGTCAAGGGTATGTGTGTGTGTGTGTGCGGTTGGCCACAAGTGGTGGCCAGTGGACATCACGAACGGTGCATATGGGCAAGTGCCAGCCTTTTTATAAAAGCAGTGCCCTGATCTGCAGCCCAGTCCATTCCTCAAAACCTGCCTTCTCACATTTCTAGTGGCTATCTGGAATTTCCACCTTTGCCTCCTCACTGATTCTGCCTAACATCACCTTCATCAACCTGTCAATTACTTTCACCTCACTCAATTTCAGGGCAGGGTCTTCACTGGCTCAGAAGACAGGCAAATTCCTCTTACTATGACATCTTTCTTAGCTCCCTAAGCCCAAGCTTCAAAATCCCCTAAGCCAGTCAGTTCCTGTTACAATACACCTAAGACACCCAAAGTTTGAGTGTTCTTCTGAAATTAGGTGAACCTTATATTCAATTTTTCAAGTGGATGGCAAAGATCCAACAGTATCCTGTGTCTACACCCTTAACTCTCCTTTAAGGGTCTTTATTTTAAAAATGATTTTAAATTTAAGGTGGAGATTCCCATAAGAAAAATTCTGAAGACATGGCTTTTCATCATTCTGTAATTCTGAAAAATACTTAACATCAAAAAGTCTGTGGAAACTTAATTCAGGACAGTAATTTAAGACAACATTCTTCCCAAGGTCCTAAGACCCGACTCACCTGCCAGGAGAGCCTGGAAGAGTAACTCCATGACCAAGTTGTTATTTTCTTTAACAGTTTACAGGCTTAAATATCATAACTGTTCAAACATCTGTATTTGATAATCACATTTTCTAAAGTTATTTCTCTCAGCCTTAAGAAAAGCCTTAAGTATTATTGGATAAGGTACACCGACAAATATATTTTGAAAAGGCTGAATGAAAATGGGAAACAAAAAAAAAGTTTGAACTAAGGTAAGTAGCAGAGGAGCTTACAGCAACACCAAAAATGATAACATTGTTAGAGGGGTAAATAACCTAGTAATTTACATTAGAACTGTTATATAACTAAAGATGCCACCACTTTTTTTAAAATGGGGTGGGAGGGAATCACTACAATTTTTGCAGCTCATGATTATTACAACATCATGTGAGGTCCCATACAGGCAAGACTTTTCATTTACTTTTCCTAATATTAAAAACTATATGGTTAAGTCATGGACCTTTTGTTATAGTTGCTGGACCTAAAGCCATATTTGAAATTATGAAACTAAGGTTAAGCTTAGAGGAGAAGAGTCTGAACTGTTAGAGAAGTTTGATAAAGTTATAGACTCCTCAGAGGTCAAAAATAAATGGTGTTTTACTCCCCAAATGAACAAATCCAACTTTGATAATTCCAGGTCATAAGCTTATAAGAGTTTGGAAGTAAATACAGGAACAAAGATGAGAAGGGAACACAGGAAATTCAAGCTCCAGAACCAAAACAAGACTAACAGATTCCACTGTTATACCTTCTTACTACAAAGAGTTTAAGAAACAATGAAGTCTTTTATTTGCTTAACATATTTGGCTGCTACTTGATTCTGAATAGGATTGTTATCTGTTATGAAAATGTGAACTAGTAACTAGAATTGGTCCACATCAATAAAGCTTATTTACTGAATACATATTTTCTGTCATGCATTTGTCAGTCACTATTTGTTAAACAACTTTGAGGTATGATTTATATAGAATAAACCATATCTATTTAAAGCATACAATACAATACCTTTGACAACTGTATATGTGCATAAAACCACCACCACCACCCCAACCAAGACAAAATTTCCATCAGTCCTCAAAATTTCACACGCCCCTTCCTCCAAGGGCATTGACATGTACCCTTCCCTGTGCCTGATTCCAGGTAACCAATAATTTGCTTTATGTCACTATGGATTAATGTGCATTTTCTTTTTATACAAACAGAATCACATATTATGTACTCTTCGGGTTTCTTTCACTTAATGTTTCTGAGGTTCATTCATGTTGTTGCATACATCAGATGTTCCTTTGTATTACAGAATAACACTCCATTACATGGATATGCCACAATTTGTTTATCCATTTGACTCTGATGGACTACTATAATAAAGATGTACCCTTGCATTGTTCTCAATTTGGGATTATTGTAATAAAGCTTTGATGAACATTTGCATGGACATATATTTCGTGTTTTTCTTGGGTAAACACCTAGGAATAGAAGAGCTGAGTCATATTATAGGCACATGCCTAACATTTTAGAAATCGCTGAATAGTTTTCCGAAGTGACTGTATCATTTTATCTTGCTACCAGCAGTGTATGACAATTCCAATGAATGGCAATTAATGAGAATGCTCTACATAAGACGTGTCCATCCCTTGAATGTGAGGACTGTTTTGCTTCATCTGTGGTGGTAGATATAGCATGAAAATCATGCATGGACCTTTTTTTTTTCTAGCTTGTCAGCTATTGTTAGTGTTAGTGTATTTTATTTGTGGCCCAAGACAATTCTTCCAATGCAGCCCAAGGAAGCCAAAAGGTTGGACAGCCATGCTCTACATTCTCATTAACCCTTAGTACTGTCATCTTTTTAATCCTGCCTATCCTGATATGTATGGTGGTATCTCACTGTGGTTTTACTTTGCATTTCTTGATAAGTAATGGATGTTGAGCCTCTTTACATGTGCTTATTAGCCATTTGTATATCTTCTTTTGTGAAATGTCTAATTCTTCTGGGCTTTTTAATTCTTATTAAATTCTACTGTAAGAGCTAGTTGAATTCTGATAAGGACTGCAATGAAAATACAGATCAATTTGGGGAGAACCAACATCTAAAAAACTGAGTCCTCCAGTATATGAATATGGCATCTCTCTTCATTTACTTAGGCATTCTTTATCTCAGCATTACTATGATCTTTTTAGTAAAAAGGGCTTGTGACGCTTTTGCTAAATTTATTCCTCAGCATTTAATGTTTATAGTTACTGCATATAGAGTTGGTTTTTTTAAACTTCATTTTCTCTTTTGTTTTGTTGCTATTGTGTAAAAACAAAATTATCGTTTTAAATATCAACCGTGAATTCTGCAACCTTACTTAATTTGCTTACTAGTTTGGATAGCTACTTTGTGGATTCCATAGGATTTTCTATGCACACAATCATGTCATCTGCAAACAGAGACAATTTTACTTCTTTCCCATCTTTATGCTTATTTCTTTTTCTTCCCTTATTGCAATGACTGAATAGTGAGAGTGGTGACAGTGGGTATCCTCATCTCATTCCCATATAAGGAAAGTGTTAAGTATTTTGCCACTAAATATGATTTAACTGTAGATTTTCTAAGACGAGCAACTAATGGGCAGAGAGGTGGGTGCAACTGTTACTACCCCAGTTAAGGCTCCCACAAGAAAGAGGGGAGGGGAAAAAAAGCAAAGAATGAAAATTCCCCCAACACGTAAAATTTCCCAACTCAGCCTCCTCCACGGTTTGTTTACACCACTTTCTAAATACTTACACCTCAGATACCCCTAAAATCCCACAACCAGGGGCTGAAGATGAGGACAGAGTTGTTATCAGGGAGCACAAGTAAGGACATAAAGACTTTTCCAGAAACTGCCAAACAGCAGCTAGCTGCTCTAGGGATACCTATGGGTGGACAGCACAAAAGATTAATAGCACTTTATAACTTGAAGACTCCACTGTCAGTTGAGCATGTCACTTTACATCTCTGTGACTTTTTTCAACTTTTAGAATAGACAAATAATGAGACTCTTAATTATAACTATAGCATAGAATGTAAATATTATTAACCTTGACAAAATAAAGCAGGTTGGGAGACAGAATCAGGGAGAATGGGAATGGTATTTCCATACAACTTACAATGTGCAGAGTCAAAAGGCACTGCCTTAGATTAATGAGACAAGAAAAAGAAATAGAAAAAAAATGTTTAGAGCTGGAGTTGCAGAGGTCATCAAGAGTAGAAGTGGAATAAGATTACAAATACATGTCGGGGGATAGTAAACGAAATCATCATCCACAGTAATAGCAAGTCAACAGATAACGTCTTAGGCTGATAAATAAACTGAGGTGTAAACATTTTAGACAGAGGTATCCACCAAAAAAATTAAATAGCAGAAATCAGTAAACATTGCACATAACTCTGAAGCAGAATTAGGGGGTGAGGTGCAGCAGATAAAGTTGTTCTCTGTACTTAAAAAAACAAACAAAAAAAACCAACAAGGCCGGGCGCGGTGGCTCACGCTTGTAATCCCAGCACTTTGGGAGGCCGAGGCGGGCGGATCACAAGGTCAAGGAGATCGAGACCACGGTGAAACCCCGTCTCTACTAAAAATACAAAAAAAAAATTAGCCGGGCGTGGTGGCAGGCGCCTGTAGTCCCAGCTACTCGGAGAGGCTGAGGCAGGAGAATGGCGTGAACCCGGGAGGCGGAGCTTGCAGTGAGCCAAGATTGCGCCACTGCACTCCAGCCTGGGCGACAGAGCAAGACTCCGTCTCAAAAAAAAAAAAACAAACAAAACAAACAAACAAAAAAAACCAACAGGTATTACATTGACTAAAAACACAAACTTAAAATGTTTAAATAGATAGTAAACAAAAGTAGCAAAACTTAGTTAAATGTAAATTGTTGATAACTTGGTTGCAAGTATTAATATAACTTTTTAGGAGAGTCTTCAAATAGAAAAGGCATTTGATAAAGAAAATTTTGAACTAAAAAGATTTTAACAAAACTAAGAGATGGAAAGAAAAAATACAGAAAGACATCTTGTTTGGGTACGATGTTACACATACTATTTAATACTGGCGAATATTAATTTAAACCAGTTAAAAATGTAAGGTTATCCTCCAGAAAAATGGGCTGTTGAACGCCAGATCACTAGAGCACTGGTTCTCTGCCTTACAGAATCTGATGAAATCTATTGAACTTCCACCAGAAAACCACGCACATAATAAAATTTTGCATTTGCCTTTAATGGAACTGATGAATGGATCCTCTCTTAAAATTTATTGACCCTCCTTATACCCCTCGATCTATAATTCTTTGCTCTCCTGTACTGAATTTCCAAAAGGAACCATTTATACTCACACTGTCTCTTCCCTCTCTTCCCAATTTCATTTGAGCCCACTCAAACAAGCCTTTTCCCCTCCACTCCGTGGCAACCATTTAGTGAAGCTCAACAGCTTCCACATCACCAAATGGCAAATGTTCAGTCTTCTTACACAGCATCTCAGCAATATTTAACAAGTTGATCATTCCTTTCCTGAAACCTTGTCTTCACTTGACTTCCAGGATACCGCAATCCTCTGGTTTCTTCTTTGCACACACTCCCTAGGTGAACACATCTGGACCCACAGTGGAGACACAATCACTTCACTGACTTGCTGAACACTCTCATATTCGTATTTGGTCCAATCTTGACTTCTCTCTTGAATTTCATACTCATATAGCCAACTGCATACTCAAATTACTACCTGTATGTCTAACAGGCATCACCAATTCAGTATGTCCAGAAATCTTGGTTGCCACCCTCATCACCATCACCATGCCTTGTTAGGATATATATTAAAATATTAGCATGGTAAGATCTAGGTAATTTTTGTTTCTGCATTCAAATTCTCAACCATAAATACATACTACTTTATAATCAGAAAAATGTTGGAATAAATAACTATAAACAAACAAAAAATGTGCCTTGGTTAAAAAGATAGTTCACATTTATTTTTGATTGTCGTCAAATCTCCCAAAGATTGCCAATTACATTTTCCCCCTTTAGAATAGATATTTCCTACAGTCATCAGCACATAATTGGTTTGTCACTACATGGTAAGTTGATGGGCTCTAAAACTTAGCAGATTCTTCACAATCAATTACTAAAGAATAAATTAAATTTTATAGAAACCTAAAATAAAAAGAAGACTTGGTGTTTAAAAAAAAAATGAGAGGACCCTGCTATAAGAAAATGAGGAGGAAAGACCCATCAAGTCAAGTCTAGCCATGTGAACAAGGGCAAATGTGCATGTGTGAAACTGAACAGATAGCCTAAGTAGTTAGCTCCCACCCTATCTGTCTCACAAAGCCCTCTGAAAAATATGAAGTGTTAAACAAACACACAGAATTATTAAGGACAACAGGAAATCAAGTTTCAGGTTATTTTAAGGCTACCAGCAGCCCTGGATAATCAGATTAACGCTCTACTGATATCATCAACTGTGTGATCTTCCGTAAATTACCTGGCTTAACACTTCCTATAATAAAAATTCAGTTAAGCTTAATAAGGATCTCAAGATAAAATGAAAGTATTAAAATTGCACAAGTCTGCCCAAAATAACGGCTAATTTCACAGACCTAAAGAATTTCCAATTAAAAAAGCACATTCATCCAGGATGATGACCCGCTTCTGTTACAGATAAGGAAACTAAAGGCTTGAGAAGGGCAATAATTTAAAGACTGAAAAAGTCTCTGCTCCCAGGTCCAAATATTACATTTCAATTCATGTTACATGACTCAAGTGGTATGTGGGGGAAGAAAAGGTAAAACTGACGAGGGATGGAAGAACAAGGAGTACAAGAAATACCCCAAGTATCCTGTGTGTGATGAGAATGAACACTATTAGACAAACAGATTAAATGGGCATTTGTGGAACAACAAATTTCCCCTTATTAATCAATATTTGGTGAATTTCTTTTTTCTTTTTTTTTTTTTTTGAGACAGAGTCTCACTCTGTCACCCAGGCTGGAGTGCAGTGGCACAATCTTGGCTCACTGTAACACCTGCCTCCCAGGTTCAAGCGATTCTCATGCCTCAGCCTCCCAAGTAGCTGGGATTGCAGGCGAGCACCACCACGCCCAGATAATTTTCATATTTTTAGTAGAGACAGGGTTTCACCATGTTGGCCAGGCTGGTCTCGAACTCCTGACCTCAGGTGATCTGCCTGCCTCACCCTCCCAAAGTGCTAGGATTACAGGCGTGAGCCACCACACCCGGGTCTGGTGAATTAATTTCTAAATAACACTCACTAGATTATATAACCAATCTCATGCATCACTGAAAGGAACCTGACACTAAACTGTGCTCAACTTATATCATCAAGGTCTATAGTTATACATACTACATATGGAAAACTAGAAGAAAAGAACGGTAGAAAGCATTTCACTACAAGTTACTTTCAATATAGAGGATTAAGCATCCATGTTCTATGTTCATAATGAAATAAAGATTCTTCATATGCCATCTTGTTTATAAATTGTAAAAATTATAACCATAATTCGTATTCTTTAGGAGGCGAAAGCCCTAAAACTAGCTGATGGCCAAAATGACCCCCTGTAGGTTTAAGAGTTGACACACATAGTATGCATAGTAACTGAAAAGATAAACAAAAAAAGTGCTCTTCAAATTCCTAACTATACACCAACTCACAATAAAATTGAGTCAAAAAGGGGGGTGAGGGTGGGGAGAGGTGCTTAAGAGTATAAAAAGAATGTTAACAATTTTAATTAAACAAAGCAGAAGCTACCGTACGGCAATCGGTATATCATATGAATCACAAATTTGAAACTGTTTTATTCAAGTAGAGATACTAAACTGAAATGCCTTATTTAAAAACAACCTAATCCACTAATCCCTAACAGCCACTGTAGGGCCACAGTTTCTCAATATACATAGCTAAAACTAAAAACATAGTCTATTTTTTACTATTTAACTTGGGAGTCAAAATAATCATTTCTAAAACGAGGATTTCCAAGCTACAGATTTTGCACCAGTGATCTCAGTAACTACTTTTCATTACATCATAACCACAAGATTCAGCCAAATAAGGAACAATTTGCAGCCTATAAATAAAGCTGAAATATATCTCAGTTTAAATAGCATTTGAGGAACTACTGAGTAGGTAAATACTACTGCATTTATCTGAGACAAAAATTATATTGGTAGTACAAGTCTTTCTAAATTCTATCCAAAAAAATAATACCAGTTCAGAAGCCTACTCTGGCCATTTATCACAGTCTATTTGTTACTCTCAAAAACAACCAACCATTGAGCAATTACTTTTCATTTTGTAAATTTACAACACTCAAGTGTTTAGGATTTACATTATTTGTCTGCCTTTCACAGCACAGGAAGCACCCAAACCTGGGATTGAGAAGGAACAAGAATGAAATATAAAAGTGCTTTTACACAGTGACCATACTTGTAACAACATACACAGGTGTCCCCCTTATCTACAGGGGATACATTCCAAGAACCCCAGTGGATACCTGAAACTGCAGATAGTAACAAACCCTATATATATACTATGCTTTTTCATCAAGCACAGTAAGAGATTAACAATAATAAAATACAACAATTATAACCATATACTGTAATAAAAGTTATGTGAATGTGATGTTTGTCTCTTTCTCAAAATATCTATTGTATTTAATACTTTTGGACTTCATTTGACCACAGGTAACAAACTGCTGAGTTAAACAGTGGGTGGGGAGCCTAATGTATTTCAAAATTGCTAAGAGAGTAGATTTAAAGGTTCTCACCACACACACACACACACACACACAAAGGTAAGTGAGGTAATGGACATGTTAATTAGCTTGATTTAATCTTTCTACAATGTACACATACAGCAAAACAGAAAAGTTAGGAGTACTACAAGAATACTGTATAAACTTAAGGTGGCATTAACTTTAAAGTCTGAAAAGAATGACGAATAAGCTAACCACGGGACAGCTTTCCCTTCGAGGAGGGGAATGAGTGTGTAGAAAAGGGAAGATGTTCCTGTTTTTACTCCTGATTCAAGAATTTGCATTCCAAAGAATCCTGACCCATCTAGCCAATGAACTAACAATTCTATCTGAGCCAGGCTGGCCTCAGCACTCAGTGCAAGCCATAGAGACCACAGGTGGGTGTGCACTATGGACTGAGGGACAGAGTAGTCCTCTTAGTATACACATAATCAGAAACTACAAGATATAATTATATGTTCTCCTCTCCCTGAAAGGAATAAGACAATGGCAGGGAACTTCTGAAATGTTTAAAGTATTAAAAAAAAAAATTATTTCTTCTATATATATTTATTGGCAAAATTGGCATTTTCAATTTTTAAAAAATTTTTAAATAAACCATTGATTTGATTGTAAAAGTGCTACTTGATCATAGAAGGAAATGGCATATAAAAGGAAAAAAAGTCACCTAAAATTCCAAATCCAAAGACAAGCACATTTTCTTTTTCTCCTCTGAAGTTTGTATCTAAGTGTAGTGGTGGCAGAACTAGTAGACAAGGATGTCACTGTTAACTGCACAACACCATTCACCCCCTCACTTTCTAACCAAACCCTGATTGTGCTCACATATCTACCCTCAACCCGGGGCCATCAACTCCCAAGGAAGTAGACCCCAGCCACAACCTAAGATGAATCACGATCCATTTATGCCAATCACAGCGGTGCTATTCCCCTTGCCCTTGACTCATTTAGGCACTGGCTTGTGTGCAATGCTGACCTATGAAGGAGAGGAGAGAGGGACAAGGTAGCATCTACTATGAGGCTTTAGGGAAAAATTTTTCTCACTGATAGAAACAACCTAGAAAAAAAAAAAAAGTGTGTCTTCTTCCATGAAACTTAAGTCATATTTTCTTGTGACACTTGAACTTGTGGCAGCCATCTTGCAACCATAAGAGGAACTTGCCAAGGACAAAACAAGGACGTTGCCTGCATCTTCAACCTTTCTCCATTGACTGGATTTTTAAATACACACACACACACACACACACACACACACACACACACACACACACTCTTCCTGACCCAACTTCTCCCTACTAAAATCTATTTCTCTCTACTCCTATTCACAGCTAAGCTTCTCAAATTGAGTTGATACAAGTTGTTTCCTCCACTAACCTATGCATTCATCATTAAACATCCCTAAGGCTTTCTTGATTTCCCAAAACTTAGGCTTCTAATAGTCTATGGTTCCACAGCACATTTTACTTGTTGCTACTATAGCACGCTATGGGAATGGTTTGCCTGTCTATTAGACTGTAACTTCTGAAAAGTTCACTATTGCCAAAATCTGGAAAAGTTCCTAGCTTATAAAAGCCTAAATATTTGTTTCATAAGTTAAATGTAAACCAAATGCCTAACATGTAGGAACGCCAAAAATACTGAAATGAATTTAGCAACCCTACTGTCCACATACACTGAAAGTTAAGTATGTGTTTGTGTGAGTTGGGGGAGAACAACAGCAGGAACAGGGAGAAAAGAGAACAAAGTGCCTTAGCCTTGAAACTTAAAAACACAGTTTTTCCTCACTCTTCAGAGATTAGAGAGCTGTTCCAAGCTAATTCAACAAAAAAGAGGCTGTTTCCACACTGGCATCTGAGAAGCAGTGGTAGGACAGCTCTCTAGAATCTCAGCTCCCCTGCTATTTGTGACCGCTGTTGCCAACCTGCTCAGAGAAGAAAAGGTGGCCCAGGCTTTCTGGGGTCTGGAAAAGGACAAACCAGTCCAAAGACAGGAGGTCCTCAGAGACAAAATACACTTTTTAGAAATCTAAAAAACAATACCTATAGTTTGAACAGCACTTGTGACAGTCTTTTACCACAAAAAGACAACGAAGTAGAGAAAGTTAATCGTAATTACATGCTCATCCCCAAGTAGCATTTCCTTTGACTTCTCTGGATGACAACTGAAACTGAAGGCATGCCAGCAAAGAACCCGAGTGAGCTGGGCAAAATGCTTTCTACTTCAACAGTCTTTTGCTAATGTGAAAGAAAAAAAAAAAACAAACAAGATTACAAGAGCCAAAAGCTTTTTTTTTTTTTCTTACCTCTTTTAACCCGAAATATGACTCTTACCTAGGGGAGTACCCACAGCCAGGCTGAGAATACACCTCAGAAAAACAGTCGATAAAGAGACATCAGGTACACTGGAAATTGAAGAGGCCTGGGCCAAGATCAGATAACCACTGTACATTTTTAAAAATATTTATATAAAATACGCATTAATGAAATTACAACCTAATAAATTTATTCAATCTTTTATAGCCACATATTTTATAACAAACTGTCTGATGGATGAGCAACTGCACTAATTTAGCTGACTTCCAAAAGATGCTGGCACACTTTAGAAAATGAATAAGGCATTAAGCATATGAAGATATCAGTAAAGAGGAAGTTGGGTGGATAGGTCACCCTATTTCTTCAATAGGACCCTGAGGAGTTCACCACCTTAGGACAAAAACACCTCCCTAAGGTCCTGGAGGCAGACAAATCAATAAAAAGAAGAGATAACAGGAAAAAAGGTGTGTAGGGGGAGGGAGGGACATTTCCCTTACCATACTATTTACTCTACAGCCTTGGAGGTAGGCTATTACGAATGTCCAGGCTACAAAGGAATTGAAAACCTTTTTTAGTGTAATTCCACTTTAATGAGGGATGGGGAAGTAGAGTGCAACTGTCCACTATGACTGATCTGATCTAAAAAATGATAAATTTAAAAAGTGAAAATAACTTTACCTGAAAGAAACTGGGAATAAATGGGGCCAGGCACAGTGGCTCATGACTGTAATCTCAGCACTTTGGGAGGCCAAGGCGGGTGGATTGCTTGAGGTCAGCAGTTCAAGACCAGCCTGGCCAACATGGTGAAACCCATCTCTACTAAAACACAAAAATTAGCTGGGCATGGTGGGGGGTGCCCCGTAATTCCAGCTACTACGGAGGCTGAGGCAGAAGAATTGCTTGAACCCAAGAGGCAGAGGTTGCAGTGAGCCGAGATTGTGCCACTGCACTCCAGCCTGGGCAACAGAGTGATACTCCATCTCAAAAAAAAAAAAAAAAAACAAAACTGGGAATAATTAGTTTATTACGAAAATATTAGTTTGAACAATGACTTTCCTAAGGCATTGCAAAAAGCATTTATATTCATTTTTCAAATAACATGATCTGCATACAATTTCAGATGCATTAATGTAACATTTTCTAAATTGTGCCAGTACTGAGAAAGGAACCAGCTGCCCGCCAATTTCACTGCATGCCTACTGTGTTCCTACACTGGTCATTAACAACCAAGATTCTGGCTACCACTATTTCTTCTTCCTCGTGTTTGCTTCAGGGCAGATTTTTATTATCCTATGAATATTTTCTAACCTGTCCCTGATCCTAAATAAAACAAAGAATCTGTTCTAGAGGAGTGATATTCAAAGTATTAGACATATAAGACATTTAACATCGAGATAACCAAATTATATTTTGCTCAATTCAATTCTAAGCCAATCATGAGTAAAAATAAGTCACAAGTTTTATGTCTATCTTAGGAGATGAACTAGACTTAATTCCAGCTGCCTTCTCAATAATCGCACCAATGATAAAAACAGAAAATAGAAAGCTAAATAATCAAAAGAATTTCAACTCAGTGCACACTTACAAGGTACCACACACGATGTTCTCTCTTTCAATCTGTTAAACATTCCCAAGTTTCAAAACCACAGAACTAGAATGAACGCATATCATACCACCCAGTTCAGCAACCAACAGTTTATTAAAGAAACACAGCCAAGGCACATTCAGAGTGCCACAGGAGATAAAACAGAAAGACACAGATTCTCACCATCAGGAAACTTAGACTCTGGCTGAAGGAATGGTCAAAATAACAACCTTTCTGAATTACTAACAGGTACAAAAAGATATACGGTAAATATGTCCATTGTATTCATATCCCATTTCATGGATAATTTTTCTGTATTAGTATAGGCATATCACCTAAAGAAAACATAATACTTAGAAGAAACTAATTAGCATACAAATTTACATTCTAAATGTTTCCAACAAACTGGATAGGGCCCAGGAATATGTACTGAGAAACTAGTTCTGTTCTGGTATTAACAAGAAGGGAGGGGTGGACAGGTTACTAAAGCTGCCAGGCCACAACGTCAACTACAAAGTGGAGAAGACTAGCCAAAGAATGGCAAGTGTTTTTATTTCGTAAAAGCCAGTTTCAATTAACTGGTTAGTGACTACCTCAAGCACTCCGCTGAGACTAAGATTCTTTTAAGTAAAAAGCTATGTTCTGTGTTCCTTGCCCTCAGAAGTTGGATGTATGTTTGAGATAGTGCTACTGACTTAACGTAAGAGTGTTCCCCAGGTTGTTTTTCCAGTCTCACTTGTGATCAATGGCGGCGATTCAGCTCTCAACAGCTACAAAACACTGTGTAACTAAGTACTTCCCTGATTCTAAACAACAGATAATAACACCTAACACTTACTGATGTTTCTTATAAAGCTGGCACTGTGCTAACCACTTACCCTGTATTAACGCATATAATCCTCACAACAACCTCTCTGATATAGATTCTACTATCACCACCCCTGTTTTACAGAGGAAACAATGAGGCACTAGTTACCAGGTAGAAGAGCTTGCCCAAGGCTTTAAAGTGGGTAACACATTCAGAACCTGACCTTAAGCAGTCTAGCTCCAGATCTACTTTTAACCTTACTGCTTCTTTGTCAACTGTACAGTGATCAAACCCAGACTTCAGTTATGTTAGTGCACTGTGTAAGCCAGGTGCCTGGGCTTCAGGCTAGTGTAAGTCAGTGTTTTATCTGCAGTCCCGAAATGTTTACTCCCTCCAAGGGGCACGGATTCTGGGGAATTGCACTCAAATTACCCTTACCTTTGCCATTGGTACATTACCTCATTTGACACATGACAAAACAATCTTGAAAATCATCGTTTCACCACATAAAATAAACCCTCTGTTTAGAATGCTCAGGGAATGCAGGTTTTAGGGTTAAGACAATTCTCTCATTAACAGAACATTAGTCAGAAAATTAGAAGAAAGGTGGTGATTCCTAAAACATAAGTCATGGAGAGATGAGCGCTATGAAGAGAAAATCTGACAAGTGGTAATTTTAACAGGCTTTGCAACTGTTATTCTGAGCATCATCTCTCACAGTACAGGTGTGTAGAAGGCACATGGCACATGAGATTTAACTGAATGGTAAATACTAACCACCCTCACCGCCACCACATGCCCCCAACACTAGTAGGAGGTTGATATTCTGAATAAATGCCACTTCCCAAGGGATTCACTGAATATGTCTTATTATTAATCTTCATTAAGAGAATGTAAGCTTGGCAAAAAAAACAAACAAAAAAACAGACTTCAAGGAGTAACAGTACAAAGTAATTTTTAAATATGATATACATATTAAACTCCAATGTGTAGATTATCTTCAAGTATTTCCACTGCACCCTTTTACACATCACTGCACTTCAGATCACATACATTAAACAAACCAACGAATGGGCTTGTCTCCAAATTCAAAATACAGGTTATCCAATGAAATTCTGTATTTTTTTATTTCCATCCCCAATATCAACAATGTAACAAGAAATTTACACTCAAGCTTCTAAAGTAAAATATACAGACAAAACTCACATGGAATATTAACAGTCTGAAAGAACTCTTAGGAGGAAACCATAAGTTAAAAGAAAAAGCATTCCAATTGTTGAAAGAACGTTATTGACAGTGGTGAACAGGCTATGTTCCCCCAGCAACAAAGGGGTGGAGGACATGCATGCGCATTATATAATATGAATGCACTATTGTTAGTCTGCACCTTTAAGCTTAATGTCTTTCTTATATTAAAGTTTTTAAAAGTTTTAATATATTATTTCCAAATGAACCTCCTTGCACCCCACCTTGGAGGCCCTAATACTTACAAAATTCATGATTTCTAATCTCCTCTAGTCCCAGACTTAAAGGAACAAAATAAATCGTTTTTCCTAATACAAAATATTTTAAATGAACTACCATTAATAGGAATCATCATTTTTTTCACCAAAGGGCCAAATACCCAGATCTACATTTCCCACTCCTAAACTTTGTTTGCAATGAGGACTCATATAAATATTTGGGTTGTGTGCTCCTTTTTAAAGCAAGAAGCAATGACACCAGGTGTAAAGGCAGTAGTGTTATATAATCAAGGCAATGAGACAGGTATTTATGGTTGGCCATTCATTAAACAGCTCTTTCGAGACTTGACCCAATGAGACCTATTAATTCCACCCATATTGTGCTTACCCTCCTCTGACTCCTGAAACTTCTTGTGTATGCATGAAAAGCCAAGGGCCATGAGAAACAGAGCAAGTCCCCTCCGTGTACTCATAACCAAATTTTTATGACGCACAAATTAAGCTCACTGCTTGAAACTTAATAGACCACATAACAAAAACCACAAAAAGGAAACTAAGTCCAGTAAAAGTAGTATTTTTGTTACAATATTTTTTATTGGGTTGCCCCTAGCTGCAAATTTCTTCCCCAGTTTTAGCTCTCTCCAGCGCAAATTTATTCTCAGACAGCAGGTCACGAGGCTCCGTCTTCAAATCTGCCTCAGTGCTATTGGCCACTGCCTAAGAGTGCTCTCCCACTTCACCCACTGATAACCTGTATCAAAACAACTCCAGCTGGGTCCCCTTCAGCCTTCTGAAGCAACCCCTCTAGAGCGCTCTTTGGCCTTTTAGAGTGGAGGCATGTGATGAGAGTATCTGCACCAGCTGTTTCTAATTACCTCTCAAGCTGGAGCGAATGACTCAGCAACCCAACTTTTTAAAGAGTCATCCTACCTTGTCAACCAACCAACATACTGAACAATAGTAAACCACTTGACAGAACCATAGGTTAAACAACAATACAAGAATCACAACACCAAAGTCACCCTACTCCAAGCTGACTCACCGGGAGCCTTTCTTCCCTAGGCTTAAGATGTCCAAAGACAGAAGTGGCAAGTGCCTTCAAGCCCAGCCCAGCCCTTGCACCACTACCCAAAGACCAGGAAGAAGCAAGCCGACCTCTTCCCATTTCTCTGCTTGACTATGTGAAGCGCTCAAGCGCTCTGCCACTAACACATCTGGGATTTCCACCCTTTATCCTTCTGAACTGCATTCAATGCAAACCCTCTGATGTAAAGGGTGTTCAAATATATGACCAAATTCCCACAGCATCCTCCATGGGTAACAGTCCCTAACCCTACACAATTCTCCAAAAAGCAACGCACCCTACAAAACATTCTTTGTTCCTCCAAGCATGACATTGTAGCTCGTTTTCCCCATACACGTTCTCTCACAATTACTACTACACTTTACCTGGAATCAGCACAAGTTTAACGCAGAAGCCTCACTCCATAAAAGCATTCCGCACAATTCTACTCAATGACATGAAACTGCCGTGTAAGAATGAGAAAGCAACGGCACGCGTGTTACATTACACGAGCACAAAGCTGGTGTCTCCAGAATCAACGCCCACTCTCACCATATTGTGCGAGGCTTAATTACAACGCGTGGGCAAAACTCCAACAAAGGGAGTCCTGGGATCTCCAGTCCCCAAAACCAGTCTTCGCTAAATCCAGCTCAGCACGGTGGCCTTCTCTCCCCAGCCACAAACTCGGCTTTTCTTACGCGATTCCACGCGCGACAGGCACCGGGCTGAGTAGACGCGAGGCTGGGCATGCGGTGAGAGGCGGCGGAGGACAATACGGGGCCCCAGCCGCGAGGGCGGTGCTGATGTGTCACAGCCCGGGCGGGCCGCGGGCGAGGGGCCGGGCTGGCGCTCGAGGGCGGGGAGAGGGGGTGGGGCAGGGACCCCGCGGCCCCCAGCCCCCGCCCGCCCCGGGTAAAGTACGGCGCGCGCGGGTAAACAACAGCTCCGGGAGTGCAGGGGGTTCGGCCGCCGACGGGACGCCCCTTCCGGCGTCGCGGCCACTACCAGGATCCCGGCCGCCGGCGCCCCCCGCGGGCCCCGCTACGTGCCCCCCGCGCCCCGCCCAGCCCAGCCCAGCCCAGAAAGAGCCGCCCCCGGCCCGCCCGCGCCTTCCCCGGACCTGTCCGCGGGCCTCCCCTTACAGGCCCGCGGCCCTGACCGCGCCAACCCTCCCGGAGAAGGGCCGGCGGGACGGCCGAGCTACTCACCAGAGCTGAGGCGCGACGCGGCCCGACTGACTGCAGCGAGAGCGCCCGCCGGGCGGCGAGGGCAGCGGTCAGGTGACTCACTCCTTCCGCGCGGCCAGCCGCCCCCTCCCTTCTGCGCCGCTCTGCTGCCGCCACCTCGCGGCGCCAAAACCCCGCCCGCCCGCTGGAGGCCCCGCCCCCGGCGCCGAAGCCCCGCCCTGCCGCCCTCGAAGCCTCTGTCAGCGAACGAGCGAGCGCAATAGCGCGGGCAGGGGTCGCCGCGGCCGGAAGCCCACGCTGGGGGGTTGCAGGGACGGGTCGTAAGGGGCGGGGCGGGCCTCGGGGAGGCGGCGATGGGGTCCCCGGACCTCCGCGCGTGGCACAGCCCGCAGCCTGAACTGACTCCCACTCGAAGACCACCTCTTCTCTGCCTTCGGAGGGCAGAACGGAAAGGCCGAGCGCCTCCTCGCCTTGGGAGCTGCAGGACGCCCTAATTCAGCCGAGTCGCCGCGTGCCCAGGTGTCCGGACAGCAGGAGAGAGGACGGGCGCTGGCCCCACCGGAGTCGCTTTACCCCCTAAAGAGCTCCTCGCTGCCTGCCCTGGGGGTGGCGGGCGTCCAGGTTCACAGGGTACTTGAGCTTGCTGGGGTGGGGTGTGTATCAAGTGCGTCCAGGGTTTTGTGGAGCGCGTCTAGCAGTTGCTCTACTTCTTACTGACAATGAAACAAGGGCGCCCACGACAGGTGTTCCCTTTTCGCTGTCGCTGCCAGGAAGCTTCCAGCCAGGTTCAGCGCCTAGTGGTGTCAGCCGACCCATCTCGAGCCTTGGTTCCGCTGTCATCTTCTGGTGCTTATTCTGGTGTTTATCCAACTGTCCGTTTTGAAATTATGTTCCCAAGCCATTTAACACCTCTGGAGTTCAAAGCACTAGCTGTCAGCGGAGAGGGATGCAGGCGCAGCGGAGGGGACTGTGCACGCCAGCCCCACGAGGGTTCCTGCGGAGATGGCACGGACCTTGAGGTCTGAAGCCAAAGGACGATTTGTGTGAAGGGATTTTATTGTTAGCTTTGGAACCAGCAACAAGAAGACAGCCCTGGAGTTTCCGGGGCAAAAAGGATACCAAGATAATAATTCAGGTATTATGACTAACATGACTGCATTTGCACCCACAGGCTATGGGACTTGGGGACCTTTGAGTTACATCCAAAATACATGAGAAAATCACATAAGTGAAGTTGGATGGGAGTGCGAGGGGTGAAGTGATACATTATGACCTAGAATTAGGGGAGGCTTCCTGGAGCAGGTGATATTTGCATTGGGTCTTAATTGGGAAGAGTGGAACCCAGCAGTCTAGATAGGGTCCAGAGGTAGGAGGTACGTCGCATCCCAGGCTGCCTCAGTTCGTGGTGAGAGTGCAGATATTTAGTGAAACACGAGGCAAGGACACTTGGAAATACCCCATGAAAGAAGGATTGAAGTTCTTACAGACACACGGAAGTATCCGAGGCTTTATTCTCCTTCCACCTTGAGCCAGTGGAATTGCAGTCTCTTTTTTCTACACCTATGCAGTTTTTTCTACACCTATGCAGTTTTTTTCTAGGGGAAGATCAGACCCTCCTCTTTGGGAGGAACCCTTGCTTCTTTAGATAATAGCAGTGACATTTTCTAGCCTGAAAATTATGATGTATGCCCTGATATGCTTAATTATTTGAGAAGTTCTCACAAAGGTATACAGATGTGCTGAGAGTATCAAGGCAAGTGACTCTCAAGCTTCATTATGGGTAAGAATATCTGGTTTGCTTGTTAAAATGCAGATTCCGGCCGGGAGCAGTGGCTCATGCCTGTCATCCCAGCATTTTCGGAGGCCAAGGCGGGCGGATCACGAGATCAGGAGATCGACATGGTGAAACTCCATTTCTACTAAACCCCAACATGGTGAAACCCCGTTTCTACTAAAATACAAAAAATAGCCGGGCATGATGGTGCGCGCCTGTAGTCCCAGCCGCTGGGGAGGCTGACACAGGGGAATCGCTTGAACCTGGGCTGTGGAGGTTGCAATGAGCTGAGATCGCGCCACTGCACTCCAGCCTCGCGACAGAGCAACACTCCGTCTCAAAAAAAAAAAAAGAAAATGCAGATTCCTGGGTCCCACCCCCAAAAGATTCTAATTTTATAGATCTGAGTAGGACCTAAGGGCCTGCATTTTTAATACTGAAGCATGTGGTCTTCAAGCTTATGGCATGTAGTAGGAACAGGACGAAAAATGAAACTGGAGAATGAAATGAAACCAAGTCAGTATGAGAAGGGCCTCATGCACAGCACCGGGAGTTTGGACTTTATCCCGTGGTCTGCAATAAGTGAGTAGAGGTTTTTAAGTCATGTGATTGTTTTTAAAAGCTAATTCTAGTATTGGGAAGGAATGGGAGTGGAAACAGATGGTAGGTTGAATGAAGGAATGAATGAATGATGATGCAGTAAAATGTTCAGTAAAAGATGTGGCACTTTTTATTTTCAGTCTTCTCTTGTTTCGAACCAAAACCACTTAGAATGTATTTCTTTTAAAACCTGAATATCAGTGTAAATATTCAAAAACAACTGTATGTTCTGACCTATGTCTTCTGGACTTCCAGAGTTAGCATTAACATTATTAGCTGCCAGGCCAACAAAACCTTGAGTAATCCTACTATACTCAGAATCAAGAAAAGTCGCTACATCATTGGTCAACTTTGAAGAACATCAGCCTCAAGATCTTTTACACTAACTCATACATTTATTAAAATCTATTACTAAAACAGATTTTTAAAAATTATCTTGAGGTTAAAATGAGACATGGTGCTTCGACCCAATTTCTATTGGAAAAAAAAAATGTTAAGATTTGGGGACCAAGAAAAAAATTGATTGCTTTTTTTTTTTTTTGAGATGGTGTCTCTCTCTGTCATGCAGGCTGGAGTGCAGTGCAACCTCTGCCTCCCGGGTTCAAGCGATTCTCCTGCCCCAGCCTCCTGAGTAGCTGGAATTTCAGGCACCCACCACCAGGCCCAGCTAATTTTTGTATTTTTAGTAGAGACAGGGTTTCACCATGTTGGCCAGGCTGATCTCAAACTCCCGACCTCAAATGATCCACCTGCCTTGGCCTCCCAGAGTGCTGGAACTACAGGCATGAGCCACTGCTCCCAGCTGATTGCTTTCAGTTGGTATTGGTAATAGTTTGAAACTGGGACAAGTAGCCTAGTCTTGCGGTCTTTCTGCTCCTTAGCTCAGCTAGGTCCAAGTTCTTGTCTCACAACCAGGAAAAATTAGGCACACAGACACCGGAGAGTGAGTGGAGTGGAACTGATTAAGCGAAAGGAAAGCTCTCAGCAAAGAAGGAATGCCGGGAGCAGTTCCCCTACCTGAAAGTGGGAAAATCCCCTCCCATGTGGCTGAGCCTGGGGTTTTTATGCATTCAGAATGGGGAGTGCATGCTGATTGGTTTATGAGTTTGCAAAAAAAGGTTAAAGCAAAGACACCACTCAAAGGCAGGCACAACAGTGTAGAAAACCAATTAGAAAGGGTAGGTATATGTAAAATAGGTGAAGGGTGGGGATCAGAGGAAAGCATGCCAAACAGGAAGATAAGTTCTCAATCTGGTCTGAGAATTTAACTTGTAGCTTGGCTTTCAGGCTTTAAACTATCTTCAGCCTGGAGGTGGGGTTTCACCGGGGACCTGCCTCTATCTGCCTAGGCATTTGACTGTCTTCTGTTGCTGTCACTAGTAGCACAACATAAAGATTTTGTGCTACTGTTTCACAGTGATTTGCAATTAGTGCTTTTTTTTGTCATGTAGTTCTGTTTTTAGTGCATTATTCTTTAGGAGAATTTATCCATGAAGCTTGGGTATCACAGCTTACTGCTATGGCCTTGATTTATACTTCTCATTGACTGTGAGAAATGATGGTTAGTTTTTCTGCTGTGAGCAGGTTTGTTGATATACAATACTGTTTGCAAGATGTTATATATGTGCATTGTCACATTTCTTTCAAAAATGATATTTCCACTTTTTACAAACATACATATCTTCTTTCTGGCCATCATACTGATTTTATTGCCAAAATAAAATCTTACTATTAAATTAACCCGAAAACAATTTAAATAACTATAAGCCACAGTTAGGGAATGATTTTTAATAAAACCTAGATGTATACACCATCATTTTCTCCTCTAATAGCAGGTTGCCTTGCCTGACTCAAAAATGAGGGAGCTAAATCATACAGATAGGTGACATGTTCATGGCTATAAGGAACACCATAGCATAATATTTGGACAATAAGACATAATACATATCCTGAAAAAACTTTGATGTGTAGTCAGTGTAACCCTTGTCCCCTGTCCTCCTCCCAAACCTCAGGAAAGATCCACACATCCACATTTATTCCCTACCCACCTTCGGTTTTGAATCCTAATTTCCACAGGTGCAACATGGCATCTATAACCCCTACAAATCTGCATACCCCTCCAGCCTTCCCGGAACTTCATTCCCTCCATCTTCATTGCCTTAGCTCCTTTTGTCTTTAAGAATTCACTAAGTCAAGAAAATACTGGAGGGGGGGTGGGGCAAAAAAACACTAGGCTTTAAACTGTGGGGGATTACCCAGATAAACACAAGTCTCCCCACTTGAAAAACTGCTCTTTGACACCTGTACCCTAAGATGTGACTATGGATTAAAGTCATAGCACCCCTGCCCCCAGGTTGGAAGGTTTTTTGGAAAATGAACGTATTTTATTAGAAGACAATGAGAACCTCCTGGAGCAGATGAGTAAACACACCCTTGTGTTTACCTGATAACTGAAATCAAAGATGAGGTGTAGCCTCTGGTTTGAAATGTTACAAAGTCTAAGATCAAGATAAAGGCAGAAAAATGAAAAGGAAATAGCCAATTTTGAAGCAGAAGAACTCAGTGGGACAGGGGCCAAATCAGTGAAAGAAGTGCTGCTCAGATACCAGATTTAATGACAACCAAAGTGGCCCAAATATCCAAAAAGAATTGCACTTCTGAAAACCAGTAGGAGGTTGCAGTGAACTAAAGATGGCCACAAAATTTTTATCATTTTCCCCGTCAAGAATGGAAGTTTATTTTTCATCATCTTGAATCTGGCCCTGTGACTGCATCACCAAGAAGACACTGCAGAAGTGATTCTCTGCCAGTTCTGGTTCTAGTCTTTTAGAAGACTATCAGCCTCTACTTCCTCTTTCTTTAAATGAGCTCTCTTGGGACACCCTCTCTCAGAACCAAACCACCATGCATGGGGCATGTGTGGCCTCTTCACTCAGGAGCCCCAGCAAAGCAACCAGCCAGTACTGAGCATCAAGTGCCAGTCATGTGAATGAACCATCTAGGATGTTCTTTGGTAAAGTCTTTACAAAAGAACTTTCCAGCTGAGCCCAGCCAACACATAGAATTATGAAATAATAAAATGATTATTGTTTAAAGTCATGAAATTTTGCAGTGTTTTTTTATATAGCAATAGATAGCCAAAATCAAGATTAAGTAAAATATCAGATGATTAAAATGGAGCATGAAAATGGAGTTAAATTTGTAAGAAGAACCACAACCCCAATGATCATGACTTAGAGGAAAGTTCAGTAAATGAAACAGAAAATATTGAAAAAGCCTGTTTCATTTTAAACCTGTGTCAAGCTCCTAGACCTAAAATGACACTTGAAATTGTCCTCCATTAGAATTCATTGTGCTACAAATTTTCTCTCATTCTGTTACATATAAGGAAGTAGAGAAATTATTCTCTCATAAGCTAATGCTGCAAGGTGTTCTTATATATATGTATATATACATACATATATTTTTGATATTAACATAATAGTTTTTAATATTTAAATGTTTAAGTGTTTTATATATTTATATTTATACATTTATCACCATCTATACACACACACAAATATATATATACACACACATATACATACATATAAATGTTTGGGGATAGAAAGTGAGACCCTCAGCATCTTGGATGTAGCCTGATTGCTCTGCACCCAACTGAGGAGGAGTGAGGGGAGAAGAAAGTAGAGTTCCAGCCAGAAAGGTGACAGAAGACTGCCCAAAGCTTCATGTAACGAATCCTTCAAGCCTGCAGAAAAGTTACTAAATGTTTGGTGCCAGTGCCTTCCTGCAGAGTCAGTGATGCTTATGCTTGGTACTGAATCAGAGACAGCACCTTCAGCCATAGTCACACGTCTGCAAAGGACAGAATAATCCAGCCTGATAGCTTTCTTCTATGTATTTGTTGGTGTTTACACCAAGGATTGTAGCCTGCAGCTCTTGATCTTTTATTCTGAAACGTTATGGAAGTAGTAAAGGCTACTTTCTAACATACCTGTTTTAATAAATGTATTCTCAATTTTTTTTAATGCAAAACTGGCACAACCAAGAGAGGTGCCATATTTTGACTCATGTTTTTACTTCACCTCTTCATATACCACTTCATTCAGTATCCTCAATCAGGTTCTCAATAGAGGTCAATTTTGCACCCCCACCCCCTGCAGCAGGAGATACTGTTACGGGGTGGGTGGTACTAGCCACTAGGAGGTAGAGGCCAGAGATGCTGCCAAACATTCTCAGGACAGTACCCATGGATAAAATACTTTGTGAATGAGGATACGTTATTTGCCATTCAGAACAAATAATTATCTGGCCCAAGTTTCCACAGATCCAAGGCTGAGAAACCCTGACCTAAAGATATTCATGCCCCAATATGAGAAATGTGTGTATACATTAAAAGAAAGTGTAAAGGAGTAAAGGAACAAAGTGGAAAGAAAAAAATGGAACCAGGAAAGAAGCTAAAACATACATATTGCAAAACATCTTTGATAAAATATCTTTGATAAAGATGAGCTACAGATTTATCTGTAGCTTCCTGGCATCCAAGTAAAAAGATAAACCAGATAATTCAATCATGAGCTAACTGAGGGCTGAGTGGCCACCGTGAGAAGTACTGAACTCCTAGAAGAGAGACCGTAGACACAGGTTGTCATCACAACAGCCTATTCCCTGGACTGAGGTGCCATACATAGGGAGCACTTTGGAAAGGGAGGAAAATGATTGATCTTTGAATAAGAACTACTGGGTCAGAGGAGAGAGATGGATATTAGCATGAAGAGATAGAACAGTCAATTGATTAGGGGTGCTGGGTTTTCAGCCTTGATTGTTCCAGATTCCCTCTCCAGCCTCCTCCACACTTCTCTGTACCCTAGGAGGCAGGCCTCTTAGGATGGTATTCATGGATTCCCCACACTCCCTCACTTCTGGTTGATAGGGACAATGGCAGATGTCTACAGGAACTCAGCTGTCCACCTGCCAGGCCATGGGTTGGCTGTGGCTATATTCCTCTACCAAAGTCCCCAGCTCCTGCCAGGCCACCCTCACCTACAGCTAAAGCCAAAGCAACATCACTCTAAGGGTGGTAATATCTCCCTACTTTGGTTAGCCCTAGGGTGCATCACCCCTTTGGTGGGTTCCCTGCCCTCATCCTTGTAAATGGTTCCATCTGTTTTCTGTCAGTTCCCTGACTGATTCACCAGATCAAGACTTGGGGGTAAGGAGAGTGACTATATTAACACATCAAAGGAAAGAATGTGAATGTAGTAAAGAGAAGTTAAATCAACTCCTAAAGCCAGTAAAGGGAAAGCTAGAGGTACAAGTAGGAACATCATATCCCTTGCCCTGCCTGGGACTCGGTATTTTACTCCTGGGCCCTGTGAACCTGCAGGACAGGAGAAGGAAGGAAGCACAGGCTACCATGGTTTGGTTCTACTACATTAGCTATCAAGGTCTTCCAACTTGGATTTCTCTTTGATTTCTTTCTAATTATTTGCCTTTACATGTACATTTACCTACTGGAAGAGATGGGTTGGTTAGTAAGCATCAATATTTGAAACACTTGTTAGCTATATCCTCATTGTAAATCAATAAATTATCTTTCCAGTACTCCCCCTGCCTCTGCAGCTTCAGGTGAATGTGCATCTTAAAGTTGTTATCACCACTGATGTGTCTATAGTTCAGGTTTCTGCATCAGCAAGTTGAAAATCATGGTGAGATGACAATCCTGCAGTGACCTGGTTCAGGTGGTTCGTACTTCATGGAAACACCCTCTTTATTAATCATAGTAGCTTCAGGACTGACCTTTAGATCAGGGATGCTTTATTTTCCATACACTTACCTTGCCCTTAATCCCTTTGTGACAGACACTGCTTTGTCTACCCAATATCCCTTCCTAACATAATCCTGATTAAATGTGCAATGTACCAACTTAAAACATGCCTTTCCAGATTGCATTAGCTATGTGACCTAGTCCTTCTCAACCACATATAAGCAAATATAGACTCAATACAATTTCCAGGAAAGCTTTTACTTTCCTGATAACAAAAGACTAAATCAGCTGCGCTTATGCCCTCTGTCCACCTTCACTTGAATGACTGGAGGAGGAGCTCTTTTCTTTCAATCATGAGGATGAAAACTGCAGGCTAAGGATAGCAGAGCAGGAAACTAGGAAGAAGCTCAGGTGCTTGATGACTTTCTTGAGCAGCTGATTAGCCCTGGTTACTGAGTTTACTCTTCTTTTAAAAGCAGAGAAAGAAAACCCTATTCAGTTAAGCTTCTAGAGTTGAGTTTCTATGACATAAAGCCAAAAGAAGTCTTAACTGATACCCCTTCTTAATCTCAAGTCCCTCATGTCATTCTGTATAAACATACGTGCTAAGAACCCTGAAGTCATGCATCCTCTGTTGTATGGGAGTAAGTGGATTGTTATGAAAATATTCAGTGCAATAAACTGAATGTTTATGTCTCACCAAAATTCTTATGTTGAAATCCTAACCCCCATTGTAATGTTATTAGGGGGTCAGGCCTTTGGAAGGTGATTAGTTCTTGAAGATGGAACCCTCATAAATGAAATTAGTGCCCTTATAAAAGAAACCCCAAAAAGCTCCCTCCCCCATCCCACCATGTGAAAACACAGCAAGAAGGTGACATCTGCAGCCCAAAAGAGAGCCTTCAGCAGAACCTGACCAAGCTGAACCATGATCTGGGACTTCCAGCCTCCAGAACTGTAAGAAATAAGTGCTTGTTATACAAGCCACTGTGGTATTCTGTTAAAGCAGCACAAATCAACCAAGATGCTCAACCTACACCTATGATCCTGGAGGCTGGCAAATGAATAGCAGTGAATGACAGTATAATAGTGTTGACAGTAATAAAAGAAAAAAGATGTATGTTATTATGAAATTATGAAGAATATTATTGACTTCAGTATTGCTACCTCCCCTTGGACATAATGAGGTCACACATAAGAAAACACAGATATAGATAAGCCAGTAAAAATACTCTGTCCCAGGAAATGGCTTTTTTGAAACATGGGACAGCTGCCAAACAAAAAAGAGGAAATTAAAATCCTTCAAAACAATTTTATGGATTTAAGCTATGCAAAAACATTGGGGGAGCATGTGAAATTATATGGAATTATTCTGATACTCAGCCTCTTTTATTGTGCATTTTATGAAAGAATAATCAATAAAACATCTGTCATAATTGCATAAATTTTAAAAAGCAGATCCACTTAACGTGGCCAAAATAAACTAAATGTATTTTAAATCCATGTCTCTGAACTGAAGCTACAGGAGTGAGATGTTGAATCCCATTTAATAAAAGGAAATATCTTTTTATACTAGCAATTTGAGAATTTTACCAGAGTAAAAAGAGGCTCTAGAATGAATATTAAGCTTACAGTTCTAAAAGCATCCATTTAAATTGGTTAGAACACTGGAAAATTACCCACTGGCTAAATAAGATTTCCAGAAGGAATACTATTGAAAATGTTTTTTACATCCCTTAGGAAAAACGGAGAAAATAAACAGAGGGCATATCTCCAATTAACTACATGTACCCCTTGAGTTTCCAAAAACAAGCTCTAATATAATTTGATTCTTTATCCTTAGCAATGGGAAGTCAAGCATAAAACCATGTGCAAGCACCGCATGATGTGGCATAGGAAAGAAAACATTAATCATAGACATTTCTATCACTTTTTAATAGACGAAAATCCATGTTTCTATTAGCAGATACGAACAGATCAGTCTGTGCCCTTATTACTTTTCTAGTTGGTGCCCGAAATCCCTTAAAGATTGATTATTAGGGGTGAAGGTTTTGCGTATTCAGAAGTTCTCTGTTAAAATTCAAATTCTTTCAGAGGGCAAACATTAAGCCACATTCAAGGACAGTCGTAATCACTTTAGTGAGAAGAAGCTCATAAAAATACTCATGGCGAACGGGATTTACATGCATTTTGACAGGAAAGTGGAAGAAAGCATCCAGAGCAGAATCCATGCCACTGTCGGGGCCTGAGAGAAGTTTGGTGGAGTTGGGGAGGGCAGTAGAGGGCACTGAATGCTAAGTAGCAGAAGGATGACAGAGACGAATTCTGAATCATTGACAGGTGAGCATAGTTTTTGGAAACAAGTGTTACCTACTCATTAAGATTTTTATTAAAAATCCAGTTAAGATATCGAAAATAAGGCCCTGAGATACTGTAGATTCATTATTAGAAAAATAATGATATATATTATGAAAGTGCAAAAAGTAGGAAAGATTTAAATACATCTATCCACATTCAATATTCAAAATGTATTTTTGTGAATCTGATATTTCATAGATTTTGTTTCATTTGATACACCAGGAATATCTTAAATGAAAGTATATAAAACAGGAATTATCTCAAATGAAGAAGTTGAGTTTTCAGGCCAAAAGCTGGCAAAGGTTGCCATGCAGTCTTCAGGCTCATTGACCAAGAGCCCCTTCCTCCACCTGAAACATTTGCTGAAGATCCTGTAAATAAATACGGGTAAATAAACTTGACTGTATGGACTTCATAAGTGCCTTCTTATACCAATTTATGTGCATGTTTTAAAGCTTTATGTCATACAGTGTGCAGTTATATCCTTTTAAAGTATGATTTGTAATCATTTAATAAAAGGTCTATTCCCTATTATGTCATATGATTTGTAGGAGGTATTTTGATCAGTTTTATTTATAATGGTCAAAAGTGGCAAAATCCTGGCCTCTGTGGAGTCCTGCTGGGAGAGAATATGAAGCAAGCCACGGATGGCCTAGAATAGAAACTGGAAGGAAGCTACATTGGGCTTCCTGCTATCTGAATCACCAAGTTCGGGAACTAAGTATTTACTAGTCTTGAGTACTTATTAGTTCAATTCGAGCTAACAGGAAGTCATTGATGAGAAAGTAGATGGAACAGAAATCAATGTAGGCTGCTTTTGGAGGGACTTTCATCCCTCGTGGAGAGGCATTTCAGCATAATGATTACAAACATGGACTTTAGTTAGAGCCAGAGTGTTTGAAACCCACTTCTACTACTTACCCATTTGTGCCTGTTTCTTCAACCATAAATAGGGATTATGCTGGTACTTATTACAACAGAGTTGTTGCAAATATTAAATGAGTTAACATACAAAGAGCATTTAGACCAGCACATAGGCATAATTGTATAAGTATTAGCTTTATTATTATAGAAGCCAAGAATATTTTAGACATAAGCAAGGGTGAAGCAGAGATCAGGTCCTGCCCAAACCTAATTTGCTGATTCTGAGAAGGGACTAGATAGCATCAAGAAATATGAAAATGGTGGCAATGAGGATTTTTTAGCTTTGAAGTTATGTAAGAGGAATACTAATCATTCCTTAATGTGAAACTATCCAAGAGATATTACCCTAATTTAAATTTCAGTTATAAACTGGTTTGATGATGGCCTTTAGAATAGAGGGGTGTGTGTGTGTACGTGTGAGTGTGTGTGCGCACGCACACGCTTTGGAATAAGCATCTTCTAAGTGAAAACAAAACTGTGAAAACAGCCTCCCAGGGAGCAGGCTGGAGTTGAAGTGCACAGTGTTGGTGATCCATCGAGACCCTTCAGACCCTTTTTACCATTTTTGTGCACCTCTCTGCTCTTGCTCCCGATGGCCAGCCCTTCTTTAGAAGACGTTCCTCAGTCAGTGAAGCTGCTTCCCACCCCCATCCCCTGCACATGTTGATTCAGAAATGCCTGCAACTTTATCTGTCTCTGGATGGTGCTTAGCTGCTGGGCACAGGAGTATGAAAGCCAAGCTCCTCTGCCTCATGTTATTCTCTAAGTTCCCCTATGGGATCAGGCCACACCTATCTTCCGCAGGACTTTTGTCCAATATTGCACCTTATTTGGCTTCCTCCCCTTCTCTATTCTTCCTTCATTTCCTTACTGATTTCCCTTGGGAGGAAAATAATAACAAATCACACTTGCACATGAATCCTTGTCTCAGGGTCTGTTTCTGGGGAACTCACCTGCTATGATCTGAATGTTTGTGTTCCCTCAAGATCCATATGTGAAAATCCTAACCCCAAGGTGATGGTTTTAGAAAATGGGGCTTTTAGGAAGTGATTAATGCACTTAGTATACTTATAAAAGAGACCCCAGAGAGCTGACTAGCTTCTTCTACTATGTGAGAACACGGCAAGAAGGCACCATCCATGAACCAGGAAGTGGGTCCTCTCTAGACACAGAATCTGCCCGTTTCTGGATCTCAGACTTCCCAGCCTCTAGAACTGTGAAAAATAAAATTCTGTTTTATAAGCCTCCCAGTTTATGGTATTTTGTTATAGCAGCCCAAACAGACTAACACACTGACAAGACAGAAGTGAAGTACTTTTTGTCTTATTTTATAATAAATGATTAGTAATTAAGGCACACTCTGGGATCAGGAAATCTGAATTCAAATCTTGCCCTTAGCTGTGCTAACTTCTATGAGCCTGCTTCCTATCTTTGAATGTTTTCAGTTTAAGTAGTATTTTATTTCTTCTTAATACAACCAAGAACTGTCTTAGATTTTGAGTTACCTAAGTAGGAGAATGAACCAACATTTGCCAAACATTGGGCACAGAGCTAGGTTCCATTGATGTGTGATCGTTTAATCTTCACAACAACCAGAAGGGGCATGTATGCTCATCCCTGTTTCACAGCAAGGAGTTTGAGGATCAGAGAAATAATTTGTCCAATACTAAACTGAATGAGTATTTAAATGCAGGGAGGCTTATATAGAACATAGAATTATAAGAAAGAATCACAGACTCCGTCTCAAAAAATAAATAAATAAAAATAAATAAATAAAAAAATAAAAGAATCACAAAAAAGGTAAAAATTCCATTATATGTAACTTAATTATATAAAGAAAATCTCTATGCAAATTTGCAAAGTTGACTGCAATTAAAAGTTGAGGAAGTGCAAAGATATATGAAGGATATAGGATGTCTCACTAAACATCTACAATTCAAAGTTGCAAGGAAGAGAGAGAAAAAAAGGAGCAGATGAAGAATGAATTACTAAATATAAGTGGCTGGAAGGAAAATCAAAGAAGGGTGATGGGAGGTGACTCTCACTGTTAAAATATGGTGGGAAATCAAATGAATGAGGTCAAGGAACCATTGGAGGAATGAAAAGAGACTTCTAAGGAAAATAGCGGTGAACATCATTTTCCTGAGATAGGGGCCAGGAAAAACCCTTTGCAAGTTCCAATTAGCATGATTGCCCGGGTAAACTGAACAAGAACTCCAGTGTGTTAGTCCAGGTCCTCTAACAAGCCAACACCTAGAACAGGATTAAACATGCAAGGAATTGATTAGAAGGAATGCCTGTGTGAAAGGAAATAGTGGGTAGAGCAATAAGACTCCATTGCAAGCCTAATCTCAAGCAAAGAAGAGAGGAGAGAAGATTGCACAGAAGCATCTTAGAAATACAGTGCAGTCTAACGAAGGTTCAACAAAGCAGAAAGTCCTTGAGCCTAAGTGGACACTGGTAGGAGTCCCATGGCTCTGTGAATGAGTCTGCCTTTGTATCCCCACTACACTGCATCACTGGCAAGGAGCAGCCCATGGGAAGTATAGCCTCAAGCCTCAAGCAAAGGTACCCATGCATTTCAAAACTTAATAGCTGGTGCCATAGGCCAATTACAAATGGCCTTCTACTATGCCCTGTGGTAGAAGGTCTGGGAGGTGCATTCTCATGGCCTCTTTATCAAGTTTCCAAAAAGTCTTTGTTTGAAAGCTACAAGGCAACATCCCTTTTATTCTCAATGTTTCACAGAAAAATAATGCATCTAGTCACCTTTTATTGAGCACTCATGTGCACCAATCACTGTGCTAAGCACTTTATATATTTTTTTAGAGTCCTCACAGCACATTGAGGAAGATATTATTCCCACTTTACAAATGAAGAATCCAAAGCTTGAAGAGGTTAAAGAACTTCCTCAATAATGCAAAGATAGTAAGGGGTAATGCCAGGATTCAACTCAGACACACTGACTGCTGTTGCAGATCTCCATGTGGTAACTCATAATAATAACGCCAACTATGTTATTAGGTAGGATTGTTGTGAATATTCATTGAAATCATTCATATAAAAGCCCATCACACCTTGCCTGGCCAGGTAGTAAGAGCTCAAGGAATGCTGTGATTATTCAGTAGTTGTGCCAAGATGCAGATCCAGCTCTGATTGATGCCAGTATCTGTGCTCTTGGCCACTGATGCTGAACAGCCATCAGTGTAACTTCAGTGTTTCCATCAGATAGTATTAGGAACAGCTGAAAGGCATTAAAAAAGAAACAGGAGGACTGGAACTAAACATGTTTTCAAGAATTAGTTTCAGTCACACAGATAGAATTCAATGATAGGAGATAATTGAAATGTAAGGAATGACTTCGTTTGATTCCCTGAGGAAGAAAGTCACACAGGTGTGGCCCATTTACTACTTCTTCATAAATAGAAATCTGTCAGATTTATGAGACTAAGTGCCAATGGGAGAAAACAAAGATAAAATGTGTTTGCAGAACGCGTCTGGATTTCTGCTTATGACCAAGATAGGGTAACAGAAACAAGGTTTACCCTCTGATATGGTTTGGATCTGCAGCTCTGCCCAAATCTCATGTCAAATTATAATCCCCAGTGTTGGAAGAGGGGCTGATGGGAGGTGATTGGATCATGGAGGTGGATTTCTCCCTTGCTATTCTTGTAATAGTGAGTTCTCATGAGATCTGGTTGTTAAGAAGTGGGTAGCACCTCCCCCTTCTTTCCCTTCCTCCTGCTGTGAACATATGAAGACATGCCTGCTTCCCCTTCACCTTCCACCATGACTGTAAGTCTCCTGAGGCCTCCCCAGCTATGCTTCCTGTACAGCCTGTGGAAATGTGAGCTAATTAAACTTTTCTTTATAAATTACCCAGTTTTATAGATTTCTTCATAGCAATGCAAGAACTAATACACCCTCCCACCAGAAACTAAAAAATCAGAAAAAAAATATGAAACAATGGTTTTTCTATTGGATTCTAGCAACACAGGACAGTGTTCCCTGTGAGTGGGAAAACAAATAAAATGAGTCCTATGGGTGCCCCAGATTACTGCCTGAAGAGAGGAAACCCAAGTGGAGCCTGGTGGTCAACCAGAGTTAAGAAGCTAGAGCTGGTCATCTGGAAAAACCAAGGCAGCTGGAATTTGCAGAGAAGAATGCTGAAGAAAGGGGGCTTCATAGACAACTCCAGTGATCTGCAGAGAGTCCCCCTCATGTCTCCAGCTTAATAATGTTCACTGCATGCCTGTGAGGCAAAGGTTGATGGATAGGCAAAGAACCATATAAAAGGAACAAAGGAAGCAAATACTGGAGCTCAACAAGACAGGGAATAGTTCAGGTGTCTCACAGCGAGAGCAGAAAACTTCATTCATGAAGCATTGAATAGAGAGTACTCAGAAGAGTATTGTTTGAGTAATGGGGCAAAATTAGCCATAAACTAAAGGCTGCCCTCCTCCCAAATCACAAAGCTTAAAAGTTTGAAAGACTATTTTCATAACTGCATCCCAATAAAACTCAAATATTTACAGGAATACAAAAATACCAATAACCCCAACAAGATAAAATTTACAATGAACAACATCCAATCAAATATTACCAGGTACACAAAGAAGCAGAAAAATATGACAACACATAATGAAAGAAAAAGTTAATCAATAGAAATTGATCCAGAAATGATGGATCTACAACTGATAGAATTAGTAGACAGGGACATTAAAACTATATTGTAACTCTATTTTCATTGTAACTATATTCCATATGTACAAGAAGGCAGGAGAAAGATGAAACATTTTTAATAGAGATTTGGATATATTAAAATGACCCAAATCCAACTCCTAGAAATAAAAAGTACAATGTCTTAAAAATTCCATCTTTTGTATGAGATTAACAGCACATTAGACACTGTATGGATACAAAAGTATGGATTTGCCCACATTATTTTGTGTATCAATAGTTCATTCATTTTATTGCTGAGAAGTATCAATTTGTGACTGTGCCACAAAAGAAAGGACTAATGTGAAGACACAGCAATAGAAACTCTCCAAAATGAAATGGAATAAACTGAAAAAAAAAAAAAATGAACAGAGCATCACTTAACTGTGAGACAATCTCGGGCAGCCTAACATACATGTAATTGGAGTTCCCAAGGATGGGAGAGAACATAAAAAAACATTTAAAGACATAATGGCTGAAGAATTTTTCCAAATGTGATGAAAACCATAAACGTATATAGCCAAGAAACTCAACAAACCTTGATATGGTTTGGCTATGTCCCCACCCAAATCTCACCTTGAGTTGTAATAATCCCCACGTGTAGTGGGAGGGACCCGGTAGGAGGTAATTGAATCATGGGTGCAGGATTTTCCCTTACTGTTCTTGTGATAGTGAATAAGTCTCATGAGATCTGATGGTTTTATAAAGGGGAGTTCCCCTGCACACACCCTTCTGCCTGTGCCATGTAAGATGTGTCTTTGCTCCTCCTTTGCTTTCCACCATGATTGTGAGGCCTCACCAGCCATGTGGAACTGTGAGTTAATTAAACCTCTTTTCTTTATAAATTACCCATTCTCGGGTATATCTTTTTTTGTTTGTTTGTTGTTGAGATGGAGTCTCGCACTGTTGCCCAGGCTGGAGTGCAGTGGCACAATCTCGGCTCACTGCAAGCTCTGCCTCCTGGTTCACGCCATTGTCCTGCCTCAGCCTTCCCAGTAGCTGGGACTACAGGCACCCGCCACCATGCCCGGCTAATTTTTTTTTTTTTTAGTAGAGACAGGGTTTCACCATGTTAGCCAGGATGGTCTCGATCTCCTGACCTCGTGATCCGCCCACCTTGGCCTCCCAAAGTGCTGGGATTACAGGCATGAGCCACTGCGCCCCGCCACTCGGGTGTGTCTTTATTAGCAGTGTGAGAATGGACTAATACAAACTCCAAGCACAGAAAAAGTCATCTTATAGTACAATGCAAACGAATTTAGAATAGAATGATTACACAACCATAAACATTGCTTAGATAAGGAGATAACACCCCCAGATTGAATTCCAAACAAGAGCTTTAGTGCAGGAAGTCAGGTGAGGTTTGAACTCTCCATCCAATCCATTTAAAAAACAGATGAGGTTATACATAAGGAGGAAGCAATCAGAAGAATCAAAGGGATTTAAGAAAAAAAAAAAAAAAAAAAAGCTTACATACTAGACCAAACTGTAGAATAAAGCCAAGGTGAAATCAGCAAGAAAGGATGACTTAAATACCTCGTATGATAGTTATGGCAAACTATCTCATATAATAATGATGGGAAGACAATATTCCCCTCCCTAACCTATTTCTAAGCTTTCAGATCTTTACTTTTTTTCTTCGTTTGAAACAGAGTCTCTCTCTGTCACCCAGGCTGGAGTGCAATGGCGCAATCTCGGCTCTCTGCAACTTTGACCTCCCCGACTCAAGTGGTTCTCCTGCGTCAGCCTCCCAAATAGGTGACTACAGGCATGCACCACCATGCCCAGCTAAGTTTTTTGTATTTTGTAGAGACGGGGTTTTACCATATCGCCCAGGCTGGTCTCAAACTCCTGGGCTGAAGCGATCCACACTACCTCAGCCTCCCAAAGTGCTGGAATTACAGGCATGAGCCACCATGCCCAGCAGATCTTTACTTTCAGTTGCCCCAGGTATAACCATAGTCCCAAAGTTTCTTAATTCCGTATATCCATCTTATGATCCTACTTCCTCCATCACCCCATCTCGTTCCTCACCTCAAACTCCTTCGTTGCTTATATTTTCAGTCTCCATTGATGATACCACCCTCTTCCACCAAGCTAGCTTGTTCTCAACTCTGTTTCATCTGGATTCCTCAAAACCAATCAATCACCAAATCCTATGGAATTTACCTCTGAAATATCCTTAAAATCAGGCACTTTTCTCCCCTTCTCTCTATTAACGTTATTTCAGGCCTTCATTATTTCTTTCATTTTAATTTAATATAAATCTTTTATTAAAATGAAGCATGCATATGGAAAGATACATAAATCGTAAGTATAAAACTTAATTTTTTTTACAAAGTGAATACACCTATGTAAACACCACCTAATCAGTATGTAGAACTCTTCTATTATCCCAGACGACTCCCTGGTGTCACTTACCAATAATTACCTGTGTCCCCAAAAGATAACCATTATTCAGCAACCAAACACCACAGATTAGTTTTGCCAGTTTTTTGAACTTCATGTAAGTTTAAATTAATTTTGAAGTAGAATTATACAGCATATAATCTTGAATCTGGCTTCTTTAGCTCTATTTTTTTTTTGCAAAATGTATCCCTGTTATTAGGAGTAGCAATAATATCCATATTTCATTGCGTGTATGAATGTACCACAGTGCATGTATCCATTGTACGGTTGGTAGGCATGTTTGAGGCCATTATGAATAAAGTTGCCATGAACATACTTGCAAATGCTTCCTGGTACATTTATATGCACATTTGTTTTGGGTGTAAAACTAGAAATGGGATTAGTAGATCAAAGAGTATGCAGAGGATCAGGATTCACAGATGCTGCCCAACAGCTTTCCTAAATGGTTCTTCAATTAACATTCCAACGAGTGGTGTATGAGAGTTCCAAGTATTTCACATCCACTAAGACACCTGGCACTGTCAGTTTTTGAAGTTTTACCCATTCTGGTTGTTGGGTAATGATATTCATCGTGGTTTTAATTTGCATTTCCATGATGTTAAGCCACATTTCATAAATTTATTGACCATTTTGAAAACCCTGATGTGTGAGGTCTTGCTCAAGTCATTTGACTTTTTTCATTGGACTGTCTGTACTTTTCTTAATGAGTTCTAGGAAGATTTTGAAAATATACAACTTAGGGATATATGTCTTTTTGATTTTTTCTCATTCTGTGGCTTTTTCAATCTCTTAATTGGATTAGTCAGTGTAAAATTTATTACACTAACTGCACAGATTTTAAGTGTACAGTTCTGTGAGTTTTGACAAATGTATATACATGTGCAGCCCCAATCATGATATAGAACATTCCCATCATGTCAGAAAATTCCCTCATGCCCCTTTACCATGACTTATCCTCCCTCTCCTCCAAGCAACACTTGATCCGATTTCTTTGACCATGGCTTAATTTTTGCTGTTCTCAAGCCTCAATTAAAAGAATTGGAAAGTATGGATTCGCCCACATTATTGTGTGTATCAACAGTTCATTCATTTTATTGCTGAGAAATAGTCATTTGTTTGAATGTATCATAAATTTGCTTATCCATTCACCTATTGAAGGGCATGTGAGTTGTTTCAGGTTTAGACTATTATGGATAAAAGTATTATATTCATACACAATATTTTTTATGAATATTTTTTATTTCCCTAGCAGTGGGATTGCTGGACCTAAGATAGGTGGTTCCCCCTGCTCCTTTCTTTTTGTTATGGAGTCTTGCTCTGTCATCCAGGCTAGAGTACAGTGGCATGATCTCAGCTCACTGCAACCTCCACCTCCCAGGTTCAAGCGATTCTCGTGCCTCAGCCTCTCAAGTAGCTGGGATTACAGGCACGTGCCACCACGCTGGGCTAATTTTTGTATTTTTAGTAGAGACGGGGTTTTACCATGCTCGTCCAGGCTGGTCTTGAACTCCTGACCTCAGGTGATCCACCCACCTCCGCCTCCCAAAGTGCTGGGATTACAGGCGTCAGCCACCACACCGGGCCAATAGGTGTATTTATAACTTTATGAGAAATCCCAAACTGTTTTCTAAAGTTTTGTAACATTTTACACTCCCATGAGCAATGTGTGAGCTCCACATTCCCTGCAACTCTTATATTGTCCATTTTTTAAACACTAGTCATTCTAGTGGGTATGACATGTTCTCAGTCAGGTGTGGTGGCTCATGCCTGTAGTTCCAGCACTTTGGGAGGCCAGGGCAGGAGGACTGCTTATGCCCAGGAGTTTGAGACCATCCTGGGCAAAATGGCAAAACCCTGTCTCTACAAAAAATACAAAAATTAGCCGGGCTGTAGTTTCAGCTTCTTAGGAGGCTGGTGCAAAAGGATTGATTGAGCTCTGACGGTCTAGGTTGCACTGAGCTGTGATCATGCCGCTGCACTCCAGCCGGTGTGCTGGAACGAGACTCTGTCTCAAAAAAGAAAGAAAGGTAGTCTCATAGAGATGTATTTCCATTTCACTGACAACCAATGATGTTGAACACCCTGTTACCTTTCCATGTATTTATTGGCCATTCCTATATTTTCTTTTGTGCAGTATCTATTCAAGTCTTTGCCTATGTATTACTGCCTGTTTATACTTTTATTCTTGATTTTTAAGAGTTCTTTATGTATTCTAGATTTAAGATGCACATGCTCGCACATGCACATGTGCACACACACAGAGAGCAAGAGAGATAATATTCTATTCTTGTTTATTCTGCCTTTTAATTATCTTAATGATTTATTGTTCTGAAGTCTTATCAGTTTTTCTTTTTATAGGTAGTGTTTGTGTCCTAGCCTAAAAGTCGATGGCAGTGGCAAGAGCACAAAGACATTCTCCTATGCTTCTGGAAGTTTTACCATTTAATCTTTTACATGGAGGTCTACTTCCCATCTTAAAAAATGTTGTGGATGGTGTGAGGCAGAGGTCAGGGTTAATTTATTTTCCCATGCAGATATACAGATGTTCCACATCATTTGTTGAAATTGTTGTTTTCCCATTGATTTACTTTGGCACTTTGCCAAAAATTGATTACCGTGTAACTATGGAACAATTTCTAGATACTATTTTTTTTCTTGGATCTACTTATCTCTCCTTATACTAATGCCATATTGTCTCAGTTATAGAAGCTTTAAAGTATACCTTGAAATCAGATGTGTGAATTCTCCAATAAAATTTTTTTTCAGAATGTGCATATTCTAGGTCTTCAGCAATCCATAAATATTTTAGAATTGGCTTCTAGATTTTTTTTAAAGTATGCTGAGATTTTATTTGGAATAGTGTTAAGTTTATATTTGGGAGAGAATAGATGTCCTAACAGTCTTGAATCTGCCAACATATAAACATGGTATATTTCATTATTTATTTAGATATATTTTATATTAGATATATTTAGGTATATTTTACTTATTCTCTGCAATGTTTTATAGTTTGTGCTATACTAGAGGTAATAGCCAGTTCAATAAGGCAAAAATATGTAAATAAATAAAAGTGAACAGAAGACTTCATATTAATAGTTGATCTGTTCTTTCATGTAGAAAAATCATAAGAAAAAAATTTTAACTTACTAGAATTAATAAGAGAATTTAATGAGGTCAGAGAATACAAAGCTGATATACAAAACTGCCTACCACACATTTGGCTGACTGTATTCTTAATATGTTATGATGGTTGATAGTATTGTAACTGGTATTGTTTTGAAATTTTATTTTTTCTGTTTTCTGTTGCTTTATAGAAAAAATTAGCTCTGTACTTTTTCACCTGCTGTCATCTCATCCTGAATGGAATTGTACCCAAAGTCACCCACCTCACCTCTTTTTCACTCATTACTTGCTTTCAAGACCAGCTCAAAATTCATCTCCTGATTGGAACCTTCTCCAACCTTCCTAATAGCTCTATGCTACATGCTCACGAAAATATCCAACAGGAGAAATAAATGAATAGGAGTCAGTCAATAGGGAACACTTAGTATATACTTAAGTCACATTTAAGATTTGCTATTTATCGTTACTTTAAACTCAATAAGGAAAAATTAAAGAGAATAAGATACATTTAACACTGCCCACAAGGAAAGCGATAAAGATGTTGGAGAAAGCTGGAATCTGTTTTTAGTTTAAATTTTCACTCTCCTGATTCTTATTAAAATCATGTTAACAGGCTCAGTCTTTAAAAAGTATATCATGACTGTCAGTGAATTATAACATTCAACACAGAGTTATATCTTTCTTTAAAAAGTAGAAGTATTTAATTGGGAAAAATACAAGTAATTATGAGGAATAAAACTAGTACTTCCAATTTTAAGAGATAAATTAATATTTTATACTTATTTATTTCCATAATAAAGTAGTTCACTCACTAGCTTAGTGTTAATCACCAAGCTCTAGTTATACTATCTACTATGCTAAAAACTTAAGCTTTCACTGCATATTAAAGATTATCATTTTAAAAGGTAATATTTTAAATTTAAACTATAAATTATTTCTTATGAAGGTGAAATGCATTTTAAATTGAATGAAATTGCAGCTAAATGACAAAATGTTTATAAGTGTTTCAATTAAGAAAAATACAATATAAAGAGAAATATATTTTAATGAAGAACTATGAATGCTCTTCAAAGAACCATTGAAAATAAGGAAAACATGCCATTATACATTTGTCCAAACTCATAGAATGCAGAACACCAAGAGTGAACCTGAATGTAAACTATGGACTCTGGGTGATAATGATGTGTCAGTTAGGTTTATTGACTGCAACAAATGTACCACTCTGGTAGGGGATGTCAATAATGGTGGAGGCTATGCATGTGTGGGGTGGGGAGACATGGGGAATCTCTGTACCTTCCTCTCAATTTTGCAGTGAACCTAAAACTGCTCTAAAAAAAACAAAGTCAAAAAACATAAGGAAAACAAATAACATCATTTTATCTTTCCCTTTCTCATTCCTACTTTCTGGATAATACCTCTTCCTGGTGATTGCCTTCCTTTCTGTGGTGATTGCCTTCCTTTCTCATCTAATTCTTCTAATTGCATGAGGAAATGAATATAAAAGCCTTAACACAACCTCTACCCCGATAAGTGCTCAAAAATGGCAGCTATTATTCATTACATAAATAATTTCTAGGCACCAGGACTTCTGGTAAGGAACTCATGGATAATATAGAGGTTTTAATTTAATCAATGGGGGGAAAGGAAAACTAGAAAAATCCGTAGGAAAATTCACTAAAAACATAAAATCCATAATTTGCTATATCCATTCTAACACAATGTTTAAATCTTTTTTCTTTTTAGTGAAAGTTTTAAAATGCCTAAAAAAAGCTATTTGTGTTACAAGTTAGATATTGAAACTAACCCTTTCATTTCTATTATGTGACCTACTAAAACTGCAAAACTCAGTGACACATTGAGATATAGGGACCAGCATTTATATTATGTAAAGTGACACATAACAGAGCACGAGTTATTTTGAAATAATTTATTATTAATATGTTGAATGTCAAGGCGCTTGGTATGAAAAAAATAGCCACTGGAAGCATAAGTATAAAAGAACCATAACTAGCTAATTTTGTATTAGTCTATGGCTGTGTAATAAATTACTGTGAATCATAACAGCTCAAAATAGCAATAAATACGTATTAACTCCCAGTTTCTGCAGGTCAGGAATTTGGGGACAGTTAGCTGAGTGGTTCTGGCTCAGAGTCTCTCATGAGGTTGTAGTCAAGATGCTGTCCAGGACCACAGTCACCTGAAGGGTTGGATGAAGCTTAGGATTGTTCCCAAGAAAGCTCACTCACCTGCTGCTGTCTCCCCGCAGGAGGCTTCAGATCCTTCTCTCCTGGGCTTCCCCATGGGCTGCTCGAGAATCCTCATGATATAGTGACTGGCTCCCCATAAAAGTGAGAGACCCAAGACAGAGCAAGACAGAAGCTGCATTGTCTTTTCACAGTCTAGCTTCAGAAGTCACACATGGTTATTTCCACAATATCCTATAGCTACAAAACTCCATCCTAATCCAAGTAGGAGGGTACTGCAAAAGGGCATGAACATGAGGAGCTCAGGATCACTCAGGGCCATGTTGGAGGCTGGCTACCATGAACCTTAATTGGAATCTAATGCTTAAGTACTACATCAGGAGAGTATCCATTTTTAAAATTATATTACATTCAATTCAACAAAAATGTTGTTTTGCTCTTTAATTTTTACCTATATGTAAACATAAACCTATATACTTGTATTTATTTATTAAATAAATTCACTAAAAACATAAAATCCATAATTTGCTATATCCATTCTAACACAATGTTTAAATCTTTTTTCTTTTTAGTAAAAGTTTTAATATGCCTTAAAAAAGCTATTTGTGTTACAAGTTAGATATTTAAACTAACCCTTTCATTTCTATTGTGTGACCTACCAAAACTGCAAAACTCAGTGACACATTGAGATATAGGGACCAGCATTTATATATGTAAAGGTAGTATGCTATAGACAATGTCCTGATAACTTTTTTCCATTGGATAGTATATTAAGTTGATGCAAAAGTAATTACAGTTTTCGTCATTGCTTTTAATAGAAAACAACACAGTTACTTTTGCACCAACCTAATATTTGTAACATTTATCCAATTGTGGGTGTTGTAGTGTCTTATTAGGTAAGAATGCTATGTAATATTTCATTGTGTGATTACACAACAATTCTTGAATCCACACTCCTGCTGATGCACATTTGAGTTCTTTCCAGGTTTTTGCTTTTAGGAACAGTGTTGCTGTGACCAGTCTTAAACATGTGCAAGAGCTTCTCATATATTCCTAAGAATAAAACTGCTAACTCACCTGGTATATGAATATCCATCTGTTTTCCAAAGTTATTGCACCTGTTTACCTCCGCACTAAAACTTCAAAAGATTTTCAAGACTTTTAATTTTTATTAATTAAAAACTATAATGACCTTATATTATCCTAAAAAGTAATTAAGAAATATAACCCTGTCCTGGAGAACATAATCTAAACTAAAAGAAAAATTGTATCTAAAACAAATAGGCAAACAGACAATTCCAAGATATTACATATGTAAGGATAGTTCCTTATAGGGTGATAGTACATCTCAAACAAGCTTTTCTGGGAAGGTATCCCTAGTGATAGAGAAACATGAACATGCAGTTTGTCTCACCTTATACTTATTCCCACGTCTCCTCACCAAGTCTGACGATAAGGCAAAAACTTCAGAATTCATTTGAAGTTTCATGTTTCATTGTAAATGTTGCTTTCTCATTTTTGCCTGTTACTCCAATATATAACTATTTTGTGTCAATATATTTTATTATGAATCTTTGAGTATAATTGATAACCTAAAAATATGCGGCATGTTTATCTCATGTTAATCTACTGTTCCTTGGCCAGGCACTGTGGCTCATGCCTATAATCCCAGCACTTTGAGAGGCCAAGGTGGGCAGATCACTTGAGGCCAAGAGTTAGAGACCAGCCTGGCCAACATGGCAAAATCCATCTCTACTAAGAAGTACAAAAATTAGTCGGGCGTGGTGGCACATGCATGTAGTCCCAGTTACTCAGGAGGCTGAGGCACAAGAATCACTTGAATTCAGTAGGTGGAGGTTGCAGTGAGCTGAGATTGTGCCACTGCACTGCAGCCTGGGCAACAGAGCGAAGCTCTGTCTCAAAAAAAAAAAAAAAAAAAAAACACTGTTCCTGGCCATACTCACAAATACAAATACATCCATTTAAAAAGTACAACTATAAGTGGTGGGAATGTCTTGGATTTTCTTGCATAATCCAATATCCTTTTTAAAAAAAAAAAATTTCTAGAGACAGGGTCTCACTTTGTTGCCCAGGCTGGAGTACAGTGGCTCAGTCATGCCTCACTGCAGCCTCAGACTCCTGGGATCAAGCTATCCTTCCACCTCAGCCTCCTGAATAGCTGGGACTACAAGCATGCACCACATGCCTGGTGACTTTTTAAAAATTTTTAGTAGAGACGGGGGCCTCTCTATGTTGCCCAGGCTGATCTGAAACTCCTGGCCTTAAGCAATCCTCCTGCCTAGGCCCTCCAAAGTGCTGGCATTACAGGATTAATTAACATCCATTTTTAAAACAGAGTAAGTTCACATTGGAAATATTTTCAAACTATCTTGAACGGCTTTTTTTCTACCATAATTTTCTTTTGAAAAATTAGTGCTTTCTTACACATTGTTGAAATGTCATATTTACTTTGAAAGGACAGACTGTGTTTATTTGCTGAAAATATTTGCCCCATAGCATGATTCTAACAGCCATTTATCTTTACAGAAAAAGTCAGCAAATTTGGATTGTTTGTATCATGCATGCCATCTTTTAATACATCTTTTAAATGCTTTGCCAGAAATTGAGCCAGGAACTTCTGGGTTACAAAACATTTTAATGGTTTACTAGTTCCACCTCTGTGATTGCTTGCAACATAGCCATAAATTCTACCCATTCCTGCAATGTGATTTTGCAGACCCTACAAGAAAAAGGCAGAGTATTTTTCTCTAACCTTTGAACCTGGGCTTGGCCATGTGACTTGCCTTAGCCAATGAGACATTAGCAAACGTGATGCAAGCAAAGGCTTGAAAAGGGCGTGTGCTTCCTCTCTTTCTGCCGTTTGCTCTTCATTAATCGGCAAGTGAAGAAATCCAGACTAGGCCAGGTGTGGTGGCTCATGCCTGTAACCCCAGCACTTTGGGAGGCCAAGGCGGATAGATCACCTGAGGTCAGGAAATCGAGACCAGCCTGGCTGACATGATAAAACCCTGTCTCTATTTAAAAAAAAAAAGTACAAAAATTAGCTGGACGTGGTGGTGTGCCCCTGTAATCCCACCTACTCAGGAGGCTAAGGCAGAAGAATTGCTTAAGCCTGGGAAGCAGAGGTTGCAGTGAGCGGAGATTGCACCACTGCACTCCAGCCTGGGTGAGAGTAAGACTCCATCTCAAAAAGAAAAAAAAAACAGAGAAATCTAGACCAGTCTGGTAAAGGATGAGAGATCATGTGGCACAGAGGATTGTCCCAGCACTCCCAGCCCGCCATACTTACTAATAAAGTAATAAAGTCGTCCTAGATTAACCCACCTCAAACAAGGACATCAGAAGAACCACTCAGCTTTCGTTCAGGCTTCACACAGAATCATGAGAAAGAATAAAAGTTGGCAGGGCGTGGTGGCTCACGCTTGTAATCCCAGCACTTTGGGAGGCCAAGGCGGGTGGATCACCCGAGGTCGGGAGTTCGAGACCAGCCTGACCAACATGGAGAATCCCTGTCTCTACTAAAAATAAAAAAAATTAGCTGGGCGTGGTGGCGCATGCCTGTAATCCCAGCTGCTCGGGAGGCTGAAGCAGGAGAATCACTTGAACCCAGGAGGCGGAGGTTGCAGTGAGCCAAGATGGTGCCATTGCACTCCAGCCTGGGCAACAAGATTGAAACTCCATCTCAAAAAAAAAAAAAGAATAAAAGTTGTTGTTTCAAGCCACTAGGTTTTCAAGTGCTTTGTTACACAGTAAAAGCTGATTAATCCACTCCATCTCAAAAAGTATCACATATTCAAAGGTCTTATTTTTATAAATTAACACAAAGATGACCTCCTATAATATGTCACTGATAATACACCTTAAGATTCTCAGAAATAAACCAATGGCAGAATGAACCGATGTCACCCCATCCTCCTCCCTCCAGAAGTATGCATTCTGACTTACTGGTCCACTGAAGACATTAGTATCAATCTGTATATTATACATCAGTAAAGCATAATTTCTATTATTCAGTTTTAGGAAAATTAAATCAATAAAAATAGAACTGTTAATATTGGCTTCATTTACCTCCGTTTTGGAGCTCAATGGTTTAGTGAATCATAAAGACAATGTCTATTTTTCTGCTTTCTCCCAAACAGGCTATAACACAATATTAAGAAAGGGAAGAAAAAGGCGATGGCAATTTCTGTTTTTCTTTTTACCAAATACATGCTCTATTCATTTGATACTATTAAATTAACATTTGATACTCTTTGGTGTTGAGTTTTAATATTTTGGGAGGATTTTCTTTGCAAGTAGCAAAATAAAACCCAATATTGTGTCACAATTCTGTGAAACCCATTTTTAAAAATCAATCTTTAGTGACTGTATTAGTCTGTTTTCATACTGCTATAAGGAACTACCTGACATTGGATAATTTATAAAGGAAAGAGGTTTAATTGAGTCACAGTTCAGGATGACTGGAGAGGCCTCAGGAAACTTACAATCATGGCAGAAGGTGAAGGGGAAGCAAGGCACCTTCTTCACAAGATGGCAGGAAGGAGACGTGCTGAGCAAAGGAGAAAGAGCCCCTTATAAAACCATCAGATCTTGTGAGAACTCACTATCACGAGAACAGAATGGGGGAGACTGCCCCCGTGATCCCTCCGCCTAGTCTCTCCTTTGCCACATGGGGATGATGGGAATTACAATTCAAGATGAGATGTGGGTGGAGATAGAAAGCCTAACCATACCAGTGACCTAGAGCGACCAACCATTCCAGTTTTCCAGGAACTGAGAGGGTTTCTGGGAACTGGGACTTTCAGTGCTAAACCCGGGAAAGTCCTAGGCAAACTGGGATTATTGTTTGGGATGATGATTGTTCAGCTGGCTTTCAAAGGACTTGAGTCCCTAGGTAGTTCTTTTTTTTTTTCTTCCCCCAGTGGCTTTTGTTTGACCTTTGCTATACAAAATCTCTGAGGAAACTGAAAAGGCTGGGCAGTGCCAAGTAGGGGTATTTGGGGTGGTTTCTATTTTCTAAGTGTTTTTAGTAAGAAAAGTGCCACCAACTTTTGCTAAAATAACACCTCAGTACTCTGAGTAGTAGTTTCTGAAAACTCTAAGATAATCAGGATGATTCTGAGTGTTACTTGTCCTCAGAGAAAAAGGTGGTATGTGTTGAAATAAAACTAGATGGTTTTTAAATGTGGCCTGGACAACAGACAGACAAATGTCACATGTTCTCACTTATTTGTGGGATCTGAAAATAAAAACAATTGAACTCATGGACATAGAGAGCAGAAAAATGGTTACCAGAGGCTAGAAAGGGTACTGGTGGGTGAGGGAGGTGGAGACGGTTAATGGGTACAAATAAAGTAGTGGGGATAACACCTACTATTTGATAGCACAACAGGGTGACTATAGACAATAATAACTTAGTTGTACAGTTTAAAATAGCTTAAAAGAGTTTAAGTGGATTGTTTGTAACTGAAAGGATAAATGTTTGAGGGGATAGATCCCCCGTTCTCCATAATGTGATTATTTCACATTGGATGCCTGTATAAAAACACCTCGGCCGGGCGCGGTGGCTCACACTTGTAATCCCAGCACTTTGGGAGGCCGAGGCGGGCGGATCACGAGGTCAGGAGATGAAGACCACGGTGAAACCCCATCTCTACTAAAAATACAAAAAAATTAGCCAGGCGTGGTGGCGGGCGCCTGTAGTCCCAGCTACTCGGAGAGGCTGAGGCGGGAGAACGGCGTGAACCCGGGAGGTGGAGCTTGCAGTGAGCCGAGATTGCGCCACTGCACTCCAGCCTGGGTGACAGAGCGAAACTCTATCTCAAAAAAAAAAAAAAAAAAAAACCCTCATGTACCCCATAAATATAAACACCTACTATGTATCAAAATATTAAAAATTTAAAAAATTTTATAAAAATAATAAATGAATAAATAAAAGTGGCCTGGAAAATTATGAATTTTCTCATCAAAATGCAAATACAGTAATTTAATTAAATGTTTAAATAATGCTTATAACTGGCATCCTAATTCAAAGCAAATTTACACTGGAGTCATATTTATACACTATATATCTTTTTTACAGCAAATTGAAGTTGTTTATATACTTAACTTTACAGTGTATTTTTTACTCATTTTATTGGAGTTGAAGCATTAAATTTCATATTTTAAAAGGATACATAGAAATTTTACTTAGCTTTTCTTTTATGTTCCTTTTAGTCAGCACTATGAATTATTTCATGTTGAATCAGCAACATAACCCCAATTATATCATTAGTCTAATGACAACATACTGTTTTTAAATGATGAAGTTTCTGAGAATACACTGCAAATAAAATTAGGAATTTTAGGGGTTTTTTTTGTTTGTTTTTGAGACAGAGTCTCACTCTGTCACCTAGGCTAGAGTGCAGTGGCACGATCTCGGCTCACTGCAACCTCCACCTTCTGGGTTCAAGTGATTCTCCTGCCTGGGCCTCCTGAGCTGGGACCACAGGTGCCTGCCACCACGCCTAACTAATTTTTGTATTTTTAGTAGAGACGAGGTTTCACCATATTGGCCAGGCTGATCTCAAACTCTTGACCTTGTGATCCACCTGCCTCGGCCTCCCAAAGTGCTGGGATTACAGGCGTGAGCCACCACGCCCGGCCAGGACTGTTCTGATGTTACAATATAACATTTCAAAATGCAAAGTCCATTTTTTTTATTTATGTACATATATTTTGTGTTTGTGTGTGTGTATGAATGGGCGGGGGAAAGAAACAATGAATCTTGGCTGCTAGCAACAGAAACGTGCCCTCTGCTGTTCAGTGCCCCTCACATTTTAATGTGCACCTGAATCACTTGGGAAGCTTCTTAAAATGCAGATTCTGATTCTGGGGTGAGTCTCGGGTGATTCCCGAGATTCTTTGTTTCTAACAACATTTCATATGACACCAATCCTTCCTGGCTGCTGGCCACCCTTTGAGCGGCAAGGTTCTAGCCAGCCTGTAGGAAGTAAGATGCACCGTCACCCTGGTAACTCCTGTGGCATCACCGTCATATATTCTTCTTTGCACTTCCCTACTGCATCGTCTTATTTCCTTATTTGTTTACAGGTGTGTTGTCTGTCTTCCTAGCATGGCATTAACTGCTGTATCTCCAGTATCTGCCACTAATGAATAATGAGCCACCAGTACTAAAGATCTTTTGGTTAAATAATGTATATGCACAAAGACATGGTGTATGTGTGGTGCAGGCTACCAGACAGAATCCTTGTATATATTAATAAAAGGCAAAGTGTTACCGGTTAAGAGCATGGGCTCATAAGTACACTCCCCAGCTGTGACTGGCAAGCAGATTAAAGCCTCCTGCTTCTGTGTACTCATCCATAAAATGGGAGTGATAATAACTGCAGTCACAGTACTGTTGTGAGACCGAACAAGTCACTACATGTGACATAGAAAGGTGACTGCCACATAATAAACACATTGTAAATGGGAGCTCGTAAGTTATAATGTTTTTAACACTGACAGGTGTTTTATTTATAGAACCTGGAAGTGGCCAGGCATGGTGGCTCACGCCTGTAATCCCAGCACTTTGGGAGGCCAAGGTGGGGGGGATCACAAGGTCAGGAGTTCGAGACAAGCCAGGCCAATATGATGAAACCCCATCTCTACTAAAAATACAAAAATCAGCTGGGCATGGCGGTGGGCACCTGTAGTCTCAGCAAAATTAGCTGGGCATGGTGGCGGGCGCCTGTAGTCTCAGCTACTCGGGAGACTTCCTGGGCGACGGAGAGAAACTCCATCTCAAAAAAGAAAAAGAAAGAAAACCTAGAAGCTTCTTAAGGTGGCAGACATATCCTGTGCTGTATCTGAAAGGGATCAAGACTAGATGGGTAGTTTCCAAACTGTCCTTTGCAGAGATGCAGAGGGTCTGTGGAGATCTCCAAGGGCTATCTCTGAGGGAATAGTGGACAGAAAGGTGGACAGAACCCAGCAATCAGGGCTCTGTCCCCACCACCAATACTGCACAAAGTAGCCCCACCCTCTCTTTTATTACCTGCTGACATTTCAAATGAGCTTCCCAAATAAAGGGATGTGTCACTCTAAATGAAATTAACTTGAGAAGCACAGGACAAGGTAATTTTAAAATCTTTGTTCAACTCTATAATCTTATCAATTCCTAGAGACTCAGGCATTCAATAGCCCTTCTTATGACCCACTGCAGTCTTCAGGTAGGTCTTCAATATACATTAATGTTATATATTAGTTATAAATTACATATTAAGATACAGTAAATGAATTACTGATTGAGGCTTGATAGATCAGTTTCAGGAGGATGGAGATCATGACTGTTGTTTGAGATGGATTAAGAAGTGGAGGAAACAGAAACTTTGAGCAGCCTCTACTCTTTAGAGACACATAGGTCTGGAGGAGATAGCATCTGAGGAAGATTAAAGACCAAAGGAAGATTCTTTCTTGGATGCTGTGCAGATGAGAGCATTGATTTTTTTTTTTTTTTTTTTTTTGAGACGGAGTCTCACTCTGTCACCCCAGCTGGAGCACAGTGGTGTGATCTTGGCTCACTGCAACCTCTGCCTCCCAGGTTCAAGTGACTCTCCTGCCTCAGCCTCCTCAGAAGTTGGGACTACAGGTGTCCACCACCATGCCCAGCTAATTTTTGTATTTTTAGTAGTAGAGACAGGGTTCCACCATGTTGGCCAGGCTGGTCTCGAACTCCTGATCTCAAGTGATCAACCCGCCTCAGCTTCCTGAAGTGCTGGGATTACAGACACAAGCCACCGCGCCCAACCAAGGGTATTGGTTTTGAAGTACTGCGTACTTAATCCGTTTCAGCAAGTATTTATCGTCCTGTTCAATTAGGTGCTTCTACTTTTTGAGGCCAGTGATTCCCAGCCCTGATGACTCATTAGAATCACCTGGGGAGGTTTCAAACAGCATCAACTCCCCCATCAGCTAAAACACCATCTTTGCGGCTGAGTCCCAGGCATGGGGTGGTGGTGATGGTTGTTGTCCCCATTGTCCCAGAGCTGCCAGGCAAATCTAACATGCAGTCAGGTTTGAAAATGGAAGTTTCATTTCAAATCAAAATGTCTAGGATTTACATCAGTGAGCTTTTAATATGTTGTATTAGTCTGTTCTCATGCTGCTAATAAAGACATACCTAAGACTGGGTAATTTATAAAGGAAAGAGGTTTAATTGACTCACAGTTCCATATTGCTGGGGAAGCCTCACAATCATGGCAGAAGGGTGGAGGAGGAGCAAAGGCACATCTTACGTGGCAGCAGACAAGAGGGCATGTGCAGGGGAATTCCCCTTTGTAAAACCATCAGATCTTGTAAGATTTATTCCCTACCACAAGAACAGCTTGGGGGAAACCCGCCCCCATGATTCAATTATCTTCACCTGGCCTGGCCTTGACATGTGGGGATTATTACAATTCAAGGAGAGATTTGGATGAGGACACAGCTAAACCATAACACATGTTAATCAAAAAGTATTACATTTACCTCTTTTTTCTTTTGAGGCAGAGTCTCACTCCGTCACCTAGGCTGGTATGATCTCAGCTCACTACAACCTCCGCCTCCTGGGTTCAAGTGATTCTCCTGCCTCACCCTCCTGAGTAGCTGGGATTACAGGCACCTGTCACCACACCCAGCTAATTTTTGAATTTTTAGTAGAGATGTGGTTTCACCATATTAGCCAGGCTGGTCTCGAACTCCTGACCTCAAGTGATCTACCCACCTTGGCCTCCCAAAGTGTTGCAATTACAGGCGTGAGCCACCACACCAACCTAAATTTACCTCTTAAATAGTTCTTGTTTACAGATTTGTTGCTGTTTACATGTGACGTGTTAAATCTTGTGATCAAAGAATATTTAATGAACACATTTACAATGAAATTATAGGAAAAATAGATGTGGGAATTTAAGTAAAATGTATGTTTTTCTTTCATTGGGAAAAGATGTATACATATCAATATATATGTTATATATATAACTATATACAAAATGGATTTCAGTATATTAATCACATTATTCAATCCACAACCTGATAACTGGAGAACGAACCGGAGAATATCTTTCTATGCACACACCCCACCCCCCTCCCCACCATACTAACCTCTGCTTGGTCTTCTTTGGCAGTACAGAAATCTTAACTGAGGAGTGGAAGTACTTCAAAATGGACCAATCTGGCTTAAATGCTGGCTCTGCCCCCCACTCTCTAAGACAAATTCTGAACTCCTCTGAGCCCAGTTTCTTCATCTAGAAATGGAAATGATGTCACCTATTTCCCATGATTCTTTTGAGGAGTAGATGTGATAACTATAAACGACTCAGCAAAGCATCCAGCATATTTCAAAGGCATACCTCTTCCACTAACAACAGTAAGAGCAGATAATGTCCACTGATCATTTTCTATGTGCCACCATCTGGCTATGTACTCTTTATATTTCAGTTCATTTTATTGTAATGCAGTGTAATCCTTCTTTTAAAGTAGGAGATGGAAAGAAGAATAGGATTATAAAACGAGGTCAAGTTTATTTCAGATTCCTTGGCATAGCAAGGTCAGGGGACCACCTTATTGCATGTTGTGAAACTACAATACTTGTAACATAAAACACAATCTCAAAAATTAGTGCCTTTTCTAAATAGTCACATGTACTGTAAACTCTCATTAACTATGAAAGTATCTGTCATGAATTGTGACACTTATAAAATGAAATATGTTTTCTTACCAGATAAGCTTGGCTTAATAAATATAGTACATATAAGAGAAGGCGAAAATGTCCTTCAAGCTACAGGCATATCTTGTTTTCTTGCACTTCGCTGTATTGTGCTTCGCAGATACTGTGCTTTTTACAAATTAAAGGTTTGTGGCAATACCATGTTGAGCAAGTCTATCGGTGCTATTACTCCAACAGCATGTGCTCACTTTGTGCCTCTCTGTCACAATTTGGTAATTCTAGCAATATTTCAAACGTTTTCATTATTATCATATCTGTTATGGTGATCTGTGAGCAGTTATCTTCGATGTTACTATTGTAATTGTTTGGGGATGCCACAAACCCCGCCCATATAAGAAGGCAAACTTAATCAATAAATGTTTGTGTTCTGACTGCACTATCAACTGGCTGTTTCCCATCTCTCTCCCTCTCTTCAGGCCTCCCTGTTCCTTGAGACACAATATTGAAATTAAGCCAATTGATAACCCTACAATGGCCTCAGAGTGTTCAAGTGAACACTTAGTGTGCAACACTCAAGGGTTCAGGTGAAAGGAAGAGTCACACATCTCACACTTTAAATCAAAACTAGAAATTATTAATAAGCTTAGTGAGAAAGGCATGTTGGAAGTCAAGATAGGCCAGAAGCTAGGTTTCTGCACCAAACAGCCAAGTTGTGAATGCAAAGGGAAAATTCTTGAAGGAAAATAAAAGTGCTATTCCAGTGAACACAAGAATGATCAGAGAACAAAACAGATGCATTGTTGACATGGAGAACGTTTTAATAGTCTAGATAGATCAAACCAGCCACAACATGCCCTCAGGCCAAAGTTTAATCCAGAGAAAGACCCTCTCTTTAATTTTATGAAAGCTGAGAGCAATTAGGAGGCTGTACAAGAAAAGTTTGAAGTCAGTAGAGATTGGCTCATGATTTTTAAGGAAAGAAACCATCTTTATAACATAAAGTACAAGGTGAAGCAGTGAGTGCTAATGTAGAAGTTGTGGCAAGTTAACCAGAAGATCTACCTAAGATCATTGATCAAAGTGGCTACACTAAACAACAGATTTTCAGTGTAGGCGAAACATTCCTCTACTGGAAGAAGATGCCATCTAGGACTTCTAAAGAGAAGTCAGTGCCTGGCTTCAAAAATTCAAAGGACAGGCTGACTTTTTTGTTAGAGGCTAATGCAGTTGGCTACTCTAAGTTAAAGCCAATGCTCATTCACCATTCTGAAAACCCTACAGCTCTTAAGAATTATGTTACATCTACTGTGCCTATGCTCTATAAATGGAACAACAAAGCCTGGATAACAACACATTTGGTAACACCATGGTTTATCAAATATTTGAAGCCCACAACTCACTGTTGAGACCTGCTGCTCAAAAAAGGGATTCTTTTAAAAGCATTACTGCTTATTGACAATGCATCCAGTCACCCAAGAGCTCTGATGGAGATGTACAGGAGAATAATGTTTTCATGCTTCTGACACCACATCCATTCTGCAGCCCTTGGATCAAGGAATAATTGTAATCTTCAAGTCTTATTATTTCAGAAATACATTTCATAAGGGTATAGCGGCCATAGATAGTGATTTCTCTGATAGATCTGGGAAAAGTAAATTGACTATCTTCTGGAAAAAAAAATCTTCATTTTAAGTGTCGTTAAGAACATTCATGATTCATGGGAGAAGGTCAAAATATCAACATTAACAGGAATTTGGAAGTTGATTCTAACCCTCATGTATGACTCTGAGGGGTTCAAGACTTCAGAGGAAGAAGTCACTGCAAATGTGGTGGAAATAAGAGAACTAGAATTAGAGGTGGATCTAAAGATGTGACCGACTTGTTGCAATCTCATGATAAAACCTGAATGGATAAGGAGTTACTTCTTATGGGTGAGCAAAGTGGTTTCCAGTGGAATCTAATACTGGTGAGGATGCTGTGAACATTATTGAAATGGCAGCAAATGACTTGGAATATTATATAAATGTAGTTGATAAAGCAGTGACAAAGTTTGAGAGGATCGACTCTAATTTTGAAATAAGCTCTACTGTGGGTAAAATGCTATCAAACAACATTTTCTACAGAGAAATCTTTCGTGAAAGGAAGAGTCAACTGATGAGGCCAACTTCAATTGTCTTATTTTAAGAGTCAGCAACCACCACCCTGATCAACATTCCACCAGCAAAAAGATTACAACTCGCTGGAAGCTCAGGTGATTGTTAGCCTTGTTAAGCAATAGAATACTTTTTAAATAAGGTGTGTACATTTTTAGACAATGCTACTGCACACCTAATAGACTATAATATATCGTAAACATACTTTTATATGCTCTGGAAAACGGAAAAATTTATGTGACTTGCTTGATTGTGATATTTGCTTTATTATGGTGGTCTGGAACCAAACCCGCAATATCTTTGAGGTATGCCTGTATTGACTTGCAGTAGAACCCAGACGCAGGCCGTCTGACTCAAGCTACACTGCCTCAAGGCAAGGGCAGGAACTCTTGTTTATTCCTGTAGCCGATGTTACATTGAATACTGCCTCTCAATCCAAAAAGCTGTTTGCTATGGGCAGAAGTAACTAAAATGAAGAAAATAAAATACAGTATGGTTTTCATTTAGTTAATGCTATTTTTCCAAAATAACAAAAACATAAATCCTAAAGAAGATGACACTCAAACATTCAATATCATTTATACTAGTACCTACAGAGAGTTGTCTCAGTTACTAACTGTGAACATTTCTGAATCACTGCTTAACCTAATCCTGGTTTTTCCCCTGGTTCAAGTAAATCTAATTCATGCTGAATCTTGTAATTTGAAGATTGAGCTTCCCAAAGCTTATCTGGCTTCTCACCATCTTTGTATCCAAAGACCCTGCAAGCACTTTTATCCCACCTTTGATTTTCTTAAAAAGTGTGATTGATAGCTACTCCCTATAATTCGTGATGGAAAATACTCCTTCCAAGTTTTTCTCTTTCTCTCTCCCTCCCTCCTTCTCTACCTCCTTCCCTCCCTCCCTCTCTCCTTCCCTCCTCCTTCATTTCTGGACCCAGTAAAAAAAAGTGTTAATCACACCATCGCTGTTGACTCACGTGAAACATGATTTTTCTCTAATTTATGATCTTTCTGACAGTTTTCTTCTAAGTTTTAATCAGTATTTTCTATTTGAAAAATTCTACAGCTTCCTCTACCCAATTTCTGGTATCTTAAATATAGTTTTTAGAGAACATTATTTAACATGGATTTCTGTCTGTCGTCAAGACTGTGTTAACTGAAAATTCAGCCTGTAATAGATCCTAATTCCTTGAAACATACTTATCCAGCACATATTAAAAACCTTCAAGCAATGATATGAGTTGTCTTCTCCATAACTGTAATACTAAATTATAATATAGGATACCTTTTAAAATCATTTACAACATTATTATAGAAATCCAGCATTTTAAAAAAATCAATTCTTGTGAATCCCTCATGGAGCTAAGAGTGGACAATTCCTCATAAACTGTGCCAGGTGCTATGCCTCCAATTTGGCTACTAAGTTGCCAGATTAATATTTAGGCAATAATAATAATAATAATAGCTAACATCTGAGACTGTATTCTGTGTAAGTACCATTCTGTTTATATCTATTAACATTTAATCAAAATAATTCAATGAGATGTTTCCTGTTATAATCTCCACGTTACTGGTTAAGAAACTGAGATGCAATAACTTGCCAGAAGTCACACAGTTAATTAGGCGTAGAGCCAGGATCCAAACCGAGACCACCTCACTCCAGCTTCCTTAACCTTTGAGCAACACTGCCTCAAGGCAATGTCTTCATTCATTCACTCACTCAGTTAACAAATATTTATTGAGTATGTACCTCCAGGGCCCTGCCCTAATGCGGCAGTCAAATAATTTGAAAAGAGTATGGTATCATGATAGACATAGAAAATAGGAGTAATAAAAGAGCACAGAATCAGTCTAGGGACATTAGAGAAGGCTCCCAGAAAGAAGTCATGCTTAAGTTGGGTCTTGCTATGGTTGGAATATTTACCCCCTCCAAAACTCGTGTTGAAATGTAATTCCATTTTACAGTATTAAAAGGGGGACCATTAAAAGGTGATTAGGCATGAGAGCTCTACCCTCATGAATGGATTAATGAGTGCCATGTTGCTGGAGTGTGATCATTATAGAAGGGTGGGTTCAGGTCTCTCCTCTCTCTCTCTCTCTCTCTCTCTGGGCCTCACTATTGTGAAGACGCAGCAAGAAGACCTTCAATCAGATGCAAGCACTTGATCTTGGGCTTCCCAGCCTCCAGATATGTGAGAAATAAATTTCTGTTCATTTAAACATTATCCCATCTATGGTATTCTGTTAGAGCAGCACAAAACAAAGACAGGTCCTAAACAATGAGTAGGAATTAAAAACAGGCCAAAAGTAGCTACAGGGTGAAGATGAGCTTCCCAAGACAGAGAGAATAACAAGTGCAGAGGGTAGGAGGGGAGAAAGAGGAAAACATTCTTCAGGTAACTCAAGTCAGTATTATGGCCAGGCATAGAGTGGGGTGGGAGCACATGAGATGGGCTGGAGAGACAGGTAGGGGCCAGATCATGCTTCCCTGAGTCTGATGACCCTATTGAAAGATACGAAGCAGATATGATCAGGTTTTCTCTTCAGAAGACGACTTGTCTGGCTTCAGTGTGTGGAAGATGGGAAGGTAAGCAAATCCAGGACCAGGACAACTAGGCAGGAGGCTGATCTGGTAACTGGAGCAAGAGATTACACTGATCGAACTGAGCTGACCATCCCCTGAGCAGTGAAGCTAGCCAGATGATGCAGATTATTATCTTATGATATAAAGCTGTGATGCACAAAAATAATGATGCACAAATACTATGTCTGATGAAATATATATTATATGTAAATAAAATATATATTCGCATATACGAAAGATATATATGGAAGATATCTTCTTAAATAAAGTACTTTGGAGAGGTTTTGGAAAAAAGATATACAAGCTGCCGGTAGGTATTTTTCAAAAATTATGCAAGACACCCAAGAGAGAAGCAGCCAAAAACAAAAGGCATTTAAGAATGAAAAATAAAAAGAAGATACATCAGGAAGAAATCCTCAAGAATTCACTAAATTGTAGTTTACTGTAAATAATCATGTCCCAGAGGAAATCTCAAGGGATAATATTTTCCTGCCAGAGACAAAGGGAAGGAAATCCTGACAAAAACAAACCAGAAAGGATTGCACAATTTTCTATAATAAAAAAAAGAGAGCTGACTGATGCGAGGTATGCAACAGGCAAAAATCACGTAGGCACAGCCTCCAGAAATTGGAAGAACAGGATGAGCACATACCAGGAGGCTGCACCCAAATTCCAATCTCCTGTTCCATGAATTTTCTTCCCCTTCCCTTGGCTCATTCCAATAGAAAGAAATCAGAATTCCTGCAATTGATCAGAAGTTCTAGGTTTCTCCCATTCTCTATCATCTATATATCTTCTTGCCCCTTCTCTCCTAAACTTTTGGAATTGTGTTTTAAATATTTACTAAACATATCTTACCTTAGAAGTCACACAGTATCACTTCTGTGGTTCTCTGATGATTAAAGCAGCCCCAAATTCACCCAGACTCAAGGAGAGAAAACCTAAACTACCTCTCAATGGTAAGAGTCTCAGATAATTTGCAAGTACCGAAGTAGGTCCAAGGTAATACCTAGAGTGACAAGAAGTTAGAAAATCTGACCAAGATGTTGGTAAGAGTGAATATACCCAGCAAGAAAGGAGATGGTAATTATAGTGCAGTTGGGGAGAAAGAAGTCATTGAAACAAAAGTTTTCTGTTTATGCCATATCATGTTGAGAATTCTCAATAAACAATTTACAACAATTTACCATATGCAAGAAGAAGCCAGAGTCTGTGCACTTATGTGAAAGCCAAAACCAAAAATTTTATCCTTCAAAAGTGACCTGTTGGTCACATCCTTGCCTCTTTGCTGCTTAAGATTTGAACATGTAATAAGTAAAAATATTTTGAATTTGGTATCTTTTCTAAATAGAATGCATATATATATGGTAAGGATTTTTATTGTCTAATCTCTTTATGAATCTTATTAGTACCTAATCCTACAAACATGTCATGATGTGTTAGCATAATTAGTCCCATTTCACAGATTTTTAACAAGGAGATTTAGGAAAATATCTAACTCACCGAAGATCACAAAATGAACTTATGCAACACTCATATGTTAGCATATGGCTCAAGGCTGCTAAGGCAAATGCTGCTTAGAGAGCAATGGTTACTTCCTGAAATAATATATCTTGTTAAAAATAATTTCAAAGCGTCCTTTGTCACTAGAATGGATAGGGAAACTAAGTGATTGGATGCCCTCCCCTACAGCTGGTAGCTCCAATCTGCTGAACTTTTTATTTTCCTAGAGGGATGATGACTGTAAATCACATGAGCTCTTGCTTTGAAAATAGTCCACAGACAATGGGAGCAGATGGGCTTTTTGGCAGCAGTACCCCTCTTTTCCATCTGCCACAGGTGAGTAGTAGGCCACTTTCTTACATAAGCCCCAATGGCTACTTCGAGTACTAGCAGATTACAAACATCACAGCCAATTTAGGGCAGCATAAGATATACATTTAAAGGAGGATGACAGTTCTTGGACTTAGAGGAATTGACACATACTAGAAAACCAGTTCCAGTGTCATAAATTGTGCCAAGTTTTTATCGTCGCATATTATCTAGGAAGTGAGTGGCGAACCTTTCCTTCAGAAAAGTAAACATTACAGATGACATAGTCAGATTTTGAAGTATTGCGGTAGCAGAAAACAGTGTAGTACAAAAAAAGGAGGAAACTGAAAAAAACACTGAATCAAAGAGCTAATAGGCCAAACTGATTTCAGCCAAGTGTGTGGGAAGATCTACAACCCATAGGCAAGTGAATGTGAACTCCCCCTGAACACCAAGCCCCAGTGCAGGATAAAGTAGGCAATTTTAACTACATGCCATGTAGTATATGTACACAGTAGGTCGAGGACAAGAGTTGGGGAGAGGAGAAGGAGGAGGAATCATTGCTCATTGGATACAGCACACATAGCTTAAATGACCTCTGGAGAATGTAAGGAAAATGGAAATTCGCACATGTCAGTCAGAATGTAAAATGGTACGGTCACTTTGGAAAACAATTTTGCAGTTTTCTAAAAAGTTAAACATTTACTTACGGTAGGACCAGCAATTTCACTCTAAGTATTTACTCAAGAGAAATGAATATGAATGTTCATAGCAGAATTACTCGGAATAGTACGAAATTGGAAACAACCTAAATCTCCTCCAAATGGTAAATGAGTAAACAATTTGATACATTCATACAATGGAATACTACTCAGCAATAAAAGGAATGGACTATTGATTCATGAAAAATCATGGCTGACCCTCAATATTATGCTAAGTAAAAAAAGCTAGACACAAATGACTATATATTTTTTGTTGTTGTTTTTGAGACGCAGTCTTGCTCTGTCGCCTAGGCTGGAGTGCAGTGGCATGATCTCGGCTCACTGCAACCTCCGCCTCCCGGGTTCAAGCGATTCTCCTGCTAAAGCCTCCCAAGTAGCTGAGATTACAGACATGTGCCACTACGCCCAGTTAATTTTTGCATTTTTAGTAGAGATGGGGTTTCACCATGTTGGCCAGGCTGAACTCCTGACCTTGTGATCCACCCACCTCAGCCTCCCAAAGTGCTGGGATTACAGGTGTGAGCCACCGCGCCCGGTCACAAATGACTATATATTATCTGATTTCATTTTATATGAAATCTCTAGAACAGGCAAAGTTATAGAAACAGAAAGCAGACCAGTGGTTGCCTGGGGCTAGGTGCAGTAGTGGAAAATGACTATAAATAGGCAGCAGTGAAATTTTTGTTTTTTGATGAAAGTATTTGTATTTCTGAGTATCCACGTTTTAATCAAAAAGTGCTAGTCACACAAAAAACCAGGAAAGCCTTGAGCTGAATGAAAAATGCAAGCAGTAGATGACAGCACTGAGATGACAGAGTCTGAAAAGAACTTAAAAATTTTAATAGTAGTTTATATATTTTTACAAGCAAAACTTAATAGAAGAGTGGTTATGAGAATTTAGAAGTCAAGACATTCCAGTATTGATGTAAGCGAAGACATGTTGTACACTTATTTACCCAAGAGAAATAATACCATGTCCACAAAACGGGTATACAAATGTTCACAGCAGCTATATTTATAATAGCTAAAAATGAAAAACCAACAAAATGTCCATTTATAGGTGAATAGATAAACTAATTGTGGTAAATCCATACAATGGCATACTATTTAACAAGGAAAAGGAACAAACTAATGATATATGCAACAACATGAGTGAATCTGAAAAACATTATACTGAGCAAAACAAGTTAGACGTAAAAGAAGACTTACAATGTGATTCTATTTATAGAAAAGTCCAAGAAAACTAATCTATAGAGATAAGCAAACATCAGTGATTGCCTGGAGCTAGGCAGGATAGGAAACTGAATGCATAAATGCTGGAAGACAGTTTTTGGTGTGAAGGAAATGTTCTATATTTTGACTATGGTAGTGTCCATTGTCTAGTTTGTAACAAGGCCCAGTCTACCTGATTTGTATCTTGGTTCTGACACTTACTTGGTGATATAGTTTGGCTCTGTGTCCCCACCCAAATCTCATCTTGAATTGTACTCCCATAATTCTCACATGTTGTGGGAGGGACCTGGTGGGACATAATTTGAATCATGGGTGTGATTCCCTCATACTGTTCCTGTGGTAGTGAATAAGTCTCATGAGAGCTGATGGTTTTATCAGGGGTCTCCACTTTTGCATCTTCCTCATTTTTCTCTTGCCGCCACCTGGTAAGAAGTGCATTTTGCCTTCCACCATGATTCTGAGGCTTCCCCAGCCATGTGAAACTGTAAGTCCAATTAAACCTTTTTTTCTTCCCAGTCTCAGGTATGTCTTTATCAGCAGTGTGAAAATGACTAATACAGTAAGTTGGTACCAGGAGTGAGGTGTTGCTGAAAAGATACCCGAAAATGTGGAAGCAACTTTGGAACTGGGTAACAAGCAGAGGTTGAACAGTTTAGAGGGCTCAGAAGAAGACAGGAAAATGTAGGAAAGTTTGAAACCTCCTAGTGATTTGTTGAATGGCTTTGACAAAAATGCTGATAGTGATATGAACAATAAGGCCCAGGCTGAGGTGACCTCAGATGGAGATGAAGAACTTGTTAGGAACTGGAGCAAAGGTGACTCTTGTTATGTTTTACCAAAGAGACTAGTGGCATTTTGCCCCTGCCCTAAAGATTTGTGGAACTTTGAACTTGAGAAAGATGATTTAGAGTATCTGGTGAAAGAAATTTCTAAGCAGAAAAGCATTCAAGAGGTGACATAGGTGCTGTTAAAAGCATTCCATTTTGAAAGGGAAACAGGGCATAAAAGCTCAGAAAATTTGCAGCCTGATGATGCAGTAGAAAAGAAAAACCCATTTTTCTGAGGAGAAATTCAACCTGGCTGCATAAATTTGCATAACTAACAAAAAGTTGAATGTGAATCCCCAAGACAATGGGGAAAATGTCTCCAGGGCATGTCATAGGTTTTCATGGCAGCCCCTCCCATCGCAGACCCAGAAGCATAGGAGGAAAAAATGGTTTCATGGGCTGGGCCCAGGGTCCTCATGCTGTGTGCAGCATGGGGACTTGGTGCCCTGTGTCACAGCCACTCCAGCCATTGCTAAAAGGGGCCAACATACAGTTTGGCCCATGGTTTCAGAGTATGCAAGCCCCAAACCTTGGCAGTTTCCACATGGTGTTGAGCCTGCAGTTGCACAGAAGTCAAGAATTGAGGTTTGGGAACCTCCTCCTAGATTTCAGAAGACGTATGGAAACACCTGGATGCCCAGGCAAAAGTTTGCTACACAGGCAGGGCCCACATGGAGAACCTCTGCTAGGGCAGTACATAAGGGAAATGTGGGGTCAGAGCCCCCACACAGAGTCCCTACTGCTGCACCACCTAGTGGAGCTGTGAGAAGAGGGTTACGGTCCTCCAGACCCCAAAATGGTAGATCCAACAACAGCCTGCCCTATACACCTGGAAAAGCCACAGACACTCAACACTAGCCCGTGAAAGCAGCCGGTGGGTGGGGGGGGGGCTATACCCTGCAAAGCCACAAGGGCAGAGCTGCCCAAGACTATGGGAACCTACCCCTCGCATCGCATGACCTGGATGTGAGATATGGAATCAAAGGAGATCATTTTGGAGCTTTAAAATTTGACTGTCCTGCTGGATTTCAGACTTGCATGGGCCCTGTAACCCCTTTGTTCTGGCCAATTTCTCCCATTTGGAATGGCAGTATTTACCCAATATCTGTATCCCATTGTATCTAGGAAGTAACTAGCTTCCTTTTGATTTTACAGGCTCATAGGTGGAAGAGACTTGCCTTGTATCAGATGAGTTGGACTGTGGACTTTCAGGTTAATGCCGAAATGACTTAAGACTTTGAGGGACTCTTGGGAAGGCACGATTGGTTTTGAAATGTGCGGACATGAGATTTGAAGAGGCCAGGGGTGGAATTATATGGTTTGACTCTGTGTCCCCACCCAAATCTCATCTTGAATTGGACTCCCATAATTCTCACATGTGGTGGGAGGGACCCAGTGGGAGATAATTTGAATAATGGGGGCAGTTCCCCCATTCATGGTAGTGAATAAGTCTCACGAGATCTGATGGTTATATCAGAGGTTTTCGCTTTTGCATCTTCCTCATTTCTCTCTTGCCTCCGCCATGTAAGAAGTGCCTTTCACCTCCTGCCATGATTCTGAGGCCTCCCCAGCCATGTGGAACTGTAAGTCCAGTTAAATCTCTTTTTCTTCCCAGTCTCAGGTACGTCTTTATCAGCAGTGTGAAAATGGACTAATATACTTGGGCAAGTTATTTAACTTATCTGTGCCTCAGTTATCTCATCTGTAAAATGGATATCATAATAATACCTATTTCATAAGGTAATTGTAATTGTTAACAAATGAGTTAGTAAATAGAAAGATTGTAAAGTACCTGAGATACAGACATTTCCGTGTGTTACGCATTATTATTTTTAACAAAGGATAAAGTAATCTATGTAAATATGTTTATCAAATAGGTGTTTACAAAAGCAAAAACTGGCTTGCATAGATATACAAGCTATAATGCTTTTCAGCCGATGAAATATTATATAGTCGCTACATTGGTGAACATTAGAGAATCTATTATATAACTTCTAATTTCAGTAGTTCACATAAAAAATCAGGTAAATATCTCAATAAATGCAGAAATGACATAAAATACAACACCCATTTCTGACACAAAGCAAAACTGATCAATTCTTATACTTAATCATATCAAAATCTAGCAACAAATTTAACAGTAAACTTCCGATTTTCCATTCAAATTTCACAAACAAAACAATGGTGCTATCACAATTATTGTCCATTGTTCTGGAAGTAAAATTTAATGCAAGCAAATAAAAATAAATAAGGAGAGTATATGTACTAGAAAAGAAGAGGCATAATTGTCATAATTTGGAGATTACAGGACTGCATAGAAGGATAAAATAATGTGGCTGGTTAAAAATGTTATTTACAAAAATGAGTAGTTTACCTATCTACAAAATCATAATAAGAAAAAAAGGATTAAACAAAACCTCATAATAACAAGACAAAAATAAATAATGAGAAATCATCCTAGCAGTTAACATACAGGACAAATAAAAAGAAAATATTACAATTTTACTGAAGAGACATAAAAGGAGAATTGAGTAAATGTCCCTATATAGAAAAACTCAAAACTCTAAAATTATCAAATCAACTTTCAAAAATTCAATTTAAAAAGCAACAGGAATTCGGGAGGTATTTGAAAAAATTATAATAAGCTCGTCTGGAGGATTAAATGGAAAAAATTTGGAAAAAATAAGATGAGGCAGAACTATTTTTATCAAATATTAAAGCATGTAAGACTATAGGAACTAAAGCATTTTGTGGCAGGATTAGTGTGTTAGTTAATTATTACTGCAAAACAAATTTCCCCAAAACATATTGGCTTAAAACAACACACACCTATTATCTCATAGTTTTGTGGGTCAGGAATCAGGACATGATTTAGCTGAGTTCTCTGACTATGGGTGTCTCACAAGGCTTCAATCAATGTGTCTACTGGGGCCACAGTCATCTCAAGGCTCAACTAGGGTAAGACCTGCTTCCGAGCTCACTCACTTGGTTGTTGGAAGGATTCAGTTCCTTGCAGGCTGTTGGACTGATGACCTCAGTTCCTCCTCAGCTGTTGGCTAGCGATCTTGCTCATTCTCTTGTCACATGAGTTTCTCCACCGGGCAATGCATAACATGGCAGATGGCTTTAGCAGAGCAAGCAAGAGGACGAGAGAGAGAGTGACAGAGTACCAGTAAGATGGAGGTCTCAGTTTTTGTAATCTAATTGCAGAAGTGACATCCCATCACTTTTTCAGTATTCAGTTCATTAGAAGCAAGTCACTGGATCCAGCCCACATTCAAGGGGAGGGGATTACACACGGGTATGAATACCAGGAGGCAGGGATCATCGTACAAATCTGCCTGCTACCACTAGAGAGATAAACCAATAGAAGAAAACAAAGTATAGAAATAGACCCAAACTCCTTTGAGAATCTAGTATATAATAAAAATAGCATTCTAGATTAATGATGACAAGCTCTATGAATTATCACGCCATTGCCAAATCAAATCATGTCCAAATCATACTTTCAAATAATTAGCTAGGCATCTATGAAAAACCATCTGGGCACCTATCTCTTTCCCAGGGATATAATAATACTGAGATAATAATTCTATGGAAAATACATATAAAATTAAGGCATGGAAAAATACATATATAGTATAATTATCAACATGTTTTAAATATATATATACAGGGAAGCAAAAGAAACTACCAATAAAGTAAACAGACGCCCTACAGAATGGGAGAAAATATTTGCAAACTGTGCATCCAGCAAAAGTCTAATATCCAAAATCTATTAGGAACTTAAATCAACCAGAAAAAAATTCCATTAAAAAACTGGCAAAGGAGATGAACAGATACTTCTCAAAAGAAGATATACAAGCAGCCAACAAACTGAAAAAATACTCATCAGCACAGATCGTCAGATAAATGCAAATCAAAACAATAGTGAAATATCATCACACACCAGTCAGAATGGCTATTATTAAAAAGTCAAAAAACAGAAAATTCTGGAAGGCTGCAGAGAAAAAAGAACATATACACTGTCGGTGGAACTGAAAATTAGTTAAGCCACTGTGGAAAGCAGTTCAGAGATTTCCCTAAGAACTTAAAACAGAGCTACTGTTCAACCTAGCAATCCCATTACTGGGTATATACCTAAAGGAAAATAAGATCATTACACTCAAAAGACACACACACTCATATGTTCATCACTACACTATTCACAATAGCAAAGACATGGAATTAACCTAGATGCCCATCGGTGGTGGATTAGACAAAGAAAATGCAATACCTACATACCGTGGAATACTATGCAGCCATAAAAAAGAATGACATCATGTCTTTCACAGGAACATGGACGGAGCTGGAGGCCATAATCCTAAGCAAACTAATGCAGGAACAGCAAACCAAATACCACATGCTGTCACTTATAAGTGGGAGCTAAACATTGAGCACACATGGACATAAACATGGAAAAAAAGACACTGTGGACTACTAGAGATGGAGAGGGAGGGAGCGTGGATTGAAAAACTACCTATTAGGTACTATGCTTATTACCTGGATGAAATATAGCCGTGTAACAAACCTGCACATGTACCTCCTGTGTCTGAAATAAAAGTTGAAGTTTAGCCAATCAATCAATAAAAACATATAGAGGGGAGAAAATGTTTAAGAAAAGAAAAAGAAATACTACACATCAACAGTGGTTGTGTATAGCTGGGATCATTGGCATGTTTTAAGTCTTTTATATGTTCTAAATATTGTTAATAAAAATGTGGTACTTTTATAATGGAAAAAGAAAGTCTTCTAAGCGATGGTTTCAAATTTTTTAAGAAGTGGGAATCTCTTTCAAATGAATTCTTATACAGAATCCTAATCATAAAGAAGACACGTAAATAATTTCTGAATGAATTTTGAAGGTTTAAAGTTGAAAATATTCGAGAATACCTAATACAGTAAGATATAAAACCTCTTCAATGTCACTATGGTAAAATAGATATCACTATCAATCATTACTGAATTTTTTTTAATGTACATACTCATACTTAATGCTTCTTAAAAACAAAGTTCTGGCTTCTTATTTTTATTCTTCACCAAATAATCAGATTATAGGAAAAAAATTTGAAAGCTGGAAAGGTTTACTTTAAGTGTGATAATAAATAAAAATTTTAGTTCTAGCTCAAGCTGAACAAGTCTTGTTCTAAAAATCTCTACATATAGCCTTCGTATCAGGAAAGCAGAGATGGATATAAATTACATGATTTCAGGAGCTCAGTTGGAAGTCCAGATTTATAGAATCTGGAACAGGAGAATAAAGGAGTGTTTGTCTTTTTAAAAAATAAATAAATAAATAATGGTAACACCCACCCACACAGCTCTCCACACAGAATGAAAGCTATGTTATAATACATTCTGTTTCTCATTTATGACTCAATGAAACATCAGAACACTTGATGTACAATATAACTTTTAAAGGAAGGTTGACCAATTTTCTTCTTGGAAGAAGAAATGAAATCATCCAAAAAAAGCACTTTGGGAACTATGACAAAAATGAGGAAATAAGGTCTTCCTCTTATGAATAAAGATTCAGTGTCTCTGTATCTAGTAGTAAATAGACAGGAGACGTTCAATAGGGAGCTTAATGTCTGTTACTAAAATAATAGATAAAAATAAAAAATTAAAGATAAATAAACATTAAATTACCTGGAAACTCAAAATAGAAGTTCATGTAACCAACAGACAAAAGTTCTATTAGAAAAAATAATCATTCAACAATATGTATCCCACTTTTAGCTATTTTCTATATGTGAACAAAAATCATTATACAGTCAATGGGAAATAGTAATTGAATACTGCATGAAATAACATTGGACAATTTTTATTTTTGATTAACTCAAGAAATGTAGAGTTATAAGGAATTGAAATGTAGGACATACACCAGTTTCCCAG
>NW_026652289.1:16759920-16984119 GCF_009828535.3 Hylobates moloch
GGGGCCACACCCCACAGCTTCTCAGCACCCCCTTCTCCTGCACTTCATCCACCTGTCAGCATTATCTGCCTGCCTGGCCAGCCTATCTGCCTGCAAGGCCTCGGCCAGTCTCTCCCTGGCTTTCTTCACCCTCCTTGCCTGTCTCCGGATATCTGCATGAGTCACCAATTGGCCAGAGAGGGGCAGTGGGAGCTGACAACCCACTCCTGGGGTTGGCCCCCCTGCCACAGCTGGAAACTGCCCAGGGGTGGGCTCGGGCCAGCCGTGCACATGCTCAGCACCAGCTCTGTCCAGAGATTCACTGGCCATCCCCGGTGCAAGGATACTTAAGACGCTCTCCAAATGCAGCAGACTTGAACCTTCTCCTTGGTTGCTGCAGGGCTGCAGGGCCTGCATTCTCCGGTAGGTGCAGAGTTGCTGAGGCTTCTCCAGGTGCTCATCCCCTTTTCTGCGTCTAACCTGGTTGTCAGGATGAGACCTGATCCTTGTCACCGGCCTCTGGAAGATGCAGCTGGTGAGTCTCACGGGGAGAGCAGACCTTGCAGCTCGTCTCCGATGGGCCTTGGCCATGTGGATTTCTTGTTTCTTCTGTAAAGCCCGGGGCATCATGTTTCTTTTGAGCTTCCCCAGAATAAGCGGGCTTGGAAAAGAGGTGAACGCAGGCTCTCCCATAGCTGTAGAGTTCCTCCTGCTGACCCCACTCCCGAGATGCAGACAGCCCTTGGCTTGCCGGAAAATGCCGTTTCCTGACTTTTTAATGATCACCATTCTAACTGGTGTGAGATGGTATCTCATTATGGTTTTGATTTGCATTTCTCTGATGGCCAGTGATGATGAGCATTTTTTCATGTGTCTTTTGGCTGCATAAATGTCTTCTTTTGAGAAGTGTCTGTTCATATCCTCTGCCCATCTTTGACAGGGTTGTTTGTTTTTTTCTTGTAAATTTGTTTGAGTTCATTGTAGATTCTGGATATTAGCCCTTTGTCAGATGATTAGATTGCAAAAATTTTTTCCCATTCTGTAGGTTGCCTGTTCACTCTGATGGTACTTTCTTTTGCTGTGCATAAGCTCTGTAGTTTAATTAGATCCCATTTGTCAATTTTGGCTTTTGTTGCCATTGCTTTTGGTGTTCTAGACATGAAGTCCTTGCCCATGCCTATGCATATGGACATTCTTAAGACAAGTGAAGAAATATTTCCCATTTTCACCTTGTACAATGAATTTAAAATATGAATTTTAAATGTAAAATGTGTTACTATAATTTCCAGTGTTATTTCTTGATGGGAAAAAATATACCTCAGAAGCACATCCAAGTTCTCTGCAGAAGCATAGCCTTGGGAGTGGCCAACCTGAAATTAATTTCCCTGAATAAATTTTGCAAAGCTTCCAGGTAGAGAAATTTTCCTTTAGAAGAGAACCTAGGGTTTGCTGAAACCAGCAAATGGCTTACTATCAGAAAACCTGAAATCATCATATCAAAAAGATACTTGCACTTGTATGTTTATTGAAGCACTAGTCACAATATCAAGGATATGAAATCAACCTAAATGTCCATCAAGGGATGATCGGATATAGAAAATGTGATATATGCACACACACACACACACCATGGAATACTATTCAGCCATAAAAAAAGAATGAAATCATGTCTTTTACAGCAACATGGATGGAAATGGAGTCTATTATCTTAAGTGAAATAACTCAGAAAGTCAAATACTGCATGTTCTCACTTATAAGTGGGGCCTAAATGATGTGCATACATGGACATGAAGAATAGAATAGTAGACACTGCAGACTCAGAAAGGTGGAAGGGTGGGAAGGGGGTGAGGGATGAAAATTACTTAATGGGTACAATGTACACAATTCAGGTGATGGTTACACTAAAAGCTCAGACTTCACCACCATACACTATATTGACGTGACATAATTGCACTTGTATCTCCTAAATCTATAAAAATTAAAATAAAGAAAAATAAAAGAAAATCTAGGTTTCAGACTCAGCTTATCCTTAGAAGCTTGAGCAAGACATAACTTCACTTGGCTTCAGTTGCTTCATTTGTAAAATCGACAGGCTGTCAAACAGCTGTCACATCCTACCATTCCCACTGGACATCATTATGTAATCATTCATCTGAACAAATCCAGGCTCAAGAGAAGATTGCTCTATAACCTGGCTCTTTGTTGTCAATCTCCTCTCAAGATCATTTATGTAAATATTTTAGTTTACTCAAGACAATGGCCATTGATAAGCCTATAAAATAATTATTTTCTCAAAACTGAACATTCCAGTGAACAGATACTCTTTAGCAAAGTAGCCTGCACACAACTAGTTCTTAACACATATTTGAAAAATGTATTTCAGATTATAGCCTGGGCTGGTCATGGTGGCTCATGCCTGTAATCTCAGGAGTTAGAGACCAGCCTGGTCAACATAGTGAGACCCTGCCTCTACAAAAATAAAAATAAAAATTAGCCAGGCATGGTGGCATGCACCTATAGTCCCAGCTACTCGGAAGGCTGTGGCAGGAGGATCACTTGAGCCCAGGAGGTCAAGGCTGCATACAGTGAGCCATGATGGCACTACAGCCTGGGAGACAGAGCAAGACCCTGTCTCAGAACAAAACAAGACAAACAAAAGAAAAAAATCTAAGAGTAGAGTCTGTACTTTTTCTCATCAATTTTTTCTTCATAATTGTTAAAAAGCATCAAATAAAAATATGTGGTATATTTTCTCTTCCTTAAACTATTTCTCATGAATACAAAATTTTAATTGGGTAGAAATCATGAATTTTAGGCGTATTCATAGAACATTTCTCAAAACATATTTGCAAGTCATATCATTCCCTTTTAGCATACAGACACTGAGATGTAGTAATAGAAACTTCAATAGTATTCTTCCTGTGAAACTTAAGTAAATTAATATTAACAAGACAACTCAAAATCCTAGGATGAAAATAAAACATACATGGAAATATATTTTTGGGCTTGTTTTTAAAATTTGACTGATACTGTAGTGGAATGAAAGGGTAATGAATTCATGGGCCAATTCTGTCACTGTAAGCTATAACTTTGGGCAACTGATTTTAACTTGGCTTTCTTATCTGTAAAGTGGCCATCATGCCCTTCTACCCACCTCACAGTCTGATGTGTGGATAGTGGGGAAAATCTATACAATGCCCACTTGACACCACAAATATTAATGCTGATGGCACAAGGAGCTTATTCATTTGTTCTAGCCTGAGAGATTCAGCTTGGGAATGGCATCTAACCACTGAAATTGGTTCTGTTGTTACAGTGGTGGGGTGGTTGTGGTTTCAGTGACTGAATTTGGAGAGAGTGGGAAGAGAGTGGGAAGTTCACTGCAATGTATCTGACCAAGATCTGCTGGAAGGTGAAAGTGTGTAGCTTCTCGGTGCAGTTGTGTTGCAAAAGGGAGATCATGTACAGAGACATAGTTGAGTCAGGTCTATGCTAAGGAGAGCGGATCTTTTGGTTGTTTACAGCAACGTACCTAAAATGAGCTCATCCTCTTCAGCTGACAAGATGAATGCCCCTGTGGAGCAGGTCTGAGCTGTTTTTTTAGGGGCACGTCACAGGCAAGCTGCTGAGAAATGTGGCCTGGTGTGCACAGGATTCCCGGCATAGGCAATTAAGGCCGACGGTCTAGTTTCCAGAACTATCCAAAATTATAGAGGAGGCTCATATGAGGTCTGGGCTTGCCTAGCTCTGTCATCATTGCTTCCTCTCTCTCCGGTCAAGGGCCTGGGCAGACACTTGCCACGATGGGCACAGGGAGAGACCAACTTACCTTCATAGTTGGAGAAGGAGAAACAGAAACTCAGATGCCTGAATTTTAACCTCATGTATTTCCCAACTACACTTGGGGAGAGTAAATAAACCATTACTATTTTAATCATTTGACTACGAAAATAATATTTCTGGCTTTCCAGCTGGATAGAGGATGCATCGAAACAGTGCCCTCTGCCTTACGCTCTGTTTGTGAGCAGTGTGTGACCACAGACTTATTTTGGGGTATCCTAGGGTGGCTTCTTAAAATTTCCAGATATCCATATAAAGCTTCCTGAGGAACAACATGTTAAAATACGTGAAATCTTCCGGGCCTCATCTTCCTACTCTCTAATGCACCACCTTTAACAAAACTGATTTATATTTTTCAACTATGAAAGTATAAAAATGCAATGTTTGTGAGTTCTGAGAAGCATCCTTTCTGAAAGTGCTTACTTAAAAAAATTATGGGTACACAGTAGGTGTACATATTTATGGGGTACATGAGATATTTTGATACAGGCATACAATGTGTAATAATCACATTAGGGTAAACTGAGTATCCATCACCTCAAGCATTTATCATTTATTTGTGTTACAAACATTTCGTTTATACTCTTTTAGTTATTTTTAAATGTGCAATAAATGATTGTTGTCTGTAATCACCCTGCTGTGCTATTAAATATTAGATCTTATTCAAGTGGAGAAAAAGAAAGGAACCCTTGTATGCTGTTGGTGGGAATACAAATTAGTACTAAATTAGAATGTAAATTATTCTCCATAGCCACTATGAGAACAGTATGGATGCTCCTCAAACAATTAAAAATAGAACTACAACATGATCCAGCAATCCCACTGCTAGGTATATACCCAAAAGAAAGGAAGTCAGTTTATCAAGGGGATATCCACACTCCCATGTTCCTGCGGCACTATATATAATCGCCAAGATTTGGAAGCTTCCCATTTTTTTTTTTTTGAGTAAATTATTCAAGAATAAGTACACGCCACGGAATCCTAAATAACAAGTAATGGGATACTACCCTTGTTCTCCACACAATTGTGCATCTTTTGCTCCTTCCTACAACTGCCAATTGTTTAAGGGGAGAGTCACTGGGGTGAACAGCCTGGCCAACATGGTGAAACCCCACTCTACTAAAAAGACAAAAATTAGTTCTGCATTGTGGTGCCTGCCTGTAATCTCAGCTACTCAGGAGGCTGAAGCAGAAGAATTGCTTGAACCCAGGAGGTGGAGGTTGCAGTGAGCTGAGATCATGCCACTGCACTCCAGCCTGGGCAACAGAGTAAGGCTCCTTCTAAAAAAATAAAAAATAAAAAAAAAGAAAGAAAAAAGAAAAAGAAACATAGGATAAATCCATCTTTCAACAGTATGTCACTTATATGTTTGCTACAGTTTGGGTGTTTGTCTCCCCAAACCCCACATTGAGCTTCGATCCCCAGTGTTGGAGATGAGGCCTAAGGGGAGGTGTTTAGGCCATGGGGGTGATTTTCTCATGAATGGCTTGGTGCCATCCTTGTGGTAATGAGTGAGTCCTTGCTCTTTCAGTTCCTGTGAGAGCTGATTGTTAAAAAGAGCCTGGCACCTCCTGCCTCTCTTGCTTCTTCTCTTGCTGAATGATTTCTGCACACACTGACTTCCCTTCACCTTTCACCATGAGTGAAAGCAGCCTGAGACCCTTACCAGATGCAGATGTTGGTGCCATGCTTCTTGTATGGGCTACAGAAGTGTGAGCCAAATAAACCTCTTTTCTTTATAAATTACCCAGTCACAGATATTCCTTTATAGCAACACAAATGGACTCAGATAATTTTCAAACAACATAATCTGCATTTCTTCAACTTCCAGTCCGCTTCAAAAGTATAATGAATATAGTAAGCTTCCTATGCTGCCAGAATTTTTGGATGGTCAATATGTTTTATAAGTTATTTTTGTCTAGATCAGCAATTAGGCCCATTATTTTAAATCTAGAGCAAATCCACTTCACCTGAAAGCATATTATTCGAAGATAACTAACATACTGTTTTAAGAAAAGTTTATTTTGTTTCCTGACTTGGAGATGTATCTTATAGAATGGGGACTGGAAGACAAACAGCAATAAATTGCCAAGAAATGTAATACATTAATAATGTAAACTGTAACGTGTAAGGCCTTTTGAAAGATGCCTAATACATAAATCTACACTCTGATAACTTTTTTTTTTTTTTTGAAACAGAGTTTCACTCTTATTGCCCAGGCTGGAGAGCAAGGGCTAGATCTCAGCTCACTGCAACCTCTGCCTCCCGGGTTCAAGCCATTCTCCTGCCTTAACCTCCCAAGTAGCTGGGATTACAGGTGCCTGCTACCACGCCCAGCTAATATTTGTATTTTTAATAGAGACCGGGTTTCACCATGTTGGCCAGGCTTGTATCAAACTCCAGACCTCAGTTGATCTGCCCACCTCAGCTTCCCAAAGTGTTGGGATTACAGGCATGAGCCACCATGCCCGGTCAACACTCTGGTAACTCTGAGCTATTTAATCCTTAAAAATTACCAGCTTCATTTGCCAGAATGTGTTGTTTTGATGCCTAATGCTGGAGTGTAAGCTCCCTAAGGGTAGTAATACGTGAAGGATTTGTTCACCAGGAATTTCTAGTACTTGGAAATAGGCCTGGCACATAGAAAGCATTCAATAAATAAATTTAAATAAACGCTGCCATACATGGAAAGAGGATTAACATGATTTAGCTACTCAAACAATCAGCAACTCATCTGAATATTACTGGTTGGGCAAAGTCCCCAGTGCCTCTTGCTCAGGGGTAGCTTGCATAATGAGAATCTCTCTGACCATGAAAATTATTTGGGAATTCTTCCAACTATGTCAGCTTAACAAAGACACATCAGTGAGTTATCTTGAAAATTCATTGTCTTCCTTATGTCTAAGGAAATATAGCACATTTTGACAGATAGCCACCATTTATGATTTCATGACATAACTGACACAATTGCAGCACTTAAAACAAGATTTTTCTGCTTTTGGATAGGTCTTCTCATGCCCAGTGTATTTTTTAAGAAGTTATAAACAGTGAAAAACAAATTTATTGCAATTATATAAAGTATGTTAGCATAGTTCTTTTTAGAGAAAAACATCCTCACTATAAGTATGTTACTGTAAATGTATATTTATATTGTAAAACCCTAATTCTAAGACACTACTCCTTTTGTTGGTGGGGTAGAAGTAAGACACTAAAGGATCTAAGAGATTCATAGGGAAACTAAGTGGAAAATATTGGGAAATAAGATGAGGCAGACCAGCCAATCTTTGGGTTTTTTGTTTGTTTGTTTTTTGAGATGGAGCTTCGCTCTTGCTGCCCAGGTTGGAGTGCAATGGCACCATCTCGGCTCACTGCAACCTCTGCCTCCTGGGTTCAAATGATTCTCCTGCCTCAGCCTCCTGAGTAGCTGAGATTACAGGCACCCACCACTATGCCCAGCTAATTTTTGCATTTTTAGTAGAGACGGGGTTTCACCATGTTTGCCAGGCTAGTGTCGAACTCCTGACCTCAGGTGACCCGCCCACCTCAACCTCCCAAAGTGCTGGGATTACAGGCGTGAGCCACCGTGCCTGGCCACGCTTTGGGTTTTTATGGTACCAATAACCACTTCTCTGAAGCTAGAGGTGTAAACTTCACCTGCCTGATGTACTTTTTGGAAGAGCCTAGGTTGGAGAGGGGTATAGGGGATGAGAGGGGTGAGCACCAGAAAAACTTATAAAGAAAAGCCTGTGTTTGTTTTGAAAACAAGTAGCCTGTGGCTGGGAGAAGAGCTACTGCCAGAGGCATGGGCAGAAAATCCAGGCAACCTGACTGTGAAAGGCCTACTCAGCAACGGCTGCAAGGCAGCTCACTGAGTCTTCAGAAGAAGGAATTTTATGCTAACTCAATCTCTTCACTGCATAAACTAGAATTATTTTACTTAGCAATGCCTGCTTTTCAAAGTATGGGTTGTAGAATGAAATAACCATTGTTCTCATCCCAAGCTTCACCACTGACCAGCAGTGGGACACAGGACAAGGAAAACTCTTTCCAGGCCTCAGCTCCTGTATTAGTCCATTTTCATCCTGCTGATAGACACATACCCAAGACCAGTTGATTTATTAAAAAAAAAAAAAAAAAAGAGGTCTAATGGACTCACAGTTCCATGCAGCTGGGGAGGCCTCACAATCATGGCGGAAGGCAAAAGGCACGTCTTACATGGCAGCAGGCAGGAGAGAATGAGAGCCAAGCAACAGGGGTTTCCCCTTATAAAACCATCAGATCACATGAGACTTATTCACTACCACGAGAACAGTATAAGGGAAATCACTCCCATGATTCAATTAACTTCCACCGAGTCCCTCCCACAACAAGTGGGAATTATGGAAGCTACAATTCAAGACGAGATTTGGGTGGGGACACAGTCAAACCATATCAGCTCCACACCTCCAAAATGGAGAGAGTAATCCCTCTTCCCATGTCTGTAGAAGCCTTTGCACAGTGTCTGGCATACAGGAAAATGTCAATTAGTGGTAGGCTGTTATTTTTCATCTTTTGAATGGGAGTTGTAATTTTTTTTCTTTTTACATTTTCTCTTAGAATTTTAGTCAATTTTTAAAATATTGGGTTCTAAGAGTGCTAACATGGAGTAAAAAACGTGATGTTGTCATTGTTTGGAGTTGGAAGAGAAAAGCAAACACCAGAAGTCCTGGCACAGTACCTGCAGGTCCGTGAGGTAACTCAGCATGGAAGGCAGAAAAGCCAAGGAAAGAACGTTGGGAAACTGGGCCAGGCAGGCATTCCCCTATCTATTGCCTGGTCTGCATTTGTTGTTCTTTTCTTTTCTGGAACAAGACTGTATTTTGCTCATTCATTGGCTTACTTATTCATTCCATTCAATACAAATGCCACAAAAGGCCAGGGGCAGAGGTTCACACCTGTAATCCCATCACTTTGGGAGGCCAAGGCAGGCAGATCACTTGAGGTCAGGAGTTTGAAACAAGCCTGGCCAACATGGCGAAACCTCGTCTCTACTAAAAATATGAAAATTAGCCAGGGGTGGTGACAGGTGCCTGTAAGCCCAGCTACTTGGGAGGCTGAGGCAGGAGAATTGCTTGAACCCAGGAAGCAGAGGTTGCAGTAAGCCGAGATTGCGCCACCGCACTCCAGCCTGGGCGACAGAGGGAGACTCCGCCTCAAAAAAAAAAAAAAAACAAAAACAAAAACAAAACAAACCAAAAACTGCCACAAAAGACATTGTGCAAAATGTGGAGAGAGGGAACAGAAAATGGCTGGAAATTGAACTTCTCTCAAATCTCAAGTCCTTGTAGGAGATCAGACAAGGAAACTGACAAATGCAAAACCGGATGGTGAAGGGAAGGGGTTTAAGCAGACGTTACCATGCAATTCTTTTTCCAATAAAAGACCACTGCTTTGGGTGCCAATAACCATGTAGATATGGAAAAAAAATTAATGACATTATGTGTTATAAATATCTATTCTTTTACAAACAAGCCAATAAAAAAATAATTACTGGAGGGTTTGTATTACTTTATTAGCAAAGACTGTTTTACATATGCTGCAAGTAATTTTGATTTCTGCAAAGAGGAGGAAATTTTCTAATTATTATATACTGCAATCAGATTTTTTTTTCCTATTTCAAGTTATTATAAAAAATTCATTGTTGTCACAGATCAGAAACACCCATCCTCTTTGACTTTCCAGGAAGTCTAAAAGTCAAGAAAAATAATTTCACCATCTAAGCTATATGTTCCATGAGAAAGACACTGCTAAAACAGCAAAATGGTCCAAAAAAGATTCACGTGTGGAAAGTGAAGAAAAAAATGTTAGCTTTTATAGTCCCTCTTAAAACAAGGAAATAGATGCATTTATTCCCATGTCTAGCTCTTCTCCTGTAATCTACTTCTTGAATCTGCCTGGGACCAAGAAGCCCACATCTCTGCTGATGCTGATTCCTACATCTTCTGGTCTGATGCCAAACCACAGTGATTTTGCATCTGCAAGAGCACATTAGAGAGTCAGCTGAAAGAAGAGCAAAACATTTATTAACGCCAAAGCCATCAACTGCAATCAAAAGATGAAGCCAAACAAATGGAGCAATTTGCAGAAGAGGAGACACCGTCTAAGGCAGGAATAAGTGAACCTCAAGGGTGTTAGAACAAAAACAGATCCCATCTCATAAAAGGAATCTTGGCACAGGCCTTCCCAAATATAAAAATCGAAGAGCTATTCTCCCCTGTCTTCCTTATGTAACAGCACTCAAGGATAGGAAAGATAGATTTATGGATCAGAGGCTTCTGTCCAGAGCATGGCCTTTCTCATGAAGTTACCTGTCTAGCATGTGAACCTGATGATCGATGGGACCATTATTCCCCATATTGGCTTTCTTCCCTGTAAGTGATTATACATCCAACCCATTTCCGATTGACTTGCGGTGCCTCTCCGTACGTGGAGAATATTTCTCTGCCATGTTTTCAGGCTTGGCAACATGATGTGTCTGGGCCAACAAAATGTAAGCAGAGGTGACAGTGAGCCAGTTCAAGCAAACACTTTGAAGCATGACATTTTCCAGCCAATTCTCTGTTTTTCTCTCTGCCACAAAAACAGCAGTCCCAAAGCCAGGTACAGAAAGATAAATTTTGCAGGTTCTCACTCATATGTGAGACTTAGGAATCAAAACAATTAAACTCATGGAGGTAAAGAGTAAAATGATGGTAACTAGAGGCTGGGAAGAGGACAGGGAAGGGGAAGGAGTGCAGACAGCTACTGGGTACAAAAGTGTAGTTAGGAAACAAAAATAGCAAGTCCCAACTATGCATGGCTACGTTTCTGATTCCAGGAAACAGAAGACACTGGGAGCAGAATTGTAGCAATCAATGCACAACCATCTCTATGTAATGCAAGTGGGAAATGAAAATTTGTTGGCGTGAGCCCCTGAGATTTGGAGACTGTATATTATTGCAGTGAAACTGACTAATATATATGACACCATGAAGCAGTAACACAACTGCATATGAAATAAGCATTCTACATCTAAGGGCATCCCAATCCATGAGAGGCTTAGCTTTTATTCTAAAAATGAGCTAAAAGAGATTAGATAGGATTGGTTCAAGCACTATGTCATCTGTAGTCAGAAGGTACCAGGGATAAAGGTACAATTTTCTATCCTAGATGAACTATGTTGCTGTAAGATAAGCCATAGTTATCCTGGAGGTCACCTGTTGCACAATTCTGGAAGTGGCCATGAAATAGATCAGCCTTGAAGGAGTGGGGCACAGCATAGATTTACATTTGCCCCACTGCAACCATTTCTTCAAACACATAGTAAGTTCACTTGTCCTCCATCTCAGGAGTCCAGGGAATAGCCACACACAGTCAGGGCTATTAGAGTCACTAAACAGAAAGTGCTGCTTTTGGCTTCTAGTTCTACAACTGCTTTTACGGCTCCACCTCTTCCTTTTAATTTGCTTATAAATGGCTCTTTGACAACCCTACCGCTAAGTCAGTGGCCTTGGGGGGTATAATTACAAATACTTTAAAACTCAAAGTTAGCATGTTTTTCCAATCAATTAAAAGTACTTAAAAATATCTAGAGAAGCCAAAAGCAACCTAGGTCCTAACCACATGCACCAGGCCACAGGAACTCAACAGGGCCTGACAAATTCGGTCTTGCCAGGACCAGCAGGGAGAGGACAAGAACTGTGAGATTCAGAAAATGAGTTGGAAGGCAGCGATGCACGGCTGAGCAAAGGGGATTTGTTCCTAGAATGCTGCTGCCTAATCCAAGAAGGACAGACAGGGCTGGGAAGCAGATCTGAAGCAGAGCTACGGAAGGAACACCGCATTCCTTGGCAAGCTTAGCTCTGATGGTGGGGCCTGGGGCTCATGAGGACAGCTAGCCACATGCTCACTGGCTCAATCAGAGATGGTTCCTCCTGCCTCTGGAGTGAGTTATTCTTCAGAAGATTAGGAGCAAAGAGGATTCATTCTTTGGCTAGCCCAGTTTGATTCACTCTTTGGCTAGACTCACCCTCTGGGTCTTATAGAATCTACAAAAGGACGAAAAGGAACTCACTGGCAAGTAAAGCTTAATGGGAACAAAACAAGGATTGTCCAACAAGGATGACCTATCACAAGGATGCTAGAACTCCTGACAGGCCAGTCTTCTTCTTTTAAGGGTGGGGAAACTGGGCGCAGAGATGCAAAATGACCCACCTAAGGCCAAAGACAATGACAGCACGGCAGAGGCAGGGCTCAGGGCCTGACTGATGAATTCCTGACTGATGCTGAGAGCTCTTCCTTAAGTCTCTACACTAGCCTATTCTGAAATCCATACAAGGACTTTGTAGGAGCCCCTAAAGTCAGAGAGAAGGTATGACTACAACAGGAAGGGCTTATGAATCTGAAACACTGTTGTTACTGACAATTGATCCACCCAAGACATTGACTTTTCCATGTAATGTTTTCACAAAGAACAGGGGCGTGAGATACTGTTGTGTGGATATTATCCACATGTGGGAGGAAAGAAAATCAACCACGTGATGTACAAACCATTGAACTTCATATTTGAGAATTCTGCAAGTCAACCATTATTGCCAATGGACAGGATCCTCCCTATGAGAATTTCATAAAGCGTAAGTATAAGACATCACATCCATTAGGGGCTGGGGGTGGGGAACTGGAGGAGGTTGAAAAGGAGGGGCTCAGAGAGGAAGGAAGATGAGGGAAGTGATTAAGAAAAAACACTGACAAGTAGTGAAAACAAAAAACTTGCCTGGAGTGGATGCAGCTAAATGAAGTTTTCCTATGAGAAACAAGGTAAAGGACTCATTTAAAATGCCTGCAGGTAGACTGAAAGTTGTTTCCGAACACTGGATTGACAAAAAGATCTTAGAAATAGACAGAAAATACCAATGCCTGTAGCTCTTTCTGACCCTTGCCAGTGGTCATACTTTCATTTCCTCCCAAATCAGATCCTAAGTACCTATTCAGCAAAACAGAATACATGAGATCACAAACAGACACTTTCAACCACCAGAAACACAACTTCACTTAATTCTACAAATACTGTCAAGCCCCAGGGGGAGATGTTCTTTCCCCTGGCATTTGGCTGCATTTGAGTTTCACAAAATAGTGAAATGCTTCTCTAGAGCTTGCTGGATTGATTTAGTCACTTCTCCCGACTGCCCCTCAGGGTTCCCGTTATTGCTACTTGGGGCAGACTATGACCAGTTTCTCTTGGCATAAACCACACAATAACCATGACAGCATAGCTTTGAGGGTTTACTAACCTGTCACACACTCTAACCATGCGAACTAAAGGGTTTCAAATACCTTGAAGCACCTGAAATGCTTCTGAAAATGATTCTATGACCTGGCTATTAATAGGGATGAAAACTAGTTTGAAAATTAAAAGAGAATGAGAAGTTGGATAGGAAGTTGCATGCAACTTGGGTTCTTTCTCTGCAAAGTAAGGCAAAGCAGACACAAGAGAGGACTTGAGCGTACACTCATTTTGGAGGAGAATTCCTTGTGACGCCACCCTCCCACATCCCTGGAGCCCCCACCCCAGACCATAAACCTGATCCTTGAAATAATTAAAACCCGCTTCTACAAAAGGGAAAATACTAAGTAGATTGATTTTAAACCTTCCACAATAATGCAGTATGTATCAGGGCAACAGTGGTGTTGGATTGATATTAGGACAGAAATTCAGTCTTTGCCAGAGCAGTGACTTTATAGCCAACTCCTGATCGTGTCAACCTGAAATAATTGAAAGGGTCAGATTCCAACTTTAGAGAGTTTATTCAAGCAAAAAGCTGGGAATGGCCATTTCTGGATGCTCCATCCCAGAGAAATTGGGGTAGTGCTCTGAAGTTAAAAGCTGAATTCTCTTTTATACAGGAAAAAGCAAAGAAATTTAACAAGATTACAACATTTTCAATACAGGGCCGGTTTATGAGTTACAACAAATTAATCAGTTAGTTTCTTTTCTTTTCCATGCAGCTTGTTTTCTTTTCTTTATCGCTCTTCTTCATTTCCTTTTCATTTTAAAAGAGTGTGCTTAACGTTCCATCTTGAGGCACTGAGATGGCCATAAAGTTTTTGTGTGAGAAGAAAGAGGTTAATCTATAATGAAAGTCAGCAGTAAGAGGGAGGGGGTCTCCTCTGGCATCCTTCACTGATATGGACAGAAGACAGGGAAATACTGGGTAGAAGGGGGCGGTTCCCCAGCAAAGGGCCCACCCTCAAGCCTGAAGACCCGCAGCCCTAAAGGAGGACAGGCATTTCGGTTTTCACAGCCAAAATTTGCCTTTTGGCCTCCATGCACCCCCCATCCTGCCACCATATAAATCCAAGACCTTAGCGGGCACATACACAAGAAGCTGGACATCAAGACCAGCAGACCAGTGGACCAGTGAACCAGCAGACCAGTGACAGTGGAACAATGCAGCAGAGAAAGAGAGAAAAGGAAGGATGTCTGGACTCGTAGGGGAGCTCGGCCAGGCGGGGCTGGAGAAGAGTTGGGCCGCTGGCTGCCTGACTCCAGGGAAAGACCACCTTCCCACTTCATCCCCACTTCTGTCTCCCCATCCATCTCACTGAGAGCTACCTCCAGCACTCAATAAAACCTCGCACTCATCCTTCAAGCCCGTGTGTGATCTGATTCTTTCAGGACACTGGACAAGAGCTTGGGATACAGAAAGCTCTCACGCTGGCCCCCTGCCCTTACAATAAGGCAGAAGGTCCATTAAGCTGATTAACACACAAGCCATCTGCAGACAACAAATCTGAAAGAGCTTTGTAATACATGCCTACATGGGCTTCAAGAGTCACAGAGACCCACCCCTAGACTCTGCCGTGGGACAGGAGCCCAAAAGTGCTTGCACTGGCCTCTGCACCTGCCTGTCTGCGTGCTCCTCCTAGGGGTTTGAGCTTTGGGGCGACCAAGCAGGCGAGCTACACCTGTCGCACGTCCTACAACCATTTATGACATTTTACAAAATAATGTAGGTAAGGGAAAAGACAATTCAGACCATTAAAAATATTACAAAAAGTTCACAGCTGCCTAGTTTACAGCTGCCTGTCTTGTGACTCAGGCCCCATAATTCACATTTCCTTATGGCTCAAAATAATTCAGAGTTCCAACAGCTTAGATTTTGAATCACTTATTTTCACAATCACAAAGCATAGTAGGAGTCCCAGAGAGAGATCATAGCTCACACATAATCCAAAAGTCTTTTCTAGCCCACAGTTTCAAAATCACTCTCCCCAAGAAAGGTGAGGAAAGCTGGTATCTTAGAAACCAAATGGGCCCGTCTGAGTTTCCTTTCCCTCCCCCTGAGAGGTAATGATGAAACACCACACAAGTACTGCTTTGAAAAGCACCTGGATTCCCCAGGTTCTTTTAGATTACTTCATGGGAAATAAAATAGAAACAAATTTAAAACTATAACTAGGTTGGTTTTTTGTTTGTTTGTTTACCAGTTAAGACCTCAGGTAGGTATATGCTATGGGCTGAATCGTCTTCCTGCAACCTCCCCCATATGTATATGTTGAACTCCAAACCTCTAGTACCTCAGAATGTTCCTGTTTTGGGACATGATAAAATAAAAACTTCAGCCAATTTAAATTTAAAGGAGTTTAATTGAGCAATGAACGTTTCGCGAATCAGACAGCCCCCAGAATCACAGCAGATTCACAAAGACTCCAGCGCAGCCATGTGGTGGAAGATTGACAGACAAAAAAAAAGAGAAACGACGTTCAGAAATTGGAAGTGAGGTACAAAACGGCTGGATTGGCTACAGGTTGGCGTTTGCCTTATTTGAACACAGTTTGAACACTAAGCAGTGTATGAATGGTTGAAATATGGCTGCTGGAATTGGCCAGGATTTAGCTGTTGTTACAGGTGCACACTACTAAGTTAGGTTTTCAATTTTATCCGCCTATTAAATTAGGTTACGGTTCAACCACAAGGACTCAAATATAGAAGTAGGGAGTCCTTCTCAGGCTATATTTAGTTTGCTTTAACAGACATAAAGCCTTTAAAGAGGTAATTAAAGTAAAATGAGGTTATTGGCGTGGATCCTAATGTAATCTGACTGGTGTCCTTATAAGATTAGGACACAGACACACAGAGGGAAGACAATCTGAAGTCACAGATCTACAAGCCAGGGAAAGGGGCCTCAGAAGTCAACCTGCTGACACATTGATAGATTCGCAGCCTCCGGAACTGTGAGAAAACAAATTTTTGTTTTCTGAGTCACCTAGCGTCCTTCTGGCACTTTATTATGGCAGCCCTAGTGAACTAATACAGTATATTAACTTCTCCACAATTTTAGTGCATATTTAAAAATCCACCCTTAGGGAGTTGCTTACTAACTCTTATTAAGCTTACGTTGCTTACTAATCTGTCATTTTTAATGCTTTGTTGGCGTCCACATTGCATCAGAGCCATGTCAGAATAACTGAAATAATGGCACAGCCAGTCTGGAGGTTTGGGCTGTCAGATTCGTAACACTTGATCCAACTCTGTGGACATCATCGACATTTACAGTTTGTTACGATCTCTATTTTGCAGATATGAAAAATGGGGCTTGAAGAGACTAAAAAACTTGTTCGAGTTCGGCAACTGGCAAAGGGAAGGGCTAGGATTTGAACCTAGATGGCTTGAGTCAGACGGTGTGCTCTTAACAATTATGGGACACTGCCTCCCTAAGCAGGGAGAAGAGGAACTGTGATATTCAAACTGCCTTTACAAAATTATGACTGAGACAGTGAAAGAGATCTGACCTAACCAACTCCATCTTCCTTCTAACCTTTAAGCTGTCCTTGTTCCTTCCTGGGCATAGACCAAACTAACTTTGGGAGGAACTTAGTTTATAGTTTATAACAAAGACCATAACAGCCCTTTCCCAAAACAACCCTCCTTCTTGCCTGGGGACTAGACGCCTTTATAGGACCAATTAGCCACAAGATTTGAAATTATGTTTTAGGACTTACGCAGCTGGAGGCTACAGGATTCTGACCCTCCCTAAACTGCTCGTAAGATTAGTGCTTGAGATATTTTGCAGATATTTTGATGGATCAGCTGGCACCACCCAGACTGATAAACTGGCTCACCTGATCTTGTGGCCCCCACCCAGGAATTGACTCAACACAAGAGGACAGCTTCAACTTGCCATGATTTCATCTCTGACCCAACCAAGCAGCACTCTTAATTCACTGGCCTTCTCCCACCCACCAAATTATCCTTAAACACTCTGGGCCGGGCCCAGTAGCTCACGCCTGTAATCCAAGCACTTTGGGAGGCCAAGACAGGCAGATCACAAAGTTAAGAGATCGAGACCATCCTGGATAACATGGTGAAACCCCGTCTCTACTAGAAATACAAAAATTAGCTGGGTGTGGTGGCAGGCACCTGTGGTCCCAGCTACTCAGAGAGGAGGCAGGAGACTCACTTGAACCTGGGAGGCAGAGGTTGCAGTGAGCTGAGATCGTGCCACTGCACTCCAGCCTGGCAACAGAACAAGACTCCATCTAAAAAAAAAAAGAAAAACTCTGATCCCCAAATGCTCAGGGAGACTGATTTGAGTAATAATGAAACTCTGGTCCCCCACACAGCCGGCTCCGTGTAAATTATTATTTCTCTATTGCAATTCCCCTGTCTTGATAGACTCTGTCTAGGCAGCAGGCAAGGTGAACCCACTGGGTGGTTACAATATATCTGAGCTTTAGTGACTGAGAGAAAGGTTGAATCACTGGCAGAAACAGAGAAGATCCCAAAGTCTTCTTGTGAGGAGAAACGTGATGATGTGGATGTTAGACCTGTTAATTTCGATGGAGAGCCTTCACACAGAGTTGGGAGATTCATGGCAGGGCCACGGGTGAAGAACTGGGGCTTCTCCATTTAAGGCATGGAAGCAGAGGAGACCTCTAAGCAGAAAATTGCAAAGAAGAGAATTATAAATCCTTCCTTTGGGTGTGGCCACAGTTAAGATCAGAATGAGGGAGTGGCAGCTGTGAAGAAGCCAGAGAGGCCGAGCATAACCAGAAAACACAGAGTCCTGGGATTCCAGGGTAAAATATGTCAGGGACGTGGTAGTAAACATCAGAACAGCAAACTGCTGACTAGTGCTGTCAGCAAACTGAAATAAGCGCTGCATTGAGGGCAGGCAATTGGTTTAACTCCAACATACTCAACTTTTCATTATTGAGATATTCTGGGCACCATCTAATAAAAACTAGCATTTTCCAAAAAACTTCTTAATTCTCTGTGCTCACTTACATATTGAAAACAGTTGTAAAATACACAGAAACAAAAACATGATTGGCTTTATAAATAATCATAATGATCTGAATATTCAAGAATACTGTAAAATCACTTCCTAAATTCAGAAAATATTCAAGCATTTTAAAAACCAACAGAGATAGCTACATGTTGACAAAATAATGGATATTAATAATGTAACTGTCTAGTGATCTCTAACAAACTGTAAAAAACAAAACTGTAATATAGTAAGAAAGCATTAGAAACCCCATTGTTTGGCTTAATCTGTGAAAAGATATTTTAGTAGTGTTGTTTATAATGAAAAAAGTGCATATAGCCCAGATATTTATTTTTTTTAAAAAAATTAGACTAGCTCTTACTACCCAATATAGAGTCTTTGAGTTGGAAAGACGATCCAAGCTAAATCATTACACCAAATATATAGACAGAAATTTTCTCTACAACATGCCTAATAGATGGTCATGCAATAGTCCTGATATGGTTTGGCTCTGTGCCACCGTCCCCAAATCTCATCTGAAATTGTAATCCCTACATGTCAGGGGAGGAACCTGGTGGGAAGTGGTTGGATCATGCGGGCGGGTTTCCATCTGCTATTTTCATGACAGTGAGTTCTCACGAGATCTGATGGTTCCACCTTGTTGTCTCTCTCTCCTGCTGCCTTGTGAAGAAGGTGCTTGCTTCTCCTTTACCTTCTGCCATGATTATGTTTCCTGAGGCCTCCCCAGCTACATGGAACTGTAAGTCAATTAAAACTCCTTTCTTTATAAATTACCCAGTCTAGGGTAGCTCTTTATAGCCGTGTGACAACAAACTAATACAAGTCCATATCATTATCTTTTATTAATTATAGAAAGCTCTTCTTAATACTGAGTTTAAACCTGCCTCCCTATAACATCAATCGGGATACTTCCCTTGGGACAGAATAAGACAGTCTATAATAAAATAGCCTGTCTCTTAATTAACCTTCTCTTCTGTACACGCCTAATTCTTCCATTGGACTTCCTAGTATGTGGTTTTTAGACCCTCCTTGCTGATCTATCATTATTTGTGTGCACTCCAGGTTAACAACTGACCATTAAAGTGTAACAGACAAATTTTAATTTAATACTCCTGCAAAGACCTGATCATTATAGTTGTTACTGAACAAATAGTAATTAAGATTCTACCAAGCACAATACATTGAGCTGAACATTGGGGATAAAACATGTGGTTTAGAATGCAGATCTTCAATATCTGCAGTGACTGTCTCAGCTTTTGGGGGCCATGTGGTATTTTGGTCTCACAGCAAATTCGTAATTAATTTATTTGTTTATGTCTTATTTTTGTTTTTACAAAAGCTACTGCCACAAAGATTTTCAGAGCTTGTATCTTATCATTGTAGATTTGGTCTTTTAAAGCTGACAATAGCAATTCACATATTTCATGCCATTTCATAGCCAGTTGTCCAACCTGGTGAGATTACTTAGAATTTTCATCTTCAACTAGCAGCCAAAAAAAAAAAAAAAAGAGTTCTTTTGGCTAAGCTGGCAGCTTTTTGCATTATAAATTTTTGAATTTCATAAATGTGGCTTTTATGTTTGTATCCAAGTCTCCAATAACATTTTTCACAGAAGTCCAAGAACAAAGAACTAAAGAAACTTCTTTTAAGGTTGACCTCCCTTGGTTTATACTATTTTTGTGTGATTGTCTAACTACTTAAAAAGTCATCTGGAGCATCAGATGTAGCCATCCCACACGCTTTTATCTCACTCATAAGATTATTAAAATAGGCTTTATTCAGGTATAATACAATAATAAAGGTTGCCAGGGGTTCATTTGTGCTGTTTATTGTTACTTTTATAGAAAGAAGAAAAATGAAGAACTGCACAGATATCTAATGGATAAGAAGGCCAAAGGAGGAACCAACCACAAAAACAACAGCAGAAACTGTCTGTAAGGAAACCACAAGGCCCAGATAGTGGGACACACCACCAAATCATGTGCAAAAGGTCATGACAATGAAAAAATCCTTATCCCTTCGAAAACTCCCATGTTTCTAGGCAATATGCCTCTCTACTCTGCTAGGATATTGTGGAAATATTTAGGGTGCATGAAAGGATAAGTACATTATAGGATGCAGTAGATAACCATACAATGATAATAGGGATGGAGGCCACCCACTTGGGTCATGGAAGATGAAGCCTTTGAGGACTTAGAGTTAAGATCTGATCATTCTTTTTGTAGACAGTCTTGAGACTGGTCCTTGCTAATTCATTTGAATTTGTTGGTTATTTTATCTTATTCCACGTGGATTTTGGCCCAGTGATGACAACTGGCTGGGGGGGAGGGGTGGTCCTAGAACAAATAAGTGAACATTTTGTCTGCTATTTTATTGTGATCATACAATCTAGGAAACTTAGAATAGAAAGAAAATCGGAGTTTACTTTACCTGATCTATTCGAAGGAAATGAATGTCAGTCCTGATTGATTGCCATCTTCTATTCCAAATGTTCAACAATGATCTAGCTAATAAAAAATTCTGGGAAAAGGATTTCTCAGATACACTTTTTAAATATTTGCACATTTCCAAGCTTCTTTCATCTCCGCAGTTCCCTACTGTCTCTGACAACACATCCAGGAGACCTTTATATCCTGAAAAGTAATTTACCTAATACTGGGGGTATGAGCACATTTAAAACATCTTCAGGTTCTCTTACTCTTTATTCTCCAATCCTGGACTTGATGTTAGAGTGGGAAGAAAACAGCTTTAAATTAAGACCACATACCAGACTCCTGGTTCTGCCACTTATTGGCTGAGTTACTCTGGGAAAATTACCGACCCTTCCAAGCCTCACTTTTTTTCTCTATCAAATTGAGGATTCCTGTTAATTCACAGAGTTACTATCAGGACAATATAAAAATATGCAAGCAAACAAAATTAATTAAAGATATTATTCTCACATTACAATTGTTAACTTTTCTAGTTGGAATATCATATCCCTTAATGCAGAAGATTTGAACTTCACTTAATAATTATTGAGTACTTACTATGTACCAAGATACATATGAAAAAGATACAGCGTCTGCCTGAAGCAGGCTTCGACAAGTAAAATACTAGTATCAAACAGCGTATACAGGATATTTTGAGAGCACACAGGGGACTGAGATGAGGAAGGTCAGGGAGGCCACCAAAAGAGCTTACTCTTGAATCTTTTAAGCACGTCTTGGACAGGAGAGGAGCTGTGACAAGGGAGAGTACCCCAAGCATAAAGAACAATTTGTGCAAAGGCACAGAGATGAATAAAAGCTTGGTGAAATAAACGCAACGGCTGGAGTACAAAAACAAGAGTGTCAACATGTGAAAATGGACACTGGCAGGGGTCTGATCACACACAAACAAACAAAGAAACAAAAAAACAGAAAGAACAAATGTGCCTAGGAGTTTATTCTCTATCTCAACCACTGCAGAGGGCCTCTGCTATGCTCTGTTTGTGTCCCCCAAAATTCATATGGTGAAATCCTAACCCCCAACATGATGATATTAGGAAGTGCGACCTTTTGTGGAGTGATTAGGTCATGAGGGCAGAGACTTCATTAATTGGATGAGTGCCTTTGTAAAACAGGCTTCAGCGAGCTAGCTTGAGCCTTCCACCACGTGAGAACACAGCTAGAGGGTGTCTTCTATGAATCAGAAATAGATCCTCCCCAGACACTGAATGTATTGGCATCTTGATTGTGGACTTCTCAGGCTCCAGAACTGTGTGAAACAAATGTTTGTTGTTTATAAGCCACCTAAGTGTATGGATTTTTGTTATAGCAGCCTGAAAGACTAAGGCAAACTCTAAAGGATTTTCATGATAGTGGGGGGAAGATAATACTCCTAGAATCATACTTTAAAAATATGGCTTGGCTACAACATAGAGAATAGTTTAGAAGGAAGCTAAAGCCAAAGGCGGAAAAATTATTTAGAGGCTTCTGAAATAATCCTGGAAGAAGTAAAGGGAATCTGAACAAGTGCAGTGCAGATAGGCTAGAGAAAATGGAATGCCTCCTAGAGACATTAAAAAGGCAAACTTTCAAAACTAAGGCCCCAGTTGGAGGGTTAGGGAAAGGGGGTAGTGAAGTACCCCAGTTTTTGTCTTGGATAAGTGACATTTGAAAAAGAATGGTATGTAACAGGAAAAGGAATTGGAAGACAGATGATGAAATTCATTTTGAACATATTAACTTGAGATACATCGATTTCAAGATCTAGAGGTCTTATTTTGCTTTACTTTGAGATAAAAGCTAATTTTCTTGGAATTCTGTCAACTGAAAATTTCTATTATTTGGAACTGACTTGACTTACCAAGATCAGGAATGAAAGAGAATATATGACTACAAACCCCACAGATGTGAAAAAAAGATAATACGTAAAGGCTAAAAATAACTCTATACACATACATTTGACAACTGAGATAAAATGGACCAATTTCTCCAAAATCAATAAATACCAAAGCTTACCTAAGATGAAATCGATAACCTGGATAGTCCTAAAACTATTAAAGAAATTGAATTGATAGTTTAAAACATCTGAAAAAGATATCTCCTGGACAAATTATTTCACCAATCAGTTCTACCAAACATTTAAAAAAGAAATAGCACAAATTCCACATAAGCTCTTCCTTGGAAGAGGAGGAAACACTTCCCACTTTATTTTACAAGACCAACATTAGCTAGATACCAAATAAACAACCTAATCTTAAGGGGAAAAAAACCAAAGCAAACAAGAAACAGAAGGAACATTTTCTTTAGTTTTCTTTTTTAAAAAATTCTCTTTCATATTTTTGTTGTTTATTCTTTTATGTGACTCAATTGCAGTAACAAGGAACATTTTCAAAAGAGCTTTGGGTAATAGGACAAGCTTACAATAGCCACTTGAATTTGACAAAATGAGAGCAAAAAGATTAGAATATAAAGAATGCTATAGTAATGAAACAGGAAAACACTATGCTTAGAAAACAAAATAAGAGCCAAAATAATGTCATCAAAAATAAGCAAGTTAAAAACACAAGTTAAAAACAAATAAGATCAAAAGAGCCGAAAACAAAATCAACATACTTACATTTAGAAAAAGATTGTGATAATTACAGTAATGCAAATAAACATGAGGTGCTTAAAGAATCATAGAGAAACTACTATATATGAAGGACAAAAATAGAGAGCCCAACAAATGTTAATTGATGTCTCAGAAGAAAAAATAACTCAACAGTGGAATAAGAAAAGTATTACAAAGATATATCACAAAATAAATAACAGTCCTGAAATGAGAACTCAATTGGCACAGTGAATGAACATGAAATTAAGTATGGACTTCTTTGATATATATCTTTGTTAAGTTATTGAATTATAAGAATGAAAAATAATTGTTCAGGTATCAGAATGCTAATCAACCACAAGGAAAAAAAAAACCATATGGACCTCAGACTTCTGCAAAGCCAAACACCCAACTAAAAATGAGAACTACCTGCAGTGTGCTATTCAATATGACAGCTACATCTGTGTTCTGAGCACTTGAAATGTGACCAGTTCAAACTGGGTTTCGTTCTGAATGTAAAATACATCCTGAATTTTGAAGACATTATGAATAAAAAGCTAAAAATCGCATTAACATTTTATGTTGATTACATGATGAAACATTTATATATATTGGGTTAAATAAAATATATTAGTAAAATTAATCCAATTTAGAAATGGGCAAAGGACATAATTAGATTATTTTCTATGCCACAGTATTAACAATATGACTTAACTGTTGCTCTAACTCTCTTATAACCATATACCACAAAACGGGCAAGATTGCTTTTCTTTAAAATAGTCATTGAAAAATATTCTTACCCAGCAAGATTTCATTTAGAACTGAAAATTTTCAGGGTATAAAATAAGCAATTGTGTTACAATTATTATCTGCCATATGAGGTTCAAGCTTCTACAGATTTTGACCGTGTTTGTGCTTTCTCTGCCTTTTCTCCAAGTTACCTACTGCTTTCCTCTATAGCATTAGCTATTTTTAAAAATAAGCTACTATTTTTGTTTTTCAGCTTAGGCTCTTTGGTCAACTGAGGTCAACTATCCTGATACCATGAGATCCCCATTTATATCATCTCACCCTAAAAATATATCCCTCCAAAGTCAAAAGATGTCTTTTTCTTTCTGAGTCATTGTATATTAGTCCGTTCTCACAGTGCTACAAAGATACTACCTGAGACTGAGTAATTTATAAACAAAAGAGGTTGAACTGACTCACAGTTCCGCATGGCTGGGAAGGCCTCAGGAAACTTACAATCATGGCAGAAGGGGAAGGGGAAGCAAGGTATGTATTACATGGTGGCAGGAAAGAGAGGAGCATGCAGGGGAAACTGCTACTTATGAAACCATCAGATCTCTTGAGAACTCACTCACTATCATGAGTACAGCATGGTGGAAACTGCCCCTGTAATCCAATCATCTCCCACTAGCTCCCTCCTTCAACACGTGGGAATTACAATTCAGATTATAATTCAAGATAAGATTTGGGTGGGGACACAGATCCAAACCATATCACATTGTGACAAGTATCTGACTCTTGAAGAATTGTAACTACTAGAATTTCAGGCAGTAAGAAAGCACTGGGGTGAGAAAATCCTTTTGTCAAAATACCTGTATTTGTTGCTGTTTCTGCTTCAGTTTTTCTCCGATGGTTAGAAAAGAGATTTTCCAGTCTTTGGGGTGGAAAGCTGTTCACAGAACACAACAAAATTGAAAGGGGCTTCCCAGTTCTCTGAGAAAAGCAACAACTGGAGCTTTATAAGAAAGTGCCAGTAACTCATAAACAACTCAGATATTTTTTACAAGGGAGCTTAATTTCCAAAATGATAAATCCATTGCCTGATACTGATTCACATATGAACATAAATCATCTGAACTCTTTATTAAATACTATCTTTCAGTATAATTTCTTTTCTTTTCTTGAGTACAGGAGACTTTATTGATGGTACGCAAGGTGGGGATCCCTAGGCCCCTCCCACTTCAGGGTGTTTGCCATGGAACCAGTGAGGAGGAGAGATTCTCACTGTGGTGGGGGACTAGGTGTGGCATGGACTCCCCAGCAGCTGAGGGCCTCTCTTTTTCCCTCTCGTGCTCTCGCTGGGTCTGGCGGTCTGGGGGCCTTACTCCTTTGAGGCCTATCACCCTATTGCTATAGCCAAATTCATTGTCATACCAGGATATGAGCTTGACAAAGTGGTTGCTGGGGGCAATGCTGATCCAGCATGGAAAGTGGAAGAGTAAATGTCACTGTTAAAGTTGGAGGAGACAGCCTGGTGCTCAGTATAGCCCAAGATGCCCTTGAAGGGGCCCTCCAATGCCTGCATCACCACCTTCTTGATGTCATCATATTTGGCAGGTTTCTCCAGATGGCAGGTCAGGTCCATGACCGACACATTGGTGGTGGGGACACAGAAGGACATGCTGGTGAGCTTCCTGTTCAGCTTGGTAGATGCAGCACCAGTAGATGCACAGATGATGTTCTGGAGAGTCCCACTGCTGTCACACCACTGTTTCCCAGAGGGGCCATTCCCTGGTCTTGTAGGTGGCAGTGATGGCATGGACTGTGGTCATGAGTCATGATGCCAAAGTTGGCATGGATGACCTTGACCAGGGGGGCGAAGAAGTTGGTGGTACAGGAGGCATTGCTGATGATCTTGAGGCTGTTTTTGAACTTCTCATGGTTCACCCCCATCACGAACATGGGGTCATCAACAGAGAGGGCAGAGATGATGACCATTTTGACTCCCTACTCTCAGTACGCCCCAGCCTTCTCCATGGGAGTGGGAGTGAAAATGCCAGTGGGCTCCCCAACATAATAAGCACTGGCATCACCCCATTTGCTTTTGGTGGGATCTTCCTCGAGGAACATGGTGATAGGATTTCCACTGATGACAAGTTTCCCATTCTCAGCCTTGCCAGTGCCACAGAATCATACTGGAATATGCAGAGCATGTAGTTGAGGTCAATGAAAGGGTCATTGATGACAATATCTACTTCCCAAAGTTAAAAGCAGCCTTGGTGACCAGGCACTCAATATGGCCAAATCTGTTTAGTCTGACCTGCATCTTCCACCATGGTGTCTCAGGGACACGGCTGACACTGCATGAGAAAATGTGGCTGCCAAACCGGAGGGGCAGAGAGCTTAATTTCCTTTTAAATACCTTAAGGATCTTGCTTATGAGCCTACACATGGCCAAGATACCTTAAGCAAGGTTGCCAATCATTCATTAAATGACAAACATTTCAATTCTACTACTTTTAATAAATTCTACCATGTGTTTAAATATTGATCTAAATATAGTACTTTGGGCTTAAAAAGAAAAAAACACAATCTTTTTTACATGAATGATCTACACTATGCTTCACAAGTAATCTCATGTCAATAACCATCCATTCTCTGAAACTCACTAACACTGTAATGGAGCCAGTTTATTGCCAAAAAGGAAAAGAAAAATGAAGCCCTTTGTACTCTACCAATTATTTCAATTTTCTTCTGATCTCAGCATGGCTCTGGGGCTGTGCCATCTTGGTGGCATGGTAAATTATTAGATATTTTCATGACAGATACATTTTACTCAAGTCCATTCAAACATTAAAAAACAAATTTTCTCTTGAAGAGAAAAATCTATTCTGGACTTCAGATAGGATAATTCTCCAGCATTCCTTAAATAGTAAGCTGCGTCATCAAACCCAGAGCGCCACATACTCAGGGTCGCTACAAAAATAGTCATTTTGTTTGTTCAGCTGCACATAACCCCACATATCTCAGCCCCATGCATGCTTGGTATATTTAGTAACCGCTCAAGTTGCTTATCTTTCTTTAGCATATTCTTTAATAATCCTAAGTAAAAAGCTTCTGCTGCTCCAAAAACACATTCCCATTTTGCTTATGGTCAATGCATCTTGTGGTTTGAGATTCTTTCGCCCACTCTTACATTCAGGGAAGGTTATCACTTCTCCACAAAATTCCATTAAAGGAGCTTTGATAAGAGATGAGATCATATTTGCAAGGCAGGAATTATTGGGCCTCTGCATCCACAAGTATAAGCATTGTGGTTACCACCCGCAGGCGGTATGACAGTCAAAATGGCTGGGCAGATGGAGCCTGCTGCTTTGCTCCATCCAGTATGTCTTGATTCTTACTTCTTGGTTGGTGACAAGGAGAATGAATGAGCAGCGTGACTTTGTATCAGTATATCCAAAATGGCCTGGCCCAGTGGCTCACGCCTGCAATCCCAGAACTTTGGGAGGCCCAGGCAGGTGGATCACTTGAGGTCAGGAGTTTAAGACCGCCCTGACTAACATGGTGAAACCTTGCCTCTACTAAAAATCCAAAAATTAGCTGGGCGTGGTGGCGGGAGCCTGTAGTCCCAGCTACTTGGGAGACTGAGGTGAGACAATTGCTTGAACATGAGAGGTGGAGGTTGCAGTGAGCCAAGATTGTGCCACTGCACTCCAGCCTGGGTGACAGAGTGAGATTACATCTCAAAAATAAAATAAAATAAATTCAAAATATTCGTGGTGCTTTCCAGATTTTAAGGAAAAGGGATGAATACCAAATGATTTCTAATAAAGCTTCAACTTATATTTCTAGGAAGACCAGAAGGAGGTGGTTGTATTTGTTCTTTTTTTTTTTCTTCTGTGAATAAGGAAGGAAACAGAAAGAAAGGTGTTTAAATAACAACATCTGAGATCTAGATTCAATTCTGGAAGGATTTTTAGACCTATCAGTTAAATTTAGAGGTATTTTACTGAGTGAGACTTTTATCTTCCCACATGGCAGGGTTCTAAGAAGAGCCTGAGTATTCATTAGAAAATAATGATTTACTTTAAACTCACAAATAATTGCTTTAAAAAAATGGACCCAGAAACTTCCTTCTGTCTTCTTCATTAGTATTGATAGGTTATCTAATATTATGGTTAAAAATACAGACTCTGGAGCCAGACTATGTGAGCTCAAATCCTAGCTCTATCATTTTTGAGTTTGGTCAAGTTATTCAACCTTTTGGTGACTCAATTCCCTCATGTGTAAAAAGAATATTCATAGCACCTACATCAAAATGTTGCTGTAAAAAGTAGATATGTGAATTTAATGGGCCTGGCACATGGGGGGGCACTAGATGTGATTGCTGCTAGTTTCAATAAACATCTTACATTTCACTTCTTATCAGGATAAGATAGTTTAAATTTGACTTTCTTAATTTATTTATAGATGTGGCCTAGGAACACGGCATAAAGACAGAGAGAGAGGAACTTTTCTCTCTCTTTTTTTTTTAGGGTCTCACTCGTTGTCAGGCTGGAGTGCAGTGGCGTAATCATAGTTTATTCCAGCCTGATACTCCTGGGTTCATGCGATCCTCCTGCCTCAGCCTACTGGATAGCAAGGACTACAGGTGCACACCACCATGCCTGACCCAGGGGAACTATGAAATTCTATTATTCCTACTATTCCATTATTTCTTATTATCCACCCATTTTATGTATTCACTCATTCATTCATTATTTGGCTTGTATTAAACGCCTGTTATGGACCCTGCAAAGCGCAGGACCCTAAGGACACAAAGATAAAATATAATCTTCAAGAAGGAAAAAGGACTCATGAACACAATGTAAACACATCAGTGTCACGGGTCTTATGGTTTAAAACTAAACAGTGTGTGGTGGAAGTACCTGTGAGGGAGAGACTAATTCTAATCTGGAGAAAGGTTTAAAAAAATTCAATAGAGAAGGGGATGCTCGGCTGAGTATGAAGAGCAAGGTTGCCCTGGAGTCTGGGTTGGTTTGATGACAGAATGTTCCATGTAAAGGAGGACGTGGGAATAACCACAGCAGGTAACACAGAGGCCCTCCAACAACCTATTGGACTACACTGACACCAGTTCTCCCACATGCTAGATAAAACAGCGTAAGGAAAAATGGTTGAGCTTGAAAAAAGAAAACAGAAACAAACCCATAGGTTTAAGCAAGGAAGAGGGAAATTAAATACAGGCTAGTAAATAGAGCTGATGCAGCAGTCTCTCACGGGGTTGTCAGGCCTGCTTAGCAATACGGCTGAGTTTTAATGTCCAGGCAGGAGGAGGGTAAGGACACTGACCCATGTGAGATGTGAAATGGAGAGCTAGGGCTGAAACCTCTACATTCAGCCAGGCCCATCTGTTAAAAGGGAACTAGAAATACTTCACCCAAAAGCCTAGAGAGGTAGCAAGGAAGTTTGCCATCTACCCGCGGCTCAGTAGGGAAAAAATGAGAAATTGCAAACCTAAGGCACACAAGCATGTAAGGCTCCAATTTATATTGTCCCCATGCTATCAAAATCCCAAGCTGGGACATTAACATAGAGCTGGTCTAGGACCCATAAAACCACTGGGAAACTGGCAAAACTGGTACTTCTACTACCTGGGAGTGGGAAGCGAATCAACCCCTGCTGAAAATGATCTCACAATAAAATAAGCAAATAAAACAAAACTCACCCACACACAGGCACACTAGGAAAAAATCCATCTCCACCACCATGAGAGTCAGTAAATGTAACAAGTGGAGAATGCACCTGTCTGTAAAATATGGTTTAAATAATCAGGGAGATTAAAAAAAAAAAAAAAAAAGAAACAGCAACAACAATGAAAGAACAGGACAATGATGGAAAATGGCTACAGAAGTTCCTGCAGTGTGGTCCATTTAGATAATTACTTGTAATTCAGCATCTATAAATAAGGTAGGTGGGGTGGAAAGTACAGGGTTGTGGGGTAGTTGTATGTATTGGTGGGGGACTGAGGGGAGAATGGGAAAGACGCATCAAGAGATAAGTCATGGAAGGTCGAGAGGATCAAGTTAAGTAAGATCTTGGACGCCATCCTAAAAAAAAAATTTTATTCTTTAGCAAGGGGAAGACTTTGAAGACTTTTAATTAAGAAAGTAATAAATAGATCTGTTTTGGAATATTCTCTTTGGTAGGAATTGGAGAATGATTGAAAGGAAACACGAATAGAGGAACAGAGACCATTCAGCAGATTTTAATAATAGACCAGATGTCTTTAGTTCCAAGCTGCATTTATAGGCCCAAGAAATATTCAAATATACTTATTAGAGTTCCAAGCTTGGGTTTCACTGAGAACGTCCACAAAATCCCAAAGCTGAAGGACTACTCTCAACTTTACAGTTAGGAAATATTGAATATACATGGAGCATTTATGCTGTCAGCTGATGCACACGTTGGGCATACAGACATGAATAAAATATAGGCTGTGTGTTTTCTCTTCTCCAAGTGCTCACAAACTAGCAGGATAATAAGACATGTAAATAAACAATCATTACACAATGTAATGTGGATAGGAGAATTATGAGCAGAGCACTGGGGAGACTGGAGGAAGTGGGATGTTGACAAAGGCGTTACAGAGAAGAAGGCATTTGAACTGACTCATGAAGGGAGAATAACAACATTCAATATAGGAGGAATTTTGTAATCACAAAGATGCATAACTGTGTCATCAATATGATGTAATTCCAGGAAAATCTCATAAACCATATCCTGATGATATGCTGTCATATGAGTCATTACGTGAGATGAGAGGAGTCCAAAACTTGATCCTCAGGGAGCTTTTAACATATAACAATTCTTTATTTTGGAATATCATAATAATTTCAGAGGCATTCCGTACATGCTTTTTTTTTTTTTTTTTTTTTGGAGACAGAGTCTTACTCTGTCACCCAGGTTGGAGTGCAGAGGCTCAATCTTGGCTCACTGCAGCCTCTGCCTCCTCGGTTCAAGAAATTCCCCTGCCTTAGCCTCCCGAATAGCTGGGATTACTGGTGTGCACCACCATGCCCAGCTAATTTTTGTATTTTTAGTAGAGACAAGGTTTCGCCACGTCAGCCAGACTGGTCTCGAATTCCTGACGTCAAGTGCTCCACTCCCCTCAGCCTCCCAAAGTACTGGGATTACAGACATGAGCCCACTGCACCCGGCCCTCACGTCGTCTTATTTTATCCCCACAATAACTCTGTGAGGTTGATCTTATTCTATCTACCTTGAGAGGAAGGAATTTCTTCATAAAATAGTAAATAAAAACAAGACTAACCCATGAGAAATAACAACCATTAGAGGCGAAGCAGTGTGTGTAACAGCAGTGGTAGGTCCAGAGTTGCCAGAGTTGTTCCATCTCACAAGGAAATTCACAGCTGTTCTGATCAGTTGCATCTAGGCCAGAACACCATGTTTTTCTTTCACGCTTTCTGCCCTGACAAGGCAACCAAGAAGCCTACCTTCTGTTCAGGGGACAAATAAGGACCCAACACTTTTAGATGGTGTGTTGTCCACAGGCATTGAGTCACTGAGGGCAAGTTGATTTCAAGCACAGTGTGGCATTGACTCCTTTCACTTCCTGGGCTTCCTTCCACTTCCTGGTGCTTCTTCCACTTCCTGGCACTCCTTCCATTTCCTGGTCCTACTTCTACTTCCTGGTCCTCCTTCCACTTCCTGGCTTCACTCCGAAAAATCTGTTGCCTCCACACTTTTCTCTCATATCCCAATCACCCCTCTTCCATCTTCTCCTCACAGTCTCAGTCCCAGGTTCAGATAGTTTTTACAAGCAAGCATCTGAAATGCTTAGATCAATGTGTGATTAGAGTTTACGGGTGCCCCTGGGTTCACTGAACGTAAGAAACAGAAGGAGAGGGAATTACACAGAGATCAGATTAATAGCCAAGATAATCCTGCCGTATGTGTTGCAGCAACTTGAGGTCAGAGAAGAAACAGCTAATTTAAACTTAGATAATATTCCAAGCCAAAAGGGGCTTGCATGGAAAAGATGCATTTGAAAAGAGATAATAGCTAATAAATTTGAGGACTGCCTGGGACCTTGGAGATCTTGGCATCTATCCTCTAACACCCCCACATCCTGGTAGGAAGAGCTGTATATGCCAAGATCAAGCCCGGACCACATGGAGCCCTGTGAGGAGACAGACCTACCAGAGGAAGTCTTTAATGCCAAGAAATGGTTGGGAAACAGGCATCAACTCAGGAAGATGCTGATAAATATACACCTGTGAATAATGAATGCTTCCTTTGACAGGCAGAGCCAATATTACCATTTTATTGAGCACATAATTCTTGTCTATTAAAGAGTTCATTCTCTTGATGACCTAGGATACCACAGGGGAACAGATTATTCTTAAACATGTACTATTTTCTTAACATGATATTCATTATATCTTCCCACTCACAAGTGCATTAGAATTAGTGAGGCTTAACTTGCTTCCTCTTAGTAGTAAATTACACATCTTTGATTGAACATCAGATATTTACACCACTAGCAAACTATTGAGAAGATTACTATTCCACCACAATATACTATCATTCAACTATGTAAAAAGACTTTGAGTTTTGCCATACACAAATATACTCTAGATGTGAAACTAAGTCAGTAAACCACTCTCAGTTTAGTACAGGAGAAGCTGCAAACTAGAGCCCTAGAAGCAAATCTGTGTGCCATCTGTTTTGTAAATAAAGTTTCGTTGGAACACAGCCACACCCAGTGATTTGCAGATTGTCTATGGCTGCTGTCCTGCTACAACAGCAGAGTTAAGTAGTTGCGAAAGAGTCCAGATGACCAACAAAGCATAAAATATTTACTCTCTGGCCCTTTACTGAAATAGTTTGCCCATTCCTGGAGAGCGTTAGTTTTCTTGCCTGTGAAATGTGATCAGAAATAGATCCTAATCTTACCTATTTCTCTCTATTCAATAAACATTTATTGAGCACCTACTATGTGATAGGCACTTTGGAAGACGGGTAACAAAGATGAATAAGACATGGTTCCTTCTGAGAAAGAGGTAACATGGATAATTTCAAGGTGCATATGAAGTACTGAGATAAGGGTATGCATTGATACTATCAAGTCAAAATAGGAGAACTTAGTAGAAACTGGCAAAGGCATTATGGAGAGACGAGACTAGAGCCAAGTGATAAAGAATGAGTAGTATTTTTTTATGTTGCATAACCTAACGATATTGTATTGTATACTTACAAACCTACTAAGAGTATTTTTCATGTTAAGTATTCTTATCACCAAAAATATAAGAATAATAAATGAAGAGGGTAGATGGAAACTTTCGGAGGTGATGAATAGGTTTGTGCCATAGATTGTGGTGATGGTTTCATGGGTATATACTAATCTCCAAACTCATTAAGTTGTACACATTAATTATGTATGGCTTTTTGTATAGCAGTCTTACCTCAATTAAGTATTTTTTTTAATGAGTAGGAATTAACCAATGAAAGTGCTGAACACAAATTGGGAGGATTCAAGGGACTTTTTTGCAGCCAAAGGCCAAAAATGGACTCTCTTTGCATTTCTGCTGAAACAATCTTTACTAAGTTCATGGATGCCTCCGGCTGCAAGGGAGTGGGAGGAGTGTCTTGTATATTACACGCTTTGCATGGTTTAGTTTATAATGAGAGCTTGCTGCTTAAAGACTAATGAAGACAAAGAAAATAATGAAAAGCTTTAAAATTAAACTTGTGTGAAAGCTTTAGTCTCCATGAAACTCTAGTCATTTATAAAAAGCCACTTAGGACTTACTGATAAATAATTCTACTTGCAAAGAATAGAAACATCATATATTAAATCTGGACAATGTCTACTATATGATAGGGTATGAAATAAATTTTTTCATTATCTTATTTTTGGCTGAGCCCCCAAAACCAATTCAATAGATGTCCAATAACCTCCTAGAAGGAATTCTTCATAGGCTTGTCTATGTGGTGTGAACTGAAGAGAGCAAAGAAGGTCCTGACATTCCCTAAGTACCTCTTCTATGGTCAATCCCTAAGTACCTCTTTATGGTCATTCCCTAAGTACCTCTTCTATGGTCATTGGAGGCAATCTTGTGGATTCACACAGTAAATTTCCAAAGGCCATTTGCCTGTCAGGTGTACATTTGGTGCCTGAGAGATACCACATAAGAATGTCTTTTTACCCTCACCAAGAACACTATTGGGAATTACTTTTTCTTGGCAGTGAGTAGAAAGTGAAGCCCAAAGGCCTAGGACAAGACACACAAATGTTGTCAGGATTTACAAGGCATGGGAGATCCACAACATGGTAAACGGCATTGGAAGATTGAAATGGAGTATACAGTACAGAAGAAGGGTCGGGGACAAATAGGAAGCAGAAAGACTAAGGGCTTGTTTTCCCATACACAGGTGTGTCTAAGTGTCTGTGTGTGTGTCTCTGTGTGTGTCTATGTGTGTCTGTGTGTGTCTGTATGTGTCTATGTGTATATCTGTGTGTATGTGTCTACGTGTGTGCCTGATGTGTCTGTGTGTGTCTGTATGTCTGTGTGTATGTGTGTGTGCCTGTGTCTGTGTATATGTCTGTGTGTCTGTATGTGTGTCTGTGTATATGTCTGTGTGTGTGTCTGTGTGTGTGTCTGTGTCTGGGGTGCATGTGTGTCTGTATGTGTCTCCATATGTGTGTGTGTGTGTCTGTGTCTCTGTGTGCCTGTCTGTGTGTGTCTGTGCGTCTGTGTCTGTGTATATGTGTGTGTCTGTATATGTCTGTGTCTGCAGTGTCTGTACTTGTGTCTGTGTGTGTGTCTGTATATGTCTGTATGACTGAGTGTATTTGTGTCTGTGTGTGTGTGTGTCTGTGTGTCTGTATGTGTGTCTGTTTGTATCCATATGTGTGTCTGTATGTGTCTGTGTGTACGTGTCTGTGTGTACGTGTCTGTATGTGTGTCTGTATATGTCTGTGTATGTGTGTCTGTGTGTATGTCTGTGTGTCTGTGTGTTTGTGTGTTTGTGCATGTGTGTATGTGTGTGTGAGAACACATATCTATGCCTCCATGTGTGGCAGCAGCAAGGAATGCAGAGGGTTGCAGGGGCAAAGCAGGTGGGATATTGCCAAAAAGAGGAAATCAACTCTTTTGCATGAGTGCGTTAGAGTTCAACTTTTCCACATTTCAATGTCTCTTTATCCATTTTCCAAAATCATCTTAATTCTATAATTGAAAGCTAAATATATTTAAATCCCATGAAGATATGTCCACATATTAGTGTACATCGTGGGCTATTCTGAGGTGATTCATGCTTAAGAGAGAATATTGGTATTTTTCTTGCATTTTAGTACGGAGGGTTAGAAAAAATATTTTAAATGTATTTATATTCCTTGTTCTTTCTAAATCATGTACCTCACAATTTTGAGATTTCTCCAACCAGAGACAATTAATTAGTTCGGTGGAATTACCATGGTGCACCATGTTTCAAAACCTAAAGAGAGTGTTCGAATATCTGTGCATGGTTTGCTAAGAGGTGACTTGAACCTCATCTACTTCACCTTCCTTCAGTTTCCATTCAGGAGCAGTACAAAGATTAATGGGGATTTCTTTGTATGTTTGTCCCACCTCCCCCTGGGAGAGTAGCTGGAGTGCTTCTCTCCCATTCTCACATTGCCTTAGTTAGTTCAGACTGCCATAACAAAAATGTCATAGGCTGAGTGGCTTAGGCAACAGAAATTTATTTCTCAGTTTTGGAGGCTGGAAGTGAAGACTCAGGTGCAGGCTGAATCAGATCTTGGTTATGTCCTCACGTGGTGGAGAGAGAGGAAGCAAGCTCTCTCATGTCTCTTAAAAGGGCACCAACCCCATCATGAGGGCTCCACCTAATTACCTCCTGAAGTCTCCACCTCCTAATACCATCATCTTAGGGATTACAGTTTCAGCATATGAATTTAGGTGGGGCGGGAGACACACATTCTGTCCATAGTACATGCCAAATGAGAGTCTTCAGAATAACTGCTTATAGAGACTGGGGTGTCTGGCAGGAAGAGAGTAAGACAGCTTACCACTACCACACCCTTCCCATCGTCCCCCACCCCTAGCCAGCTGGTGCCAGCTAAATTGGAGCAGATTCTGGGCCCCAGCAACAGCATGGGCCCTGAGAGGAACTAGAGTTTCCTGGACTTACAGGGACACAGGACAGGTGCCTGATTCTCACCTGACAAAGTCTAATGAGAGGCCGGCTAGAGCTCCCTTCCAAGCAAAGTGAAGAGAAGCGGCCTACACCTTCATACCCTGTCTGAGGCCAGGTGCTGAGTGCTCTATGGGTTAAATGGAGACTATGGAAGGTAACCATCTTGGGAAGACTTGAAAGGGCCATACAGAAGGCATCTGCCCGACAGGGCAAAGCAACCCCTAAAGGAGAGGCTATGGGATCCGATCGGATGAGGTTGCTAAGCAAGGCTCATAAGCAGTCATCTGATCACATAGCTTACTTCACAACCAAGTCTTTCATACTCAAAGCCAGAGAACAAGGCAGTGAGAGGACCCTTGGGGGCATTTTCAGAAACCACTTCATGAAAGAAAGTGTGGAGGGTGCATTTGGGCATCTGCCTCCCAGAGGGCTGGAAATAGCCAATTGTAACAGTGCCAGCCAGCTAAGACTGTGCTGTGCCTCTAGTCTTCCCACTCTCCTGCATTCTAACCTAGAGGCATGAGGAACTGCGGGTGAGAGAAAAGGTGGTCAGGAGGACCAGAGAAGCTGACTGCAACACCCCTTCCCCACTGTAGGCTTTCAGGACCCAGGCGCCTGAGCTGTGGTGGATGGGAGAAGGTTTAAATTGGACAAGTGATTGAAAGTTTGATGTTACCCTAGGTTGGACTTTTTGTTTCCAATTTTTTAAATTGTGTTAAAATACATATAATGTAAAATTTAGCGTCTTAGTCATTTTTAAGTATTCAGTGGTATTAAATACATTTATAATGTTGTACAACCATTATTACCATCGATCTCCATAACTCTTCAGTAAAACTAAAATTCTGTACACATAAACCACTAGCTCTCCATTTTCCTTTCGCCCCTGCCCTTGGGAAACACCATTCTACTGTCTCTATCAATTTGCCTACCCTAAGTGCCTCATATAAGTAGAATCAAACAATGTTTGTCTTTTTATGACTGGTTTATTTCGTTTAACATAATATCCTCAAGTTCATCCATGTTGTAGCATATTTCAGAATTTCTTTCCTTTTTAAGGCTGAGTAATATTCCTTGTATGTATTTACCACATTTTGCCTGTCTATCCATCAATCAATAGATAATTGTGTTGCTTGCTTCTACATACTAGCTATTGTGAATATAAGGCTGCTAAAATCATGGGTGTACGATTTTCAATTCTTTGGGTATATACTCAGAAGTATAATTACTGGATCATATGGTAATTCTATTTTTTAATTTTTCGAGGATCCACCATACCATTTTCCACAACAGTGTACCATTTTGCATTCCTACCAATAGTGCACAAGCGTTCCAATTCCTCTACATCCTCACCAACACTTGTTATTTTCTGTGTTGTTCTAAATTTTAGCCATCCCAATGAGTGTCAAGTGGTTATCTCCTTTTAGTTTTGATTTGTATCTCTCTAGTGACTGGTAATGTTGAACATCTTTTCACATGCTTGTTAACCATTTAATACATCTTCTTTGAAGAAATGCCTAGTCAAGTTCTTTGCCCATTTGAATCAGGTCGTTTGTTGTTCAGTTTGGGGAGTTCTCTATCTATTCTGGATATGAATTAACCCCTTCTGTGAGTTGCAAATGTTTTCTCCCATTCTGTGGGTTGTCTTTTTAGCCAGTTGATATTTTCTTTGATGTCCAATTTTAAAATTTTTCGTGAAACCCAATTTGTTTATTTCTTCTTTTACAGCCTTTGTCTTTGGTATAATAGCCACCAAAAGATCATTTTCATATCCAATGTTATGAAGCTTTTGCCCTGTGTTTTTTCTAAGATTTATATAATTTTAGGTTTTACAAATGGATCTTTGATACACCTTGAGTTAATTTTTATATATCATGTTAGGTAAAGATCCAACTTCATTATTTTACATGTGAATATTGTTTTCCCATGGGCTGGACTTTTTAATACCTGAAAATGGGATCTTTAAGACAAATTTATCCATAGACAGGAAAGAGAAATCCGAGAGGGGGTTTGAAAGAACAAGGCTGACTTCTACTTGGCCTCCTAAGTTCAGCCCATTCAAAAAATTGGTTCTATAACCAAAGCACAATTATCAAGTAATGAAACTGGTTTCCTGTGTGGTATATAAACCAACCCTGAAGGAAATACTCCAAGAAAAAAATAGTTTTAAGAAACTCCATTAGCAAGACATTTAAAAAATAAAGAAAGAGCTCAAAGGGAACATTTCGGAGGCTATCAAATGTACTAGTTGATTATCTAAAGGCTTTGCCAGTGGTATGATGACAGGTGGGCAGTGTGCACCTCAAAAAAATGGGTCTCCTTATTTAGACTAACCTCAGATTTTAAACATCAGAAAAGGATAAAATATTTAATCTTTATCAAAAATAAATCAAAGGGCTCAAGTAAAGTCATTAAAAAGAACATAAATCACAATAGAAGAAAACAGAAGATCCAGACATATGGCACCACCAATGATTTCACCTGCTTCCCTGTGTTCATAATTTCCTCCACCTTTTTTCTATATACAAGCCTGCCTCACAGACCACATGTGTGAGGATATTTTGGACTTTATATCAAGCATTTCTATGACTCATATAACATCATCTAATGGACCACTTATGTCATTATTTCCAAGAAAATAATCTCTAAGAAATGGCACTAAAAATTTGTTCTCATCTAAGGTATTAAAGGTTTTTCTATATACATAAACTGGAATATAGTATTAAGACATAAAAATAATGCTTTAAATTATGTTAACACCATAAAGAAAATATTCCTAGGGTTGCATTATCCAACCCTGTAGCCACTGGCCACATGTAGCTATTTAAACTTAAATTTTAATTAATTAAAGTTTTAAAAAAATTAAATATTCATTTAGTAGTGGCCACCACATTGGACAGTGTGTACATAGAAAATGTTGTTTATCATTACAGAAAGTTTTTTTTTTTTTTTTTTGAAGACAGAGTCTTACTCTGTTGCCCAGGCTGGAGTGCAGTTTCATAATCTCGGCTCACTGCAACCTCTGCCTCGTGAGTTCAAGCGATTCTCCTGCTACAGCCTCCAGAATAGTTAGAACTACAGGGATGCACCACCAACCCCACCTAATTTTTGTATTTTTAGTAGAGACGGGGTTTCCCATGTTGGCCAGGCTGGTCTCGAACTCCTGACCACAGGTGATCCACTCACCTCGGCCTCTCAAAGTGCTGGGATTACAAGTATGAGCCACCGCACCCGGCCTATCACAGAAAGTTGTTTTGGACAACACTGTTCTAGAGTTTCAGAGCCAATCACTTTGGAAAATTAGAAAAACAACTCGTGTTTTCTGTGCAGGACTAGGTTCTTAATATCTTAATGCTCAATGAATTTGAGCTTTTGTAAAGTAAGAAGATACGTGATGTCACAGGCTTGTAAAGGCAGAATATTATTCCTTAATTTAGAGGCAGCCTGAGTTCCCTTGATACTTTATTTTTAAATTGCTGTATTAAGGCCAAGAGACAGGCAAAAATTCAAAGTTACAAAACTTCTTCCTAGAAGCCTGAATGCCCTTCAGATTGCTTGCAAACCATGAAAATTCAGCACTGAGGGATTTAAAATGTTGAGTTAGTGACCTCATGCACTTAGCTTTTTCACAGAAGTTTTCACGGTTTCTCGACTAAACACATAATGCACTTCTTTGTATCACATTTTTTCCCATATTTGTCATTTTCACTTCCCTTTTATATGATTCATCTTTTAATGTATTAAGGTTACATTATTTACTGGCATGCATAGATATTTGTGAGAGCATTGGAGAAGGGAAAACTTATGGGAACTTTTTTTTTAATTCTGTTATCTAGAAACCCATTATTTACTTGGAACAAGGAAAATTAGGAGTTTTGAATCATTGAAATTTTACTGTTCAGCTCCCCTTTCCCACCAAAGAACAAGCTGAATAAATCTTTGTCAGAATTTAAATTTGTCTTTAACTGCTTCCTCCGGGAAGATGCAGAGTAGTAGATCATCAAAAATTACATTCATTTGTCTAATGAAAGCATGTCCAAATCTCAGAAGCTTTATCTAATGTCTAACCGGAATATGTGATTTCATCTGCCTATAGTGGAAAAATCTATATGTAGCCTAAAAATTCTCATTATGATATTCTTAAAACTGTATCATAGGGAGACTGCAAGGATTGCTACCAAGCCCCAGCAACACTTCAACCCCATCCTGGAGCAGTGGCGCCGTTAAGGAAGCATCTTTGCTAGAGAAATCTATACATGGACTTTTTGGTGCTTATTGCGGCTCTCACCACATGGTTCTGACAGTCTGACTTCTGAGACTATTGTGTGTCTACAGCCATACCACTCTGCACGTGCCCAGTCTCTTCCGAAATTAAACTATTGTGATAATGAATGTTATTTTTTGTATAGAAAGAACTTAGATTTTTAACTCTTAGCAATCTTTATTAAATGGAAAGGGATTATTAACACACCCAGCCCCATACCTTGTCCCTTCTATAACTAAAGAAAGACCTAGAGAGACTGAGTTTGGAAAACTAATTGACAGTTGCTATGTTTTGAATGTCCCCACAAAAACTCATGTTGAAATTTAATTGTCATTGTAAGGGTATTGGAAGGTGGAGCCTTTATTTAAGAAGTTAACACTATAAAGAAAATATAAGGGCTCTGCCTTCATGAATGGATTAATGCCAGTATATTGGAAGTGGGTTAATTATCACAAGAGTGGGCTTCTGATAAAAGCATACGTTCAGCCCCTATTTCTGTCTCTGTCTCATGGGCTCAATCCCACATTCCACCCTTCCACCATGGGATGCCACTCGCCAGATGCCAGTGCCATTTGGACTTCCTAACCTCCGGAACCATGATCTAAATAAACCTTTCTTTATAAGTTATTCATTCTGTTATAGCAGCAGAAAACAGACGAGTGTTGAACAATTTACGGAATTTTTAAAATTTTGTAAAGTTTACTGTGGCCTTCTGAGAAATTTCCCAGGTCCAGGCATACTATTGACATTAAAAAAAACCCCACATACAATATTAGAATTCAGGGAAGGAAAAGAGGAACAAAATTTCGATGGAAGTGAATGGTAAAGATTATGAATTTCCAGGAAGAGAAGTATCGCAAAGAATTCCAGATGGAGTAGGCAGCGAAAGGAGGTAGAAGAAATGAACCTAAGATATGTCAGGAAGAGGAAGAGTACAAAAGGCTGTAATCAATGCTTTTCAGACTTAAACATGCCTAGGAATCACATTTTGCCACAATGCAGCCTTAGACAAAATAAGTCTGGATTAAGGCCTGAGACGCTGCATTTCTAGCACTCAGGTGATTCCAATGCTCTGCTTTCATAGGCCACATTTTGAGTAACAAAGCTGCAGTCAACTCAGTTACCATAATCACGGAATAACTCACATTTATGTTGATCCTTTGTTGCATAGGAAGGTCCCTCACATAATTTACCTCTTTCGATCACTAGATGAGTAAAACAGGATTCTGTGAAATATCCAGTCTTATTTTATCTCTGTTATGGAAATACAGGGAGGCTTTGAGGACTCAGCATCGCACCACACTCCTGGATTTTTAAGAAACTCCTTTTAACAAGTTCTAAAGATCATCTCAAATATTCTACACTTGCCTTTCCCAAACTGGATGTGATTAGATATGCTGGTGATAAAAATGTTTCATGCTCAAATAAGTTTGAAAATGTGAGTTAAACACAGATGTTTCTTTACTATAAGACTCTCAGAGTGTTTGATACGAATGTACATCAGAAGTCTTTGAGAGATTTGACCACAGACATAATGCTTTCTTTGTAGTAAACCTATTAACACCTGCTGGAGAAACTTCCCTACATTGTGAACAGTGAGGTTTTGACTACTAGTTCTGAGGTCTCGTTGTTCTTAACTTCACAGACGTTACTTTGACCAATGTAATCAGTGACCTATGCTTAAATATAAGTCATTGCTAAGAGAGTTTTCAAAGCTGGCCAGGGCATCCAGTTAGAAACAATGATCACCTTTGCACCAGTCGATTAGATGGGGTTGAGCAGAGAACAGCTACTGTAGAAAACGCTGGAAAGAGCATCATGCTGAGAATGTACAAAGGACACAATACAATTAGGATATTGAAAACCATCATTTTAGCATCATGCTGAGAATGTACAAAGGACACATAATACAATTAGGATATTGAAAACCATCATTTTAAATGGTGCACCATAGCTGTAAACTGTAAAGAAATGATAGTGGCAAACAGGACCAGTCTACTGTGTACCAAACAAACAGAATAGCTCATCATAAGTAAGCAGAGAAGCGCCCAATCCAAGGACTGAGGTTTATACAGAAGTTTTCCAAGCACAGCCCATAGTGTCCTGTAATCACTGCCTTTGTGAGTGAAGAGAAAGACCAAAAACTTTCCAGCACAAGACTTCGGAAGTCTGACCTCACCCTTCCCCACTATGATAACTAGAAGTTTCTAACTATATAAAATATATGAAACTCAAAGCTACAAAAAATACCTCTCTGACCTTTCTTTGGACTGGTTATGTTAAAATAAATTGTGAATTGAGGTTTTGCCTACAACAAATGGACATAGAGCAATAATAAGCTACTCTCTATAATGAATTCCGAGTAAGCAGAAATGAACTTTTTTTTTTGAGACGGAGTCTCACTCTTTTGCCCACTGCTGGAGTGCAGTGGCGGGATCTCGGCTCACTGCAAGCTCCGCCACCCAGGTTCACGCCATTCTCCTGCCTCAGCCTCCCGAGTAGCTGGGACTACAGGCACCCACCACCACGCCTGGCTAATTTTTTGTATTTTTAGTAGAGACGGGGTTTCACCGTGTTAGCCAGGATGGTCTCAATCTCCTGACTTCATGATCCACCCACCTCGGCCTCCCAAAGTGCTGGGATTACAGGCGTGAGCCACTGTGCCCCTCCGAACTCCTTTTTTTATGTAAAAAATAAAAAGGGCTTTAACCAAACTGACTTTCTCCTTTTACACACAGAAATAACTGATGCTTTCAAAGTTTAGGAGAAAATTCTAAATATGCTGTCATGATAGCTAATGAGTTTCCTTGATATCTGTATTAGTCTATTCTCATGCTGCTGATAAATATGTACATGACACTGGGTAATTTATAAAGGAAAGAGGTTTAATTGACTCACAGTTCCACATGGCTAGGAAGGCCTCACAATCGTGGTGGAAGGCCAGTGAGGAGCAAAGTCACATCTTACACAGCGACAGGCAAGACAGCTTGTGCAGGGGAACTCCCATTTATAAAACCATCAGATCTCGTGAGACTTACTCACTACCACAAGTACAGTAGGAGGGAAACCGGCCCTACGATTCAATTGTCTCCACCTGGCACCTGGCAGGGGTTATTACAATTCAAGGTGAGATTTGAGTGGGAACACAGCCAAACCATACCATATCAGTATCAAAGTTCCATCTCGTAGAAAATTGATATGCAATGGTTCTCAAAATTCAACTGCATCAAAATCACCTAGAGAGCTTGCTGGGATCTACCCTGGAGTTTCTGATTCAGTAAAACTGGGATGGGGCCTAAGGATCTGCACTTCTAACAAGTTCTCAGGTGATACTGATGCTGCAGGTCTGGGGGCCACATTTGAATACAGCTGGAATGGGATGAGCTTTAGCAATCAGCTGATCCATATCTTTACCTTACAGATGAGGAAGCGGGGCATAGAGAAGAATTTATCACTGAAGGCGAGGCCAGCAACAACTACCTTGAACACCCCTGCACTCTGCTCTGTCCTTTTCCACTGTTTTAGTCACATGTCCAGGGTCTCAAAATGTTATACTGCTTTTCCCTACACTCTCCTCTCCATTCCCTTATCAGGAAAAACTATGAAAATTTTACTGTGGGAAAAAAGATTACCAGGACTCTGTCTATCCTTCTAGTGTATCTTTGCCTTGTACTCTCTTTCTGCTACTTCACTACTCTCAATATTGTCAAAAACTGATAATAACACAAATGATGCTTGCCTGAAGAAATGAAAGTGAATTGGGCCCTGTGAAACATAATCGATTATTGGGCTGTAGGTATTAACCCAATATGCCTGTAAAATGATTTGAGCATTCTCAATTCCCTCTGTGTGTATGTGTATTTAATTCTCTTTTGAATGTATAATATCTTAATATGCTTCACAATAAATAAAGAGTTAAATAAAGTCTTTGGTGTGTGTTCATTTACTGTTTTTATAATTTTCGTATCATGGTTTATGTTTTTAAAAAACTTATCTTTTAATATCCTAAAAAAGACAGTACTTCTTGAATGGTAGAATAAAGACCATCAAAAATTTGCTCATCCATAAAAGCAATGAGTTCAGTGGCAAAAATTGTCAAAATTAACTTTCTCAGAATTCTAGAAATTAACTAAAAGATTGCAAAATATCAAGGAGTGTTTAGTCAGGAAAAAATGGCTGAATCTTGGTAAGAGCAGTGAGCTATTTTGTGGCATTTTAACTTGACCTAATCGCACTCCCCCACCCCAATGCCATGGTAACATTGAAAACCAACAGCCTCGCAACTACGGTAGCTATGAAAACCAGCAGCCTGGCAGCCACTGGAGAGAGTCAAATGGATATGGATATAAAACTTCCCCCAAATCTCATAATTGCTAAGACTTGACCTGTGTGGCATTTCACTGAAAGTATCCATTCTCAGGGCTTTTCTGTATTTGACCTAACCCAGAATTTGCTCTGTGCCAACAGCCCTATCCCTAGGGCATTTGTTTAAAAAAAAAAAATAGGTGGCAATTATTTCACATTGCAGCTGCCTGAGACAATGTTACTGGTTGGAGCTAACAGGAAACTGACCAAAAAAACAACAACCAAGGAATTAAGATGTCCATAAGCGACTTTGGAAAGCAAACATAGATTTCTGCAAATACAGAGGGTCATTCACATGTGCAGGGCTGTGTACCTGCACAGGAAAGACCTGAGAGGATCCTAATTCCTCACCTCTGGCTTACGTTAAGATTACATACAAGCAGGAAGAAAGTTTAAGGCAAAGTTGTAAACCGCCTGTAGGAATATTAAAGATATACCCCAACCCACACATATATCCCATCACCCAAAACTGGGAAACTTATTGGTTCAAGGAATGTAAGGAAATCTCTGTCTAATCATTAGCTGACTACCAGTCTAACCAGGCAGAGACTTCAATGGCTGCATATAAAAGAAGAATATAGACTTTACAGAATTAGTGCAGGAAAGTCACCAAACAAATAAATAAACAATAATAATAGTAAGAAAAAATAGCAACAATAACAACAAACTTTGGGGAGAAGAGAGCACCTGATTTCCCAAATAGACATATTATTTAAAATGTCCAGTTTTTAGCAAAAACAGACACACATACACACAGAAAAAAGAATGTCCCATGCAAAAGAAAACAAGCAGTAAATTCTCCTTGACAAAGTCCAGACTTTGGATTTAGCAAACAAAGATTTTATTTTGCTTTTTGTTTTATAATTTGATGTTTTATTTTAGACTCAATGGGTACATGTGCAAGTTTGTTGCATGGGTATACTGTGTGATACTGAGGTTTGGGGTATGAATAATCCTGTAACCCAGGTAATGAGCATAGTACCCAATAGTTGTTTTTTTTTTAACCCTTGTCCCCCTCCCTCCCTTCCTCTTCTAGTAGTCCCCGGTGTCTATTTTTGCCACATATATGTCCATGAGTACTCAATAAACAATGACTTTTAATCATCTATGATTAAAATGAACTAAAGGAAACCACATCTAAAAAATTAAAACAAAGTGTGAGAATAATGTCTCATCAAACAAAAATATCTATAAAAAGATATAAATTACTGTTTTAAGAGAACAGAAATTCTGAAGTTGAAAAAGTGTAACTGAAATTAAAATCACTAGATGGGATTAACAACAAATTTGAACTCACAGAAGAAAGAATCAGTGAACTTCAAGATAGGGCAATTGTGATTATCCAGGACCAGAAAGAAAAAAGATTAAAAAAAAAAAAACATGCTTCAGAAAGCTGTGGAACACTATCAAGCATACCAACATATGGCAGTCCAAGAGAAGAAAAGATTGATAAAAAGACAGAAATATCACTTGAAAAAATAATGGCCCAAAATCTTCCAAATTTGGTCAAACATATTATACAGTCAAAAATCTAAATAAATTCAAGTAGAATAAACTCAAAGAGATCCACAGTGAGTTACATTGTAATCTGACTGTAAAAAGACAAAGACAAAGCAAGAATCTTGAAAGCAGCAAGAGAGAAATGGCTTACCACATACAAAGGATTCTTAGTAAGATTAACTGTTGGCTTTTCATCAGAAACCATTGAGATCAGAAGGAAATGGGAGTTAATATATTCAAAGTGCTGAAAGAAAAAGACTGTCAATCAAGAATTCTATATTAAGCAAAAGCGTCTTTCAAAAATGAAGGAGAAAGTAAGATATTCCCAGGTAAACTAAAACTAAAATAATTCATCAGTAGCAGACATGCCATATAAGAAATACAGATCACTCCAATCACTAAAATCAGAAATGATAAAGAACATCATTAGGATGTTTAAAGAAATAAAAAGATTATAAGAAAATACTACAAACAATTGTGTGGTAACAAATTAAATAACCTAGATGAGGTAGCCAAATTCCTAGAAAGATACAAACTACCAAAACTGACTCAAGAAGAAACTGAATATTCAAATAGACCTATAATAAGTAAAGAGATTGAATCAGTAATCCAAAAACTTCTCACAAACAGTACAGGCTCAAGTGATTTCAATGATGAATTCCACTGAATAATTTAGAAAGAATGAAGATCACTCACAAACTTTTCTGAAAAGGTGGAAGAGAAAGGAACATTTCGCAACTAATTCTATGGAGGCCATATCACCATAATACTATAATCAGATATAGATATCAAAAGAGAAAAAAAACACAGACTAATATCTCTTATGAATATAGATGCAAAAATCCTCAACAAAAGTGTAGCAGGCCATATTGAACAACATATAAAATGGATTATACACCAAGACTAAGTAAGATTATCCCAGGAATGCAATGTTTGCTCAACATAAGAAATCTATCAATGTAATATAGCATATTAATAGATTTAAAGATAAACCCACATAATCATATCAATAGATTTTGTTAAAGCAATTGATGAAATCCACCCCCACCCCCACAGCAAACTAAGCATAGAAGAGAAGTTTCTCAACCCAATAAAGGCCATCTATGAAAAACCTCTAGCTAACATCATGTTTAATGGTGAAAGAAAGTTCAGGAACAAGATAAGGATGTCTACTCTCACCACTTCTAGTCAACATTGTATTGAAGGTTCTAGCCAGAGCAGTTAGGCAGAAAGAAAGAAATAAAAGATAAGCACACATATATCCCATCAGCAAAGACTGGGAAACTTAGTGGTTCAAAGCATTTAAGAAAATCTCTGTCTAATAATTAGCTGACTGCTAATCAGACCAGGCAGAGACTTCAGTGGCTGCACATAAAAAAGAATACAGACTTGACAGATTACAAAAGAAGAAGTAAAATTATTTCTATTTGCAGATGACGTAATCTTGTATATATAAAATCCTAAGGAAAATCTACCAAAAAACTATAAGAATCTAATAAACAAGCATAACAAGGTTGCAGAATACAAGATCAATATATGGAAATGAATTTTATTTCTATAAAATAGCAATAAACAATAAGAAATACAATAAAAAAAATTTTGTTTGCAAAACTATAAAAGAAAACCTCAGGAATAATTTTTTGTAAGTAAAAGACTTGCACACTGAAAATCTGTAAAAGATCATTGAAAGAAATTAAAGAAGATCTAAATAAACGGGAAGATACCTCATGTTCATGGATCAGAAGACTTACTTGTGTTAAGGTGGCAATATTTCGCAAATTAATCCACATATTCAACTCAATCCTTCTCAAAATCTCAGCTATGTTTTTTCAGAAATTGACAAGCCAATCCTAAAATTTGTATAAGAACTCAAAGGAACCACAATAACCAAAACAACCTGGAACTGTAGGACTTAGGCTTATCAGTTTCAAAACTTACTACAAAACTGCAGTGATTAAGACAATGTAGTACTGGCATAAGCATAGACATATAGATCAACAGAATAGAATTGGATTCAGAAATAAACTCTTACATTTATAGGTCAAATGATTTTTCAGCAAAGATGTCAAGAAAATTTAATGAAGAAACAGTAGTATTTTCAACAAATGGTGCTGGGACAACTAAATATCCATATGCAAAAGAATAAATTTGAAGCCCTACTTCACACCATATACAAAAATTCATAGACCTAAACATAAGGGGTAAAACTATAAAAGTCAACCATAGACCTAAATATAAGAGGTAAAACTATAAAAGTCTTAGAAGAGGCCAGGCATAGTGGCTCATGCCTATAATCCCAGCACTTTGGGAAGCCAAGGCGGGTGGATCACCTGAGGTCAGGAGTTCGAGACCAGCCTGGCCAACATAGTGAAACCTCATCTCTACTAAAAATATAAAAACTAGCCAGGCATGGTGGTGGGTGCCTGTAATCCCAGCTACTTGGGAGGCTGAGGCAGGAGAATTGCTTGAACCCAGGAGATGGAAGTTGCAGTGAGCCGACACTGTGCCACTGCACTCCAGCCTGGGTGACAGAGTGAGACTCTGTCTCAAAAAAAAAAAAAAAGTCTTAGAAGAAAGCATAAGAGTAAATCTTCATGACATTGGGTTAGGCAATGGTTTCATAGATTTGTGAATCCAAAGGTACCTGAGACAGGTCTCAATCAATTTAGAAAGTTTATTTTGCCAAGGTTAAGGATGCACCCGTGACACAGCCTCAGGAGGTCATGATGGCATGTGCTCAAGGTGGTCAAGTACAGCTTGCTTTTACATATTTTAGGGAGACATAATACATCAATCAATACATGTAAGATGTACATCGTTTCGATCTAGAAAGGCAGGACAACTTGAAACAGGGCTTCCAGCTCATAGGTAGATTTTAAAGATTTTCTGATTGGCAATTGGTTGAAAGAGTTAAGTTATTATCTAAAGACCTGAAATTAATAGAATGGAATGTCTAGGTTAAGATAAGTGGTAGTGGAGACCAAAGATTTATCATGCAGATGAAATCTCCAGGTAGGAGGCTTCAGAGAGAATAGATGGTAAGTGTTTCTTATAAGACTTAAGGTCTGTGTTGATGTTAATGCTGGAAGGCTTTTCCTGAATTCCAAAAGGGAAGAGGATATATAATGAGGCACTTCTGACCCTCCCTTCCCATCATGGCCTGAACTAGTTTTTCAGGTTAACTTTGGAATGCCCTTGGCCAAGAGGTGGGGTTCGTTCGGATGGTTGAAGGGCTTAGAATTTTATTTTTGGTTTACAGACTGATACTGTTTGGCTGTGTCCCCAGCCAAATCTCATCTTGAATTGTAGGTCCCATAATTCTGTTGTGTTGTGGGAGGGACCCAGTTGGAGACAATTGAATCATGGGGAGAGTTTCCCCCATACTGTTCTCATGGTAGTGAATAAGTCTCATGAGATCTGATGGTTCTATAAGGGGAAACCCCTTTTGCTTGGCTTTCACTCTTCTCTTGTCTGCCGCCATGTGAGATGCGACTTTCACCTTCTGCCATGATTGTAAGGCCTCCCTAGCCACATGGAACTTTTGAGTCCAATAAACCTCTTTCTTTTGTAAATTGCCCAGTCTCGGGTATGTCTTTTTTTTTTTTTTTTTTTTTTTGAGATGGAGTCTAGCTCTGTTGCCCAGGCTGGAATGCAGTGGTGCAATCTCAGCTCACTACAACCTCCATCTCCTGGGTTCAAACTATTCTCCTGCCTCAGCCTCCCAAGTAACTGGGATTACAGGCATGCGCCACAATGCCCAGCTAATTTTGTGTGTTTGTGTGTATTTTTAGTAGAGATGGGGTTTCACCATCTAGGCCAGGCTGGTCTTGAACTCCTGACCTCAAGTTATTCACCCACCTTGGCCTCCCAAAGTCCTGAGATTACATGTGCAAGCTACCATGCCTGGTCATGGGTATGTCTTTATCAGTGGTGTGAAAAGGGACTAATACACAGATATAACACCAAATGTACAAGCAACAAAAGAAAAAGCATATAATTGGATTTCATAGAAATTTGAAACCCTGTTTCTAAGGACACAATCAATAAAACAAAAAGACAACACACAGAATTGGAAAAATATATGTGCAAATCATATATATAATAAAAGACTGAATATACAATGCAGAATATATGAAGAACCCCTAGAGATCAACAATAAAAAGACAACCCAATTAAGAAATAAACAATTTGATATTTCTTCAAATATGTCCAAATGGCCAATGAGTAAATAAAAAAATGCTCATCATTAGGGAAATACAAATAAAAATTACAATGTGACACCACTTGACACCCACGAGTGAGGAAAGCAAACCAGTCCTCACTCTCCTAGGAGGTATGACTTTTCATTCTGTTCCTCACCAAGACCATCTCTTCCCACTGCCCCACATTTCCTCCTGCCTCTCCTCTATTTTCCCATCCCTAGTAATAGAAATGACCCAGGCAGTTGCCCCAAATTGAAACGGGAAAGTTTCCTGATCCCCCTCGCAGGACATGCAACAGAGGTGTGGCTCGCCTGTTCAGTCGACACAACTGCTCTTCAGTTGTCACCATTGCTCAAACCCCTGATGGGAGGGGAAACACACAGACTGACAGGTGTGGGAACCGAGACAAGTGCTTTGGGCTCCAGCCCTGTATCTAGGGGTGGTGCCTGCGGCCCCTTTTTGCAAGGGCAGAGGACCAGTATGGCAGCTTTCTGTATCCTGAGCTCTTGCTCAGCATCCCAGAAGAATCAAGTGACCCATGGGCTTGACAGATGAATGTGGGGTTTTACTGAGTGATGGAGGTGGCTCTCAGCAGGATGGATGGGGAGCTGGGAGGAGGATGGAGTGGGAAGATGATCTTCCCCTGGAGTTTGGCTGTTCAGCAGCCAAACTCCCCTCCAACCACCCCCAGCTGAGCTCCTCTCAGTGTTCAGATGTTCCTTCTCTTCTCTTTTTCTCTGCTGTGCTGTTTGTCTGCTTGTCTGCTTGTCTCCTCATCTGCTCATCTGTTTCTGGAACCTGGGGTTCAGGGTTTATACGGGTACAGGATGGAGGGACATGGCGAGCCAAAAGGCAACTTTTGGGGCACATAATGTCTGTTCCCACTTACGGCCACAGGTCTCAAGGCTTGAGGATGGGGACTTTGCCCGAGAACTACCCTCTTCTACCCAGTATTCCCTGTCTTCTGTCCATATCAAAATCACCCTCTCCTCCACAACAGAAATCAGGGTTTTCCCCTCTTCCTTTCCAGATTTATCTCTGTGGCAAGCATTTTTGTCTTCAGAAGTCCTATTCTCATTGCCCAGCCAAATGGCTAAAGGAACATCTCCCCACCAGCTGTTAGAACCATGGTGAAGGATGGGAAAATATGTCCCTGGTAACCAAACGGGAAAGCCAACTGAACCTTCCCCACAGAAACAATATTACACACACCTCAGCCATTTGGGTGTAGGATAGGCTTGAGTGGATAGTCTAGCAGTCCTAACAATCATAGAGGATGTGCACGTAAAAAATGGAAACTACGTTTTCACTTTCAAACAACCAGCTCATAAATGAATGTTTGGATCAGACCCATTCTTCTATTTTTCAGTCAAATTACTTTTTGTTTTTATTTTTTGGTATCTAACCTTGTTTCGATTCTTGTTGTTGTCAATCAATTCGACACTGCATTCCTCCAGAAACCTATGAGTATGTTTTGAAAACTTTGCTCCTGTGACCCAGGACCTTGGCTAGAAAGAGTCATCACAGCACAAGAGGAAGATGGAGCAGGGGTTTTCCTGAGGGTGTGGCAATAGCAATGACTCACGCTACTTCCTTTTTCTAACCCTTTCCATTAGTGGGGTGGGGGAAAGTCACAGTCAGTCCTGGGGAAAGCCGTCTTTATTTAGAGGGTGCCCCGAGTGTAGTGATGGCTTTTTGCTTTCTTTTTGCCACAATGCAAAGCAGGGAAATAAAAATGCACAGCAAGATAGCGAGAGTTTAGAACTCTAACTATAGGACAGCCCAAAAAAAGTCATTTATAAAAGAATGCAACATGCACTAAAATTAGTTCCCTAGTGTATGCGAAAAAGAAAGTCAAACTCAGCACATTTCTTTTTGTGTAGTCAGGTACTAAATGTCTCTTGCAGCATATGAAGTGGATAAAGAGAATAGAGACAAGAAGAAAGGAGAGAGAGGAGTGCAAAGAAGAAAATAAGTGTGGACATAAATTAGCTTTTCAGTGTGTGTAGTCTAGATACTATCTTAGTTCCTCAAACAATGTTTGCTTTGTGATTTCATTGCATGACTCTTTCAGATGTTTTCTCTCTGAATGGCTAGAAGTCAACAGCTCTAGACCCTAACTCTGTAAAAGCAAAGGACTCAAGTCCCCTTCAAGTCTTTCCACTTATAAAAAGGGGAATAAATGAGAGTTTTATACCTTGTGAGCTTTTTAAAGCATTTCACAGAAATTAAACATCAGTGATTACATAAAGCTATATATAACTTTTCAAACCGAGGGGAAAGAAGCCAAGTTATTGAGGAAACCATAGCCAAAGAAAGATGGCTGTTTAGTTCCCTGAACCACACTTTTGAAATACTATAATTGAGATCATTCAATGAAACTCGTTTGCTTAATTTTTTTTTACTTTATTGAAAAGAGGGGCTGAGAGGAAGAAAGGCATGAACTGCTATTTCACAAATTAACATAATTACATCCACTGTATATGGTATTACGAAAATTAAATTTAAGAAATTATAGTTAAAACACCTAGCACGGCGTCTGGCACCTGTTAAGGGATCAATAAGACTCAGGTGTCACAGTTTTTATTATTATTGCTGTTATTATCATTGTGATTATTATAGAGGGGGATCTGTGAGTTACAGGGAGATTGCTGGTAGTTGGATAACTAACCCAAATCATTCCAAATGCTTATATTGTATTTCATGGACCATGTACAGAAAATAGAATGACAGTTCAGTTTTTGTGTCAAATTGTAATTAGTTAATGCCATGCCCTCAAAAGAAACCTTCATTTTTATATCATTATCCAAAATGAATTTCGTTCCCAAACTCTTGAATGTGAATATCTTTGACCTGTAGGAGATGAAAATATGCCTGTTTGGCATAAAGATTATTTTGAGCTGACTATTTTGAGAAACTGCAGACACAGGAGAAGCTCTGAAAACAGAGTAAAAGTTACCCTTTTATAAGAAAAATTTATATCTGTAAAGGAAATCTCCATTTGTGTCTTCCTCTCTGTACCAGGATGAGAAGGATGACTAAATCATCAGAGACTCAGTGCAGAAGGCACCAACTTAGATCTGCATAACAAACTTGACCTTTGCTTACTGTGTTTACCTGGGCGTCTCACCGTAACTGGCCTTCCCCTCACCCTTCTGTCTTTGTTTCAGTGGAAGATAGGATTTAAGCCTGAATTCAAAGCCAAGTCTTTGAGATTTGTTCATTTCTCTAAGTTTCTCCCCAGGTATACAGAAGATAAACATGTTACGAAACGTCTGTTTTTCCCTCGTTAATCAGTCTTTTGTTGCGGGGGTCTGCCCCAGCTAAAAGATATGCAGAGAGAAATGTTTTCCCCCTACAGCCCCCAATACTTAATTTTATTCACTAATTTCTGGATCTTGATTTATTAATCATTGAAAAGGTGTCAGATGCACCAAAATCACCCTGGTAAAGAAAGAATACGTACAGAAAAAAGGTGAAAGACTTTGTCTAGCTCATCCGTCCGGGTTATCTGTGCCTTTGCCTCTGATTGGGCTATTTCACAACTCTTTAGACACAGAAGTTACCTTGGAGAAAATTGATTGGAATGCAAATAATCTCTGTCCGTGAAAATGCAAATTGGGTTTGTGTGGATATCGACCAGTTTTGCCAGTTTCGCGTTTGTTTGTAAATTCATTTTACATTCCTTATTTAACCATAAATGTGTGGTTCTCTTTTGAGCTCCTTGCAACATCTATTTATCACCTTATTAATTCCTGAGTTAAATAAAATCTGACACACGTTTGTTTTATATTGCATGAAAGTTGTAATTTTATCCTCATTTAAAATGTATTATTTAATGAATATAAACAGCAAACTTACATGATTCATTGAGGAACACATCTGAAATTCAAACATGTTCCTTTCCTTGCAAGTTTTCTCTCCAAGGCCAGAATTGCATCCTTCCTGTGTCATCCAGACAGTCATTGTCAAAGAATCAGTCAATCAAAGATGGCTTTGTAAGCTTGCTGAGTAAATAACAGAGTCCTGGACAATTTTGAATAGCTTTTTCTGTTCAACAAAAAACAACCTGCAAGGCTAGGCGCGAGGGCTCACGTCTGTAATCTCAGCACTTTGGGAGGCTGAGGTGGGCGGATGGCTTCACCTCAAGAGTTCAAAACCAGCTGGGAACATGGTGAAACCACAACTCTACTAAAAATGCAAAATAAAAATAAAAATTAGCCGGGTGTGGTGGTGCATGCCTGTAGTCCCAGGTACTCGGGAAGCTGAGGTGGGAGGATCACTTGAGCCCAGGAGGCAGAGGTTGCAGAGAGCCGAGATTGCACCACTGCACTCCAGCCTGGGCAACAAGCCCGGGCAACAAAGTGAGACCCCGTCTCAAAAAAAAAAAACAAAAAAAACAAAACAACCTGCAAAGCTTCTAAGGCAACCTATTGTTCCCAGCGGTTACTCCAATGTACTGGTGGTGAATCCACAGGCGTCTACAGCAGCTTCAATTCTTGCCTCCTCAGATGAAAGAATTCGACTGAGGGGCATAAAGCAGAAAAAAAAGACCAACGCAAGTTTCAGCACAGGAGTGGAAGTTTATTTAAAAGGCTTTAAAACAGGAAAAAAAGTTCACTTGTAAAAGACCCAAGAGGGTGCCTGAAAGTCAAAAGGAGAGCGTTTAACCTTGATCCTCGGGCTTTACGGGCTTGCCTCTTTCCCATAATTCTTCCCTTAGGGTGGGCTTCCCGCATGCGCAGTGCCCTCCTTACTGCTGGGAATTGAGCACACAGGGAGTTTAAGAAGTTGTACACAGCCCCGTCTGATCCTTCCTTCCCTTTTTTCCGATGGAGTGTCCCCAAAAGGTCATACTCCGCCAACTTGTCTCTTAGGGTACATGCCCAGGAGGCTGCTTTCCCTGGCATCTGCATTCAATTAACACTTTAATGTTAACAGCTGTGGATCATCAGGAGATTGTTTCTCCCTGGCACCGGCTGCTGAATTTTCATTGCTAGAGAAGCAGTGTGATAATTGTCAAACCATCCCCGGACATTCCTAGTGGGTGAGGGAAGAGCCCTCTCCTGCCCCACTCATGCCTATCTAAGTACCTGTAACAATACGAATAAGTTGCTAACAGGTCGTAAGTAAGCATTACCAAAAGGAAAGTAAGATCTGTTTAGGGGGCTTCTTGGAGAGATGATTTGCAAACAAAATTTGGCTTAAAAGGGGATGACAATATTAGTTCATCTCATCGGAGTGTATGCAAAACAAACTCTTCAATGCTTTTATTAAAATCTGGCTAATGTCTTTCGAGAAAGCAAAATTTTGAAAAATTTTGTTTTTAGTTTTTATTTTTACCATTGTATTTTAAAACGTACAGGAACACAACTGTTCAGCAGCTTTTCTCTAGAGAGTATGTTGCTAAAATTTAAGCCTTTCTTTTTACTGAATTTAATTTTATGTAATTACAGACTTGAGTATTTTATAGCTATAATACCATTCCAGTTATGTAAGTAATATTTTATGTAATTGAAATAATTATGTGGGAGGAATTTAGTCAACTCAACTGTATAACCATTCATGTAGTTTATAGAATTATAAAAAAGTTTTAGGCATATTTCTATGTGAATGTGTAGTGTCTTTGCAAAATCAGCACCAAACTATAATCATATAAGTAGCTGGAGGTTTTAATGATTTAATGAATATTTAATTATTTAATTAAATAAAATAATGACCATCTAATAAATATGACTAATGATGTTTGTGGTAGCAAGTAAAAGAATTTGTGTTTGTTGGCCAGGTGCGGTGACTCACGCCTATAATCCCAGCACTTTGAGAGGCCGAGGTGGGCGGATCACCTGAGATCAGGAGTTCGAGACAAGTCTGACCAACATGGAGAAACCCCGTATCTACTGAAAATACAAAATTAGCCGGGCATGGTGGTGCATACCTATAATCCCAGCTACTCAGGAGGCTGAGGCGGGAGAATCGCTTGAACCCAGGAGGTGGAGGTTGCGGTGAGCCGAGATGGTGCCATTGCACTCCAGCCTGGGCAACAAGAGCAAAACTCCATCTAAAAAAAAAAAAAAAAAAAGAATTTGTGTTTGTCATCAGTGTGGAATATTTAACAAAAGATTACAGAAACCTAATGAGAGCTTATTAGGAAGAAATACATGTGTTTTAAAAACTATTAATATTTCTCTTACTTGTGAATATGCTTCAGGCATTGCCTGTTATTAACCTTATTAGAAAATGAGATCATTTTCATCAATCACCACCCAAGCATCATCTTCTTCCAAAGCCACCCTCGATGTCCACAAGACAGAATTAGATGCTCCCTCCTGTCTGTTCCCACAGTGTATCTGCCATAACTGCACCATAATTACTGTTGATCTGTGAGTACCTATATAGGTGTGGTAAATGGGAACAATATAGATGTTGAAGTCAAACCAGATTTGAATTTCAAAATAACCAATTGCTAGTTGAGTGATCACAGATGAGCAAATAAACATTGTGAAATTCCGCAAGATAAACATTAAAATCATCATAGTATATACCATAGTATTATAGTATTGTTATGAAGATTAAGAGAAATAACATATGTTGCCACCTGGAGCACAGTAGGTGCCCAACTTTATTATCTAAACATTTCCCCCTCTTCTTAGATTACAAATAAGCTATTTGTATCTGTTTTATTCTATATTTACTATATAATGCTAAACATATGTTATAACAGAAGAGAAAGACGAAAATTACAAATGCTGTAGAAGTTAATAGCATTTCCTACACCATCACATCTTGTTTTGATAAGTCATCATTAGTTTTCACTTTTCCCTCAACTTTGCTAGACATGCTGTTTTGACACCAGTGTTTTTGAAAAAATGCAAACATTGAGCAATGTGTGACCCTTGCAAAATGCTTCTGGTGTTTCTTCTTCACTATTTCCAGAGAGAGACTAATGTTCAAGCCTAATTAACTAGGTAAGGATGAAACATTTGCCCAGGCAGAAAGATCTAGTTCTGCTTGTTCACAAAGCATGGCCAAGGCGAAGGGGGCAGAGTGCCCAGGAGACTGAGGCTTTGGAACATATGGAGTCACCAGGCCCTGCCCAACCCTCTAGTTGGGTTTCTCACCACCCTTTCACACTCTGGCCAAACCAGATGTCAGCCAGTCTCTGATCCTGCCACAGTCTTACCTTTTCATCTGAGGTTTCTTCTACCAGAACTGCACCTCCTCACATTTTGTCTTGTGATCTTTGCAACTCAACTCAGTTCCTATCTTTTCCAGAAAACATTTCCCAAATCATTTACCTTTCTCCAATACCTCCATTCCATCCCTGAAAAAATGAAAAAACAAAAACAAAAGCAGTCTCTTACAGCTCCAGTTCTTCTCATTTAGGGTTGATAAAATATAGGATATCCAATCAAATTTGAATTTTAATAAGCAATGAATAATTTTTAGTATTAGTATCTCCCAAATAGTCCATGAGATATACACATACTATTTGTTGCTTACCTGAAATTCAAATTTAACTGGGTAGCCTGTATTTTTATTTGCTAAATATGACAATCCTATTCTCTTGTGTTGTGGTACTGTATTATGTCACGTGTCTTGTATTACACCATTATTCACAATTGTTAATAGACTACACGTTCTCTGAAGCCAGGAACAGGGTTCAATTTTTTGGTTTCACTACCACCTCTACCTCACCCTTCCTGATGCCCCCTTAGCGAATACTCAGCACAGTATCTTAAATGTTGTTGGGAGTACAGGAATCAAGTCCTCATTCATTCTTTCATTCCTTCTTTCACATAGCAAATATCTACTAAGCTTGTAGTTTCTGGGGATATGACTTTAAACAAGAAATAGCTATTGTCATTAAGGAGCTCCCAGCTCATTCAGGAAAACAGACATGTCAGAAAGCAATTTCTTTTTTCTTTTATTTTTTATTTATTTATTTATTTTGAGACGGAGCCTCATTCTGTCGCCCAGGCTGGAGTGCAGTGGCGCGATCTCGGCTGGCTACAACCTCTGCCTCCTGAGTTCAAGCAATTCTCCTGACTCAGCCTCCCAAGTAGCTGGAACTACAGGCCCCCACCACCATGCCTGGCTAATTTTTGTACTTTTAGTAGAGACGAGGTTTCACCATGTTGGTCAGGCTGGTCTCAAACTCCTGACCTCGTGATCCGCCCACCTCGGCCTCCCAAAGTGCTGGGATTACAGGCGTGAGCCACTGCGCCCTACCAGAAAGCAATTTAAATCAGTGACACAGCTCTAGAGTAGGGTGACATGAGAACACAGGGGAAAAGCACCAAGCCCAGTCTTTAGGGGTTAAAGGAGACTTCTGGGGAGGAAGTAACAGCAAGGCTGAGACCTAAGAGTTAATAGGAGTGATTAATAATAAGGTGATGGCAGAGAGCGAACACATTCTGCACAGAGATGATAGTTGGAAAAAAAACACTTGAAATAAGAGAAAATGTGGCATTAATATTTGATTCATTAATCAAATCTTCCTTGTAGTTCAAGCTTGCTCTGACTCATGCATGCAATGTCTTTGAGGCCTCAAGCCTCTTCTTCACATTTTTTTTTCTCAAGGAATTCAGCAATGGCAATTCTTATTTCCCATGCCACATCCACCTTCTCTGAGCTCTAGGCTGGTTTTTATCCCCCATCCTTGGTGTAGTCTAAACTACTTCTTCAAGAATTTAGAGGCCGGGCGCGGTGGCTCACGCTTGTAATCCCAGCACTTTGGGAGGCCGAGGCGGGTGGATCACGAGGTCAGGAGATCGAGACCACGGTGAAACCCCGTCTCTACTAAAAATACAAAAAAAATTAGCCTGGCATGGTGGCGGGCGCCTGTAGTCCCAGCTACTCGGGAGGCTGAGGCAGGAGAATGGCGTGAACCCGGGAGGCGGAGCTTGCAGTGAGCCGAGATCGCGCCACTGCACTCCAGGCTGGGCGACAGAGCGAGACCCCATCTTAAAAAAAAAAAAAAAAAAAGAATTTAGAGCTGAATGTGACCAGCTATCTCAGCCCACCTCACCCTTCTCCCATTCAGTCTTACTCTGTCTGCTCCATCCAGTATTCTACTGATTTTTTCCCTCAGTTTACTCCTTCCAACTCCTGTTGCCCCACTGAGGCTGATGTCTATGACCATAGCTGCTTTCGGATCCACTTTTGAGTAATTCCACTCACTCAGTCTTCTGCATTTCCTACATAACCAAACCATATTCCACATAGTAGTGCTGACGGCATTCATAGGATTCCAACTTTAAAAGTGCAATCACAAGAGAAAATAAATCACATCTCTGACAAGGACTAAAAGTATAGGAAGAAACTTTCAGGTAAAACCCACTTAATAAAGCTGCTTCTAAACCAACGTCCTGCCAGGTGCGGTGGCTCACGTCTATAATCCCAACACTTTGGTGGGCCAAGGCGGGTGGATCGCCTGAGGTCAGGAGTTCAAGACCAGCCTGACCAATATGATGAAACCCTGTTTCCACTAAAAATACAAAATAATAGCTGGGCATGGTGGCAAGTGCCTGTAATCCCAGCTACTAGGGAAGCTGAGGCAGGAGACTCACTTGAACTGGGAGGCAGAGGTTGCAGTGAGCCAAGATAACGCCATTGCACTCCAGCCGGGGCAACAAGAGCAAAACTCCATTTCAAAAAATAATAATAAAAATAAAAATAAAATTACTACAATGCCCGTTGTAGTAATCAGCCATTTGTAGTCATCTTTTCAGTCCTAACCTGTGCCTAGCACAAAGCAACCACTTGATGCAAGAATTTGTATCTAATTACATCTTTCGTTCTAATTAAACTTTGTTCTAATTAATCTTAAGTTATGGCCAGGTGTAGAATTAAACAAATGATGAACAGTAACTAACTTTCTGTACCAAGTATGAAACCAGGAATTTTAAGTGCTATACGGAGTTTCTGACAACAGCATATCTGTGGTACCTTAATTTCATGTGTCAACTTGACTGGGCCACGGGGTCCCCAGGTATTCGGTCAAACATTATTGTGGGTGTTTCTTGGGGGTGTTGTTGAGTGACACTGGCATTTAAACAGGCAGACCAAATAAAACGGATTGCCCTTTCCAGTGTGGGCAGGCCTCATCCAATCATTTGAAGGCCTGAATAAAACAAAAAGACTACTGTCCCCTAAGTAAGAGAGAATTCTTGCTGCCTGGCTACCTTCAAACTGGGACATCAGCTCCTCGTCAGTCTTGAGCCTGCCAGGGTGGGTCTCTAGCCAAGCTTGCTGACTCACCTCCAGATCTTTGAACTTGCCCACTTTCATAATCATGGGAGCCAATTCCTCACAGGTAATTCCACTCACTCATGCTTCTGCATTTCCTACATAACCAAACCATATTCCATATAGGAAATTTACATACATCCTATTGATTTTGTTTCTCTGGAGAACCCTGACACTGATAATAGAGTATTCCAGGAAATAAAGCAATCAGAAGGTACTTTGATGAGAATACATGCCTTTAATTTGCCTTATAAGTCTTCTATGATCCAGATATATGCCATCTCCCTTGGTAATTAGTCCATCTGTGCTACATATGGATGACTTAATTCTTACAGGTCATTTTTTCGTATTCAATCTCAGGACCTTTGAAGAATACTCTCAATTTATTGATACTAATCCATCGGCTGCAAATAGCCACACAAATGTTCACCACATGCATATACAGGACTATGAAGCTTTGTACGATATGGAGTTGTATTAGGGTAAGTCAGAAAATAGGGAAAAGGGCTATGAGTGCTGATATTCAGAACTAAAAATGAAAAAAACCTAGGTTAAAGCCAATTAATACTTTCTCATCAGACCCTGTCATGATTCATAGTGTTGTACACAAGTAAAGTTTTGGAAAAAAACAGAAGAGTTGGGGACTTGGGTGGGGAGGGGAGGAGGTAAGAGTTTTGTAAGGAATTCAGGGACATTAAAGTACTAAATGTATAACGTTGAGTGGTGTCTGCATCCTAGCTGTGCTACCTGTGCAGTTACACAGAGTCCTGCACTCAGGAGGACCCTGAATTGGCCTTAAAGCTCTGTCACTATCTTGAGATTCTTAATATTTTTTGCAACAATGGACCCCAAATTTTCACATTGCACTGGGCCCTGCAGATTATGTAGTTGGTCTTGCTGCTAAGTAAAACTTTCTTAAGTTAAGTAACCAATTAAAAGTCAAAAGTAAATGTTTATTCAACTTTCTACCTAATGATTAGTTTGATGTCCTAACAATAGCAAACCAAACTGAGGCTCCGTACTCCCATGCTCTCCCTGCACATGGAAAGAACAGCTGGCAAGAAATGGCTGAGCAATAACCATCAACAGCTATGGATAAGTGGTTCTTGTACAGAACTTGAGAAGAGAGGCAAGTTCCTATCATCAGTTCTTATAAGAGCTTGGATAGCTGCTTCTGAAATCAAGGACTAGACCTCTTATATTATAGTGACATCTGCCCCTAGATTGAAAATCCCCAATCTGGGAACGAGGAAGGTAATTTGGCACTATTGTCAAAACTTTTCTTTGTCATCCTTCACCCTTGACTCTGTCTAGTATAAGAAACAGGAAATGCCAACCATTTGGGAGTTTATTACTTGCTGTACAAAAGTAATCACCATTACTTCCATTCCAGGCATTAAGGTAGATCAAATATCCTATTTCCATGTTTTGCGCACGCGTGCGCACACACACACACACACACAATCGTGTAAATACAAACATGTATCAATGGACAAAGTGCTATTTATAGAGATACTGTATTTAAAATAATCTGGATAGATAGTAAAAATGAAGGAATTTGGAAATGATTAGTATCTTTCATAAACTTTCATCTGGTAGGCCAGAGGAAGGCACTATACTCGATTTGATAAATGGAAGACATAAACTGCTAAAATGACAATACTTTTAATTGGCTCCTGAAATAAAATACTGCACCAACATTATTGCTGACTCATAACTGCCCTCAATGACTTGAACTCCTCTCCTGCAGCAAAGTCTTTTAGCTCCACTCCTATATATTTCACCCCATATACTCACTCTCTTTCTTGCGTACTGAGTTCCAGACAATAGGATTGTATTAGTCAGCGTTGTCCAGAGAAACAGAACCAATAGATAGAGAGGTTATCAATGATAGAAAGATAGATAGATAGATGATAGATAGATAGATAGATAGATGATAGATAGATAGACAGATGATAGATGATAGATAGATAGATAGATAGATAGATAGATAGATAGATAGATAGATGATAGATAGATAGATAGTCAATATATAATAAGGAATTGACTCACGAGATTATGAAGGCTGACAAGTACCAAAATCTGCAGCCAGCAAGCAGGAGACCCAGAAGAGCCATGGTGTAGTTCCAATCCAAAGGCTGGCAGGCTCAAGATCCAAGAAGAGACCAATATTTTAGTTTGAGACTGAAGGCAAAAAAGAGCCCATGTCCCAGGGTCAAGGCAGTCAGACAGGAAGAGTTCTCTCTTACTTGTAGGAGGGTCAAACTTTTGTTCTCTTCAGGTCTTCAGTAGATTGGATGAGGCCCACCCATATTAGGATGGAAAATATGCTTTTCTCAGTGTGCCAATTCAATTGTTATTCGCATCCAAAAATACTCTCACAGACATATGCAGAATACTTGTTGACCAAATATCTGGGAATCCTGTGGCCCAGTCAACTAGATACATAAAATTAACCATTTCAAGCATGTAACTGAAAGCATCTTGTGCCAGCTTCCAGGACAACCAGCCACCCCACTGCCTCAGCCGCTTCTTTGTTCCTTCCTCCTCTGGTTGCCTGGAACATATATGCCACCATCTTGGACCATGAGATTGAGGAACATTGCTCAATAATGGTAGAGAAGTTTGAGGCCTTGGAGATTTGATGGAGAAGAGCCTCTATTTCAGCCCAGGACTACACATTCCAGTCTTTTGCACGAGAGAAAAGGAAACTTCCACCTCGTTTAAGGCACCGTTATTTGGCAGGTTTCTGTCCTTCACAAGTAATTCTAATCCTAAGTCACGTACCTCCTTTTCACTCCCACTGCACACAACAGGGTGGAATTACAGACTGGACAACAAATTAGATAAAATGCCTACGACCAGAAAGGGAGAAAATTGTGAAAAGCCCATCAACTCTACAGAGAGGGTAATTTGTATCCTCGCAGTAATATTTGCACAGCCTTTCACAACATTACTTCATTTCTTTCCAAAAATAACCTTGAGAAGCAGACAGAGCTAATGTTTTTATCCTTATTTTTCTCTCTGAATAATCTAGGATTGTCCCTGCTTAGTTGATAATTTGGTTTTAATTGATTCTTCATATTAAGCTAAGCAAAACAAATATCAAGTGAACAATTTAATAGCTTATTAAATACAATGCTATTACTTTGCAAACATAGAGAGCTTTAAAACATCTTTATAAATATAAATTTAGTCTTAAAGCAAGATTGAGGTAATAGTAAAATTTTACTTTAACATAATAGACACCAAAATGACTTTTTAAAATTTAAACTGCATTTCAATGGAAACCTACGGTCACACTGAAAAAGAATATTGGGCCGTTTCTTTGTTGCGGTGGTTTTCAAATAAAGCAAGGAAAAACACTATTATTGTTGTCACAATGCATGTTAGCATTAAGTCCCAGGAGAAATCCCAAAGCTGTGAGAACTATTTAGCTTTATTTTAATCCAGTGTTTTTTTTAACTTCTTTGACTATGAAACAGTGTTTAGTTTGTTTTTTGTTTATTTGTTTGTTTGTTTGGAAATACTTAACATTTCAAACATTGGTGTTGAAAGAACAAGGTTTCAGAAATGCTATCCCATATTCAAATTCTAATTCTCATATCTTTAGTGAGAAGGAAGTGCCCTTAGAATTACCGTATTTATAAAAATACGGGATGCCCAGTTAAAATTGAATTTCAAATGAACAGTAACTCTTTAAGTATAAGTACATCCCATGCAATATTTGGGATATACTTATACTAAAAAAAAACAAAGTTTATCTAATTTCTGAAATTCAGTTTTAACTGGACGCCTGTCTTTTCCCTGGCAACCCTACTGTCTTAGTCCATTTTGTCTTGCTATAACAGAATACATGAGACTGGGTAATTTACAAAGGAAAGAAGTGTATTTAAAAGTCCACGGTTCTGCAGGGTGAGAAGTTCAAAAGTATGGCCATGGCTTCTGGTGAGGGCCTTCTTCTGTGTCATAACATTGCAGGGCAGAGTAGGTCAAACGGGAAGCAGACAAGTGAGAAGAGAGAGGATCAAACAGGAACAGGAACTTTGCTTTATAATAACTCACACTCTAGGGAACTAATCCACTCCCACAAGAACTAATGCAGTCTCACGAGAGCAAGAACTCCCTACCTGGAAAACTGCATTATTCACAAGGCCATGCTCCTGGCCCAAACACCTCCCACTAGGCCCCACCTCTCAACACCACCATATTCGTGATCAAATTTCAACATGAGTTTTGGTGGGGACAGACAAGCCATATCCATAGGACCTACCTTTGATCCATTCCTAGGGAAGAACAGTTGCTTGTTCTTCTGATTCAGATTTCCAGACAGTTAATGGGGCTTTACCACTAGGCAAGATCCCATGATTAAAATCACAGGCCTGGCCGGGCGAGGTGGCTCACGCCTGTAATCCCAGCACTTTGGGAGGCCAAGGTGGGTGCATCATCTGAGGTCAGGAGTTCAAGGCCAGCCTGGCCAACATGGTGAAACCCCGTCTCTGCTAGAAAAAAATACAAAAAATTAGCCGGGCATGATGGAGCACACCTGTAATCCCAGCTACTAGGGAGGCTGGGGCAGAATTGTTTGAACCCAGGAGGCGGAGGTTGCAGTGAGCCAACACTGCGCCATTGCATTCAAGCCTGGGTGACAGAGCAAGACTCCATCTCCACAAAAAAAAAAAAAAAAAAAAAAAAATCACGGACCTGGCCATCCTGCTTTCTTTTCTGAAGCATTTCCATCTCTTTCGTTTGTCAGTGGTCTGTGCCTGACACCATCCATGTTCCCCTGCAGATCCACTCTCTGTCCTTTCACTCTGCTCTGTACCCCGAAAGACTGGCTGTATGATGGACCCCAGCAACCAAGCTGCCTTGTTCTCTCGTTTGTAGTTGGGCTTGGCCAGTGGCAGCCACCAGGAGAGGATGGAAGGACAGAAGGAGAGAGAGATTTTCTGCTAAGCCCTAGGTCGGCTGCGGCCCGGGTCCCTCACCAAAGTGCAAGTTTGTGAGCTATGTCAGTGGTCCTTTGCTTGCCCTTGAAAGCCTAGAGAAGACTTCCCTGAAGTAGCCACCCCAAGGACCTCATCAACCCTTCTTATTTCCCTTAACTCTTCCTCTAACTTTATAATAATCCCTCATTACGTTCTCTTTTCATCATGCCTTCTTAAGTGTGCTCCTCTTTCCTCCCAAGACCCTGACTAATACAGTGTTCAGACTGAGATGCAGGGTAAATGGAGATTCCCTACTTGAACCTTAATCCTGAATCTCAAACTCACTCCTAGTTTTGACAAACAGTCCTACTTGGGGAGTTTTAGCACTTGAGTAATAATAAAGAGGTCACTCGTTTCCCATTTCCAAATAGGCTAGTTAAAGATCAACAAAAGCCGTTCAGTAGGCTTAATATAAATTATTGTTGTTACCAGCACTTGTGTTATTTGGGGGTGGGGCTCAGCGTATTTAAGTGATGTCAACACTTATCTCTCTCCCCTTCATAGAAGAGGAGATCATATAACCAAATCCATATTTGCCCATAGATCACAGTGACTCCATGGTGAACCTTGTGTCTTGTTGCCTTTCGTTTTTTGTTCTTTGGGTTTCTTTGCCTGGGATCTGAGATCTAACCAGCATGTTCATATTGTTAGTTTCCAGAACTCATAAATCCCTAAGATTTGTTTGGCAAACTAGATGTTGTCAGAATACTTAGGGTGAGATACAATAACAGTTTAAAAGATAAACAAAAACAAACAGAAAAGAATTCATCCTAGCTTACCCAGGATCAATTTCTTGCTGTTTTTTTCCCCAGCTGTTTTTAAATAATCAGATCACTGTAGTATCTGTGGCATTTTAGAGATTGCAAGGTCTGTGAGTCATATCCTTATTTACAGGAATGATGGGAGAAAGTCAGCTTGTTCAGCATTTACTCCATTTATGAGAAATGTGCAGGCAAATAAGAAGCTGGGGAAACGCTGCTTCGTGTATCATTTCACCTTGTCCTGCAATCTCTTTATCTTTCCCTTTTCAGGACTCAGACCTGGGAGAACAGCCACTGTCCAGACATGTTCAGTGACAGATAAAACAGTATAACATTTTGCAAAGGCAAATTCCTCCTCTTCTGCTGGAGAAAAACTTGGTTTCTTCTTCATGCACACTGAGTCCTTCTGCTCATAATGCTGGTCCTAAACGCCTTAATCCAAAAGCAGGCAATAAAAAGTTTTTAAAAGTCCAACTCCTTAGGGAAAAACTTTGTTTTGCAGTTTGTGTGACTCAGGTCATCAGCTCATGGTCATTGTCAGAGCCCCAGTCATCTACGTGTGTCAGCACCGCCCCTTTTATCTCTCTGTCTTCAGCACTGCCTGAGAAGTACACACAAAGGACTGAACAGAGACATTTTCAAAATTTTCAGAGAAAAATGAAAGGATATGATTTTAACACTGGAATTGAATACTGTCTTATGCATAAATTTTTCTTCTAGGGAGCATTTGTTTGTAATTATGAGAAATTAAGGAATATATTCCCAGTGAATTAAAGCATAGGAAATTAGAACTGGAAGGGTATTCAGGGAATCTAGGAGTTCATGCTATCAGCTTTGTGAGTGATTTCATCTCTCACTTTGTGCTTTTCCCTTTCCATGTTCATGTTTGATGTGAGCTGTATTCCCAGCTCAGATTATTCTAATTCTTTAAAAATAAGAGGGGCTGGGCACAATGGCTCACACCTGTAATCCCAGCACTTTGGGAGGCCAAGACAGGCGGATCACCTGAGCTCAGGAGTTCGAGACCAGCCTGACCAACATGGAGAAACCCTGTCTCTACTAAAAATACAAAAAACTAACTGGGCATGGCGGTGCATGTCTGTAATCCCAGCTACTCAGGAGGCTGAGGCAGGAGAATTGCTTGAACCCGGGAGGGGGAGGTTGCAGTGAGCTGAGAATGCGCCAGTGCAATCCAGCCTGGGCAATAGAGCGAGACTCCATCTCAAATTAAAAAAAATAATAATCATAGACCAGGTGTGGTGGCTCATGCCTATAATTCCAGCACTTTGGAAGGATAAGGCAGGAGGATTGTTTGAGCCCAGGAGTTCAAGACCAGCCTGGGCCAACAAGTGAGACCCCCATCTCTACACAATATTTTTTAAAATAACTGGGCCTCATGGTGCATTCCTGTAATCTAAGCTACTTGGGAGGATAGCTAGAGCCCGGGAAGTTGAGGCTGCCGAGAACCGTGATCACACGACTGCACTCTAGAGCAAGACCTTGTCTCAATAAATAGAAGGATGATAGATAGATAGATAGATAGATAGATAGATAGATAGATAGATAGATATAGATAGATAGATGATAGATAGATAGATAGATATAGATAGATGATAGATAGATAGATAGATAGATGATAGATAGATAGATGATAGATAGATAGAAGATGATAGATAGTGATAGATAATTGTTAGTGATAGTAGTAGTAGTGATAGTAGTTAGAATAGTAGTGAGTAGTAGTGATGATAGATAGATAGATGATAGATAGATGATAGATAGATAGATAGATGATTGATAGATAGATAGATAGATGATAGATAGATAGATGATAGATAGATAGATAGATAGATAGATAGATGATAGATAGATAGATGATAGATAGATAGATGATAGATAGATAGATGATAGATAGATAGATAGATAAAAACAGAGAGGTGAAAAATATGGTTTTAAGGGTTCTGTTTAAGAATACTCTGTTCCAACATGGAGTTTGTCAACTCTAAAGTGGTAAAAAACAAGATGGATTGTAGACATTTTCATAAAAGGCAGGATTATTTGGTGTCACTAAATTAAATATGTTAATGGTCACAGCGGAGGCCGACTCAATCTGCCTTTTATTCTGCTAGGCTACTTGATACTGCTGAGGGCTTACCTATTTCCTGAGGAGAAAAATAGTCATTAAAATGACCTTACAAAGACGACGCTTGCAGGGATCACTTCTGTAGCTCACTACCGGATAAGTTTCTCCGAACATGTAGAGCACCAGAAACCACAGGCGGCGGTGCAGCGCTCTCTCGGGAGCCTGACACTGGCTCTGGGTGCTGCTTCACTGCAACTTCGATTTGCCATTGAGAACCCTTCCGCTCTTCCTCTGGGAAAGTAAGAGAGAGAGGATGCAATCTGAGGGGTTTCCCTTCTTGTAATACAAAATAATAACAACCATAGAGGACATCGCAAGTAAAATGTGTATAACAACCCCATCTAAAGAACCCTATCATCTTTCTACTCTCTGTCTACCTATATATTATAGTATAAATAACCCTATATAGCATTCTAAGCAATTTAAGTTAGGTAACTTAGAAAACTCTTTTTTTTTTGAGACTGAGTCTCACTCTGTCGCGCCCAGGCTGGAGTGCAGTGGCGTGATCTCGGCTCACTGCAACTTCCACCTCCTGGGTTCAAGTGATTCTCCCATCTCAGTCTCCCAAGTAGCTGGGATTACAGGCACACCACCATGCTCGGCTACATTTTTTTTTTTTTTTTTTTAGTAGAGATGAGGTTTCACCATATTGGCCAGGCTGTTCTCGAACTCCTGACCTCAGGTGATCCGCCCGCCTTGGCCTCATGAAGTGCTGGGATTACAGGTGTGAGCCACTGCACCCAGCCAGAAAACTCTTAAAAAACATGCTATCCTAGCAAAAAACATGTTACCCCTGTAATATGCTTAAAATTCTCCAAGGGCTTCTCTTTGCTTTTAGGCCAACATTCTTAATGTGATCTTCAACTTCTTGCCCTATTCTACAACCTTACCTTATACTGTACTACCTAATACTATATTCTCCCTACCCCTTCATGCTCAGCCATCCTGGCCTTTCTTCAGGTCTTTGAGCATGCCACAGGGCCTTTGCACGTGTTTTCACTCTGTCTAGGTTGTCTTCCTCCACCTGCCTTCTTTGCCTCTTTAGTTCTTACTCATCCATTAGATCTTAGCTCAGTAGACACTACATTAAGCAGCCATCCCAGACTCCCTATCTCAGTAAGATTCCATGTTTGTTTGTTTGTTTGTTTGAGACAAAGTTTCACTCTTGTTGCCCAGGCTGGAGTGCAATGGCGTGATCTCAACTCACTGCAACCTCTGCCTCCCAGATTCAACCGATTCTCCTGCCTCAGCCTCCCAAGTAGCTGGGATTACAGATGCCCACCACCACGCCCGGCTAACTTTTGTATATTTAGTAGAGACAGGGTTTCACCATGTTGGCCAGGCTGGTCTTGAACTCCTGACCTCAGGTGATCCACCAGCCTCAGCCTCCCAAAGTGCTGGGATTACAGGCGTGAGCCACTGCGCCCGGCAAGATTCTGTTTTTAAGGTGCATTCGTCAGCTACATTTTGTCACTTATCTCATTTATGTGGTTATCTTCATTACCTACTGCTGCAAAACAAATCACCCCAAACTTAGCAGCTTAAAACCAGTATTATTGCCTCAAAGTTCCTGAGAATCGGGTACCAGGGGCAGTTCAGCTGGGTGGTTCTGGCTCAGAGACTTTCATGAGGCTGCACTCAAGATGTCAGCCAGACTGCAGCGTTTGAAGTCTTGCCTGGGGCTGGGAGATCTGCTTCCAAGTTCACTTACGTGGCTGTTGGCCGAAGGTGTCAGTTCCTTACCCTGTGGGCTTCTCCGTGGCAGCTGGCTCACCCCAGGACAAGTGATCCAAGAGACAGCAGGTGGGAAGGAAGCTCCAATGGCTTTCATGACCTAGACTTAGAAGTCACATGTTGTCACTGCTGCTTGACTCTATTTGTTAAAAACATGTCTTTAAGTCCAACCCACACTAAATGGGAGAGAAATTAGGCTCTACCTCTTAGGGAAATTTTTTGATATGTTTTAAAACTACCCCATTTGGGTATTTAGATAAATATGTACCTCCCTTACTAGACTAAGGGTTCCTTGAGAACCCAAGAGAACCCTTGTTTCTAGTGTCCACTTTTGTGTCCCTGGTATCTTCCAGGATGCCTGGCAGAGCGTGGACATTCAATAAATACTGACTATATGAATTAATGAGTGAATGAAACTTTGCACTTGAATCCCAGCTCTGAGAACTTTCTACAAATTATACAACATTAGTTTCTGGTTTTGGAGAAAAGGGATAATCACAGCTGTCTCTCAGGTGGTTAAAATAATACAGCCTATACAAAGCACCTAGTATAGTCTGGCACTGAAGGAGGTCATTAAATATTCTTTATCTTCCTCTTCTTTGCCTCAATCACACATGCAATCCATCCCAAGCCCTGTGGAGTCTACTTCCCATTATGTCTTTCCCATCCCTCTTAGTCTGTTACTCTCTTTCAATTGCTGCTGCTCTTAGACTCGCCTTGCACACACTTTTCTATTAGCCTTCTATCAGTCCCTGTGCCTCTATTCTCTAGTGCAATCTAGTGCAATCCATCCCTAAATGTGCTAGGACCACATTATCTTTGTCATTTTTGCATCTTCTATTGCTGTTGCTCTGCCCTGCACCAGCTAAGTGTATAATACATTTTTGTTGAATTGAATTTCAGTTCCAGATCTCTTTTATTTAAGCTCCTTACTTGCACTGAGTTAATCATACACTCAAACTCAGGTACCAGGATGAGATAGAGAAACATGCCCTGCCCATACCAAAGGTTATAAATTTTCTAGCTAGGTGTAACCATATTCTTTTCATGTCTACACAAAATAAATGGCCCATAAATGACAAATTCTTTAGTGGAGCAATTACAGAATATAATGTGAGTTACATTTTATTTTAATTCTATCTCTAAAGCAAGCACCCTCACCCTAATGCTACAGTACTAATAACACCATAATACTTCTGTGCTCGTTTTTATGCTCTATAATATTGTCATTATTGCTAATAGCAAGAATATTGCAAATATATTTGAAGATAGAAAATTCTTAAATGGTCTTCATTATATAGATAATATGCAGTAGTAAATAAGATTGGTGGAAATTTGTCAAATTATTGGAAAAAAAGAGAGAGATAATATAAGAAATTCCACCTTCTGACATGAGATTTCTCTGACATGCTACAAAAGTAGATGATATTTTCATGTTCTAATGAACAAAAATCTGCTTACAATATATACACCTAGGGAAATGCTTGCTTTTGAGTCACAAATATATATCTTTTGGAAATAGTAAAAAGTCAAGCTAACACCAGCAAAGATAAGAAAACTATCAGTGACTCCTTAATGTAATAATAGTTGTGTTCAAATACTCGTACTTTGTTAAATTATTTTCATTCTGGTAAAGCAAAGAGATTTTGGAACCATATTTCCAGGCTTCCCATTTTCTAGAAGGGACTGTGACTGCGTGAATTCTGTAAATATATGCAACTCTCTTCAGATCAGCAGTGTCCATTCATCTTCATATTTAAAGATGAATAACTTACCTTTCTTCCTCCCATTCTGCTAACTTTGTATTTGTATTAACTTAGTGAACAATTCCTCCTTTATACTGGTGTTTATTAGCCTTATACTAAAAAGAGGAGGTGGGTTACTGAAACAGAAGGTTCTTCCAAAACAGTAGAGACTTTCACCCTCGGTCAAATGTTAAAGCAGCTTAAGGGTGAATAGGCTCACATAACATGAAAACTTTGAGGTCTATCAAAAAGCTTCATTTCACAAATGAGGAAATTGAAGATCAACATGCATAAGGGCCTCCCAGCCCTGCATCACGTGGCAAAAAATCCGGTGGCCGTGCACCATGCCCCCCTTCACATTTGCCCAAACTGTCCAGAGACGTGTCTATCCCAGGGCACATCAATCTCAGTGCTATTGTCACACTGAGGTGGACGACTCTTTGTTGCATGCACTGTTCTGGGCAGGATGGTTAGCAGTATCCTGGACTCGGTCCTCTAGATACAAGTAGGACCCCCTCATGCTAGCTGTGGCAACAAAAACTATTTCCAGACATTCTCAAAGGTCCCCTGGGGGCAAAATCACCCCCGTTTGAAAACCACTCATTTATCTGAGGTCATCTTGTTTTAATGAATTATTCCTTTTTTTCTGTTTTGGGGGCAAATATCTCAAGATACAAATGCATTACATTCAATATTGAAGTTCTGAGTTGTTTATATGTGAAATCACAGTCTTTCTAAGAAATGGGACTTCAGGCCAGGTGTGGTGGCTCACGCCTGGAGTCCCAGCACTTTGGGAGGCTGAGGTGGGCAGATCACCCAAGGTCAGGAGTTCCAGACCAGCCTGGCCAACATGGTGAGATCCCATCTCTACTAAAAATACAAAAATTAGGCAGATGTGGTGATGGGCACCCATAATGGGAGGCTGAGGCAGGAGAATCGCTTGAACTCAGGAGGCAGAGGTTGCAGTGAGCTGAGATGTTGCCACTGCACTCCAGCCTGGGTGACGGAGCAAGGCTCTGTCAGAAGAAAAGAAAAGAAAAGAAAAGAAGAAGGAAGGAAGGAAGGGAGGGAGGGAGGGAAAGGAAGAAAGAAAGAAAGAAAGAAGAAAGAAAGAAGAAAGAAAGAAAGAAAGAAAAGAAAGAGAAAGAAAAGGAAAGAAAGAAAAGAAAGAAAGAAAGAGAGAAAGAAAGAAAAGAAAGAAAGGAAGAAAGAAAGAAAAGAAAGAGAAAGAAAGAAAAGAAAGAAAGGAAAGAAAGAAAGAAGAAAGAAAGAAAGGAAAGAAAGAAAGAAAGAAGAAAGAAAAAGAAAGGGGACTTCACTTCTTTTTTTTCGCACATGCAAATACAGCTAAGAACCAGTTTCGGACCAGGGCTAGGTCATCCCAACATCTAGCACAAAGGAGGTTAAGAAAGGAGTAAACTAGAAACTGTCAGTTTTGATCCATGTTTAATGAAAAAGAAGTTACATGAATAGAAATGGACATATAACAAAGAGTTCAATTTGAGAAAATGTGGTGATAGGTAGAACAAGGAGAAATTGTTTCAATTCTGAATTTACTCGCATATTCCTATTAGCTGTTACTGATCTAAAACATCTCCTTAAATCCAAAACATAACAATAGTTACAAGTTCACTGATGTTTTCATGGGCACTCACCCAAGTAATGTCCAAACAATATTTTTCCATGTCCCCCCTCCCCCAGAACACACACAGGCAAAGGCAGAGATGTTTACTGTGAGGTCACATGGCATGAAGCAAATGCAGCCTTATCTGTTTATTATTACAACAGCCAGCTAGCATTGGCAAATGTGCTTTGGTTACAAACATGGTTTCTGCTAATAATTTCATGAAGAAGCTTTTAGCATGTGTGACCATTTATTCTTAGTATAATCAATCATTGAAGGATAAAAATCAGAGTATAAAAGTTTATACTCTGGCAAATATAAATACATGCAGAGAAGTTTCTGACAGTTTAAATTTGAGCATATTTGAAATATTAAAGGCACGAAATTTAAAAATACACATATGTGAAACTACGGTGAACATGTTACGGGTTTGTCGCATGGCTTAACTCAGCTCAAATCATGATTCTTAGCTGGGTCAGTCAATATTCTATTTTTATAATTTTCTACCCTGTTGTACAGCATGATCATATCTTCCTAAAAAAGAAAAAAACATATATCTTTGGAAAAGAATTCTGATCTCCAAAAATATATACTAGTAATAGTTTCACATTAATGATCTCATTTAAAATATCCCTTCTCTCAAGCTAGAAGCTGGCAAGCAGTAAACTCATTATAGACAGTTGTCATGTGGGTAATACAGAGAAGCAATAGATCTGACTCACTATTCGTTTAAAATAAAAATCTTCTGGCCAGCACAGGGCAGTCATCAACCTCGTATGCTCACACTGAAAAATTTAAAGTTAGGACGAGCCCTGCCTCTTCTGATACTGTATTCGAAGTTTCTCCAGTTGTTCCACACATTGAGACTGGGCCAACCTCAACGTCCGATTCTCCTCCGTCAGAGCCTCGAATTCCCGAACCAGCTCAGCAGCATCCACCTTCTCCTTTTCTGCCTGATCTAATTTGGCAATGAGCTCCTTCCTGAAGATTCGGGGTAAAGGGCAGGAAGAAGCACAGAATTCAATACAAGCAAATTAAATTATTCAGTAATAGCATGATGGAAGTAGAATGATTCATTCTGCTGTTCCGAATTTTTTCCCATCTCTACTTGCCTCCAATGACTTTCATTTGTCCAGCTTTGGAAATTTTATATCCCTTTATTCTAGCACCTGTACCAGACACTTCCAAAATACTAACCATACACCAAAAGTCCCATAGGTTCTTTGGTAGTCAAAAACATGATCATTTTAAAAATACAAAAAATTGTAAAAATAATTTAGAAAAAAATCTGTGTAGAATTTTTCATAATTTAAGATGCTGCCTATTGTCTTGTAGGGAGGACAACTATAGTTTTCTCTTGGCTGAGTCTTTGTCCCCCAGATTCAGTTGTTATCTTCCTTTGTTTCCCTTATCTGAGTTGAACAAATCTCCGGTAGACTTCTTTGAACTACAGAATCCCAACTCTGTCCTTGTAGATATTACCTCCTATGTCTCTCCCTAATCCTTACATATATATTGCAGCCCAAATTAACAAAACAATGTGTCCACATTTGATGCTGCCCTAACTACAGAATCCCAACTCTCTCCTTGTAGATATTACCTGCTATGTCTTTCCCTAATCCTTACATATATATTGCAGCCCAAATTAACAAAACAATGTGTCCACATTTGATGCTGGCCTGACTCCAGAATTGAGGAAGCAGGCTGAAGGTACTGTAGGAAAATTGTAATGACAACACTTTAAAGAAAGTCAGTTCTTAGTTAATATTTGTAAATAATTCATTGATGTAAACACACATAATAAGGAGCTAAAGGCTGGGCATAGTGGTTCATGTCTGTAATCCCACCACTTTGGGATACCTAGGCAAATGGATCGCTTGAGTCCAGGAGTTTGAGACCATCCTCAGCAACATAGCGAGACACCGTCTCTACAGAAAAATTGGGAAATTAGCTGGGTATGATGACTGACAACTGCAGTTCCAGCTACCGGGGAGGCTGTGGCAGGAGGATCACTTGAGTCTGGGAGGTTGAGGCTGCAGTGAGCTATGATTGTGCCACTGCACTCCAGCCTGGGCAAAAGAGTGAGATCCTGTCTCAAAAAAGGAAATAGAGTAATGAGCTAAAGATCTTCAGTCCATGTGTAGATTTAATAAACATGACAACCCAGAGGATACCACGTCTGTCTCCGTCGTGGAGGTCCGGTGATCCTAACCTAGACAAAATCTAACTGAATTCTCCTTTGCCTCACATTTCTTCCTCCTCTGTAGGGCAAAAAACAGTTGGTAAATGTCCTTCACATACATAGTTTTCTAGATGAGTTTTCCAAAGGAAGGCTTTGTACCGCTGGTGTTAACATTAGATGATTGTAGGTTGTACTGAAAGCTTCATTAGACTTTTGAATTAAATTAAATAAATGTGTATCTTTAAATATAAACCAACACATCTAACCCATGATTTCAAAGATCTTGTGCCCTAAAAGGAGGCTAATTAAAAGAAGATCTATGTAAAGATGACTTACAAAAAAAGTTTGAGTCCATAATAATGTAGATGTGGAAGTATCTGGAAGTCACTTCATGATCATTCACAGAAGTTGTACCCAAATGACCAAAACTTAGGACACACTGCCACCAGTCTCAGTCCCAAGCCTTCTCCTCCTAGGTTCCCCCTACCCTGAAAAGCTTCTGAGGTTTTACGGTTGTGTTCCTAGGAAACAGTTTTGAACCCTTGTTTTAAAGTAGTAATAACGTTGCTTTAGCATAAAATATGCGCGAATACTATCTTCCTTACATTCTTTCATCACTACAGTTGGCCACATTTCTAAAAGCCTCTCCTCTTCTTTCTTCCACTGATCAGATACTGATCTGACACTACATAATATGAAAAGAAGAAAGGAAAATACATATATTCCTGAAAAAGCAATAATATTCAAGTTTATATTGGAAATAAGCCTGTGGCCACTGGGAACAAGGGGCAGGGAGGGGGGGTTGCTCATCAAAACACAACCTGTAATGTTTCAATAATCCAGAGCTAGAAAACAGCCTGACCATCTCATTCAATTAGGTTTCTAAACATGTTTTATTATATAATACTATTAGTTAAAAAAAATTGAACACAAACCCAAACTACTTCTACATATGTCTGCATATTCATTCATAAATTATATACCTGCCAATATATTACATACATTATAAAGCATACCCAAATATGGATATGTAACAGGATAAGACTGGATGCTAAACCTAGGGGGTGAAAGTCTGATAGGGAACAAAATATTTACGTGACCTCAGTGTCTCCTACAAATTACTTAATTGAAAAGGGAAATGTGTGATGAAAACTGGAAGGCCACTTTCACCAAATGACCAAAGTTGACACTGCTAGTCATGAGATACACAGGCATCACATGCACTGTGAAACACACATCATTTCTGTGGTATTCCTGCCAAAAATGTACAATCTATATCTAATAATACAGACAAAATCAAATTCAGGGAAATTCTATAAAATTGTTAACCTGTGTCTTTAAAAATGTTAAGAACTCCTCCATATTTACAGAAACCAAAAAAGAAAAAAAAAATGACAACACAGGCAATGTGCTCTTCTGAACTGAAAAAAAAATAGTTTTGAAGAACATTATTGGGAAATTGATGCAATTTGAATATGGACTGTGAATTAAATAATAATACTACATCAATGCTAAATTTCTTGATTTTAATTATTATACCATGGTTAAATGAGAGAATGTTATTGTTTTAGAATATACTTACTGAAGTGTTTAGGGCAATGTGGAGTATGATGGTGTGTGTATGTATATACACACGTATATGCATATGTATACATACATGTATTCACACACATATATACATACACATATGTATATATGTATGTGTGTGTGTATGAGAGAAAGAAAACCCCAGTACTGTCGTAGGAGGAAGAATAAGGCACAACTGGGGAAAGTTTAGTAACTGGTAAATCCAGTAAAGGATATATGGGAGTGTTTTTTGTTTTTTTTTTGAGATGGAGTCTCACTCTGTCACCCAGACTGGAGTGCAGTGGTGTGATCTCGGCTCACTGCAACCTCTGCCTCCTGGGATCAAGCGATTCTCCTGCCTCAGCCTCCCGAGTAGCTGGGACTACAGGTGTGTGCCACCACACTTGGCTAATTTTTGTATTTTTAATAGAGATGGGGTTTCACCATGTTGGCTAAGCTGGTCCTGACCTCAGGTGATCCTCCCGCCTTGGCCTCCCAAAGTGCTGGGATTACAGGAATGACACCGCACCTGGCTGGGAGTTCTCTATACTACTTTTGCAATTTTTCTCTAAGTTTGAGACTATCAAAATGCAGTTATCCTGAAAAAAAGACAAGGAGTAAATCAGGATAAAAGTTCTAGTATTTTCTTCCTGCACCCAATGGCCTGCCTTGGATACCCACTTTGGTGTCCACGGAGCAAAACCAGATATTAGGAAGTGTCCAAAACTGGAAGATAATGTACATCACTGATATGCATATAAACAAAGTTCCTTTGGGCTCTTACTGATTTTTGGATCTTCCATGCTGTTTAGAATAGAATAGGCTCACAATAAATACTTACTGAATAAATAATTGAAGAAAAAAGTAGCTCAGAGATACAGTAATTTATGTTTTAAAAATAAGGAAATAGAAACTGAAAGTGCTCCATTTAAAGGAAAAAGTCACATAGCTAATAAGAAAGAGCCAGAAATCAAGCCTATCTTCTGATTAAATGTTTATAGAGTTTTGTGTCCCTAAGCATAGCTTAGGTAGTAAATGTCAATAATTAAATATTGATTAGTAAAATTCCTCATGTAATTATTTTTAAACATTAATGAGTAAAACCTATATAAATAAATAAATAAAAGAGGCCAGGCACAGAGGCTCACACCTGTAATCCCAGCACTTTGAGAGGCCGAGGCGGGCAGATCACTTGAGGTCAGGAGTTTGAGACCAGCCTGGCCAACATGGTGAAACCCTATATCTACTGAAAATACAAAAATTAGCGAGGCATGGTGGTGTGTGCCTGTAATCCCAGCTACTCAGGAGGCTGAGGCAGGAGAATCGCTGGACCCTGGGAGGTGGAGCTGCAGTGAGCCGAGATCACGTCACTGCTCTCCTGCCTGGGCGACAGAGTGAGACTCCATCTCAAAAAAAAGAAAAAAGAGAGAGAGAGAGACATGCTTTAAATCCCCTGTACATCAAACAGATCATCTATTCCTGTTCTATTTTTCCCTTCAAATTACTTGTGTCATATAAACGATTTAGGTGGACTTTGCTTTCAAATCACAGTCTGGCAGGTGGTGGTAATGGGGATAACAATGGCTATTTCCCTGGCTCCATATCTAACCTCATATAAAACTCCTGAAGCTATCAGTCATTAATTTTGATTGTCAGAGATAAAAAATCACAAAATCAAAGATTTTTACAATTTGAAAGAATAGTCTAAATTGTCTAGTCTGATATTCAAGCATTGGAGAAAGTCAATAATAATTTCTTCTTTACTGGAACCCAGAAGACTCAGTGGATATGTTTCTAAATTAGTGTCATGTATTTGATAAGTAATTATACAGACATCCAGTGAAAACTGTCAAAATGTCTACTGATTCCTGTCCAGGACCTATTTATATAGACATATTTATGCTCATCCATTAGCAATTCATAATTAAACCTTGGCACATCAAGCTACAAAAACAATCTTATAAATAGATGATCTGAAGAACAAATCAATATTTATTATAGGCTAGAATGTGGTTCTGCCTTTGATTTACTGGTTCTATTTGTATTGTTTCCTTCAATGTAATGTAATATGGGGGTAGAAGACCACAGTTAGAGAGATCTTATTTCTGCAGTCATGAATCTGTAACATAGCTTTCCACATGATGCCGTTCAATAGCCTAAAAGGTCATAACTTTGGAGTCCACCATAGCTCATCTGTTGTCCCCATCCTAAGCCACATGCCTGGAAAGGTTTTTAGTTACTAAAACAAATAGGGGAAGGGAAAGTCTAAGTGAATTGGTTAAGAAAACTTTCAAACTTTATGGAAATTAATTCCAAAATTAAGGAGATTCTTTACATTGCAGGAGTTTGAGACATGGATTCATCACTGGAACAAATATTTCTCTGTGCTGAGGAGACCACTACAAGGGATCTTGGCCCTTTCAAAGTTAACTAAGGACTTTTATTTGGGAAAGGCAAAATTCTAGAGAGTTTGGCCCCAGTGAGCTAAAGAATTTGGGGCAATAATAAAATACCTTTATCATAGGAAGAATTTCACTTTTAAATAGGGATTTAGACTGTATTGTTGGTGAATCTTGAGAGATTTATGTCCAAGTAAAAGCATTCATACACAGGAGAGAAGGAGTTGATGCCTCAAGATGACAGAAAGGATGTCAAAGTCTACCTTCATTTTATCCAGGTGGAGGAATAATAAATGATATTGAGCTGAGATTTCCAATGCTCAGTCTAGAGTATGTTGTTGAAGCCGTACAAATGCTTAATGCATGAACAAATGTACTAGTATCTATTGGGAAGCAAAGGGCAACACTGCACCTGTGCAGGAGGAAGTCAGACTTGCTCCAAAGCAGGACTTCTCATCCTTTGTACAACTGACATTGTGGGCCAGGCAATTCTTTGTCGTTGGGCACTGTCTATACATTGGCATTGTAGGAAGTCTAGCAGCAACCTTGGCCTCACTCACTAGATGTCAATAGCAAACCCACCCTCACCCCCAGTCATTACAACAAAAATGTCTCTTAAGTATTGCCAATGTAGGGTGGGCCAAGTATGGAGAATTTCCCGGTTAAGAACCACCACCTAAAGGAAGTGGAGATTCCCACTATCAATCAACCTGACAAGAATTAATCCTGGGACAGGAAGAAAGTGAACGGCAAAAGGTTTCTTCACTCTGCTTTCCCAGAGATTGGATTGGAGCCTCTTTCCTCAGCAAGGGAAACCTACTTAAAAGAGCTCTCACTGAGAAGAGTAAATATGCTGTCCCTTTTAACTCACTTAACGCCTGAGGTTGCAATTTTTTGAATTTGAAAAATTAGACCTTGGCAACGACCTTGAGCAGTAGGATACAAATAACTCCCACATTTACTGTTCCAATAATGGAACACGAGGCATAAATTTAATATAGTTTCGGGCAGACAATTAGGTGTAGAAATACTTGGGAATGAAATTCCCATTAAATGACTGGGCTGCACGTAATTATGTGGTGTAAAATACCCAAATCATTATGATTGGGGCATTAACAGAAAGCTTAAACTCACAGCCTGATGGCATCTGGGATATTGAAATTTCACAAAAAACTAAATACTAAAATGAAAGAATACCTTTGGCTACATCTCTGTCTCCATAGACAAAGTAAAGAACTGAGGCAGGCCTTTGCTCTTCTACTCATTTGCTCAGCAAGTATTTATTGAAAGTCTGTTACAAGCCAGGCACTGTCTTCTATTCTTGCTAGCCAAGTCAGTCTTGGGAAGCGCATCTCCACAGGTGGAAAATGAACTCAAATCTCATATCTTACCCAGAAGGCATCTTACTCATATCAGACATCATAGGAAAGAGAAGATAGAACTTTTCCCCACATTACTATATATCCTGCAAACACTTGTGGAGAAATATCTCCATTTACTGTGTATTTATGATAACAAAAATGTAATTTCTGGAGGCTGAGTAAATATTTAAGAAAAATATCTTAGGTATATAAAAGTGAGGTTTGGTTTTCAGTGTTACCTTGCTGTGGAATCCTTTTTCAAAGAAAGTCATACCCTGAAGGGATGCAAATAAAACAGATAAAATTGGTCCTTCACTGCCGGGCGCCGTGGCTCACGCCTGTAATCCCAGCACTTTAGGAGGCCAAGGCGGGTGGATCACGAGGTCAGGAGATCGAGACCATCCTGGCTAACACGGTGAAACCCTGTCTCTACTAAAAATACAAAAAAATTAGCTGGGCGTGGTGGCGGGCACCTGTAGTCCCAGCTACGCGGGAGGCTGAGGCAGGAGAATGGCGTGAACCCAGGAGGTAGAGTTGCAGTGAGCCGAGATCATGCCACTGCACTCCAGCCTGGGCGACAGAGCAAGACTCCATCTCAAAAAGAAAAAAAAAAAAATTGGTGCTTCTCTGGTTGATCTTGGTACAGTCCCCTGCCTGACACCCTCTCCCTCCCCAATCTGTGAGAGACTCCTCAGAACACAGTTTAAAAGCCTCTGCCTTCGGGAATATCCTAAAGAAATAAATCCTTCTGGTTAAACATAAAAAAAAAACATTAAAATCTCCTGTTATTACAAATCTCAGAATAAATATGATGACTAAAAACAAATCAAAATTCCACTAATTTTAGTTTATGCCTTTGCAAATTACATATGCACCCTTTTGCCCCATCCTGATATGTTCCCCTAGATGAGATGTTACTCCCCTAATCATCATTTTATACATTTTAAAAAAACATAAGAATATAAGTCTCACATTGATTTTGATAGCCTCATATGAAAACCCCTTTCTGATGTTTTGCCTGAACACACTAAAATTATGTAACATTTTTCACCTCAGAAACAAAAAGACAACCAAATTAAAAAATGGGCAAAAGATCTTTGAGATATTTCTCCAAGAAGACATAGAAATGGCCAATGAAGCATAGGAAAACCTGTATAATGTCATTAGCCATCAGAGAACTGTAAATCAAAACCACAATGACACATTGTTTCACACCCACTAGAGATGGCTAGAATCTAAAAGGCACAGGAAGTGTTGGCAAAGATGTGGAAAAATTGGAACCTTGATACACTGCTGGCAAGAATATAAAATGTCAACCCCTTTGAAAACAGTCTGGCAGTTCCTCAAAAGGTTACACATTGAGTTATAACATGAGCCAACAATTCTACTGCTAGGAACCTACTCAAGAGAATTGAAAACATACGTCTACCTCAAAAATTGTACACAAATGTTGATAGCAGCATTATTCACAACAACCAAGAAGTGCAAACAACCCATTAAATGTCCAATAGCCTATGAAAGGATAAAATATTGTATATTCATACAATGGAATATTATTCAGCAATAAAAAGAATGAAGTACTGATGCATGATACAAAGTGGGTGAACCTTAAAAACATTATACTAAGTGAAAAAAGCCAATCACAAAAGATTACACATTATATGATTCCATTTGTATGAAATGTCCAGAATAAGCAAATCCATAGAGACAGAAAGTAGATTATTGGTTGCCAAAGTCCAGAAGTCCAGGGTCGGTGGGGCGTAACTGCCAAAGGGTGCCAGATTTATTTCTGGGGTGAAGGAAATGTTGTAAAGCTGGTGATGGTTGCATAACTCTGTGAATATACTGAAAACCACTGAATTGTAATAGCCAGGATATAGGATCAGCCTAAGTGTCCAAGTGCCATCAGTAGAAGAATAGATTTTTTAATGTGATATATCTATACAATGGAATACTATTCAGCCATTTTAAAAAATGAAATCCTGTCATTTGCAACAACATGGATGAACCTGGAGGACATGATGCTAAATGAAATAAGCCAGGCAGAGAAGCACAAAGACCACATGATCTCGCTCCTATGTGGAATCTAAAAAAGTTGATCTCATTGATGTAGAGAGTAGAATAGTGATTACCAGAGGCTGGGGAGGGTGGTAGGGAGAGGGGTATGGGGAGCGGTTATTCAATGGGTAGTTACAGTTAGACAGGAGGAATAACTTCTGATGTTCTCCTGCACAGTAGGGTGACTGTAGTTAACAATGATGTACACTTCAAAATAGCTAAAAGAGAGGATTTTGAATGTTCTCACCACAAAGAAATGACAAATGTTTGAGGTGATGAATATGCTAATTATACTGATTTGATCATTACACAATGTGTCCATGTATGAAAACATTACACTAGACCCCATAACTAAGTACAATTACTACATGTCAATTAAAAACAAAATAAAACTGGCCAGGCACATGGCTCAAGCCTGTAATCCCAGCACTTTAGGAGGCCGATCACTTGAGGCCAGGAGTTTGAGACCAGCCTGGCCAACATGGTGAAACCCTGACTGTACTAAAAATATAAAAATTAGCCCAGAGTGGTGGCACACACCTGTAATCCCAGCTACCTGGGGGGCTGAGGTGGGAGGATCGCTTGAACCTGGGAGGCAGAGGTTGCAGTGAGCCAAGATTGCTCCACAGCACTCCAGCCTGGGCGACTGAGCAAGACTCTGTCTCAGAAAAATAAAATAAAATAAAATAAAATTGTTTATAAAAAATATATAACATGAGGATGCAAAGACATAAGGATAATACAATGGACTTTGGGGACTTGGGAAAGGGTGGGAGTGGGGTGAGGAATAAAAGAATACACATTGGGTACAGTGCACCCTCCTTGGGTGACAGGTGTACCAAAATCTCAGAAAACATCACTAAAGAACTTATTCACGTAACCAAACACCACCTGTGCCCCAAAAACATATTGAAATTAAAAAATTAAAATGAATAAATAAAACAGTCTTCAATCTGACTTTTCTAAGAGTCTGTCTATTTTTCTGACATTAAGTTAATATTCTAAACACCAAAGTACCCAAAACAATATTTCATACCAAAAAAATAAATAAGTGGTTTCTCTACTGGACAAGATAAAATGCTTTATCTGGAACAAAGCAAACTTCACAGTTGATTGTAGTTTAATAATATACTTTTTAAAATTTCTGTCAAACAATTTGGTAATAGATTTCATTTTTTAAATTTTTCTAAATTTGGTGATAGATTTCAAAAGCCATAAAATGTCTATATCTCGCTTCAGTGACTTTCATATTACATACGCAAAAAGCTAGGTATGTTGTAGAAAAATGCTTATAATATTTACGGAAAAAAATCATGTTATACATTCCATGTTACTGTATATGCAATTATATTAAATGTCTATTCACATGCAAAAGGCCTAGAAAGAATTAGATAAAAATGATAGCAGGACTTCTTTAAAGATATCAGAATTCTTGGTAATTTTTCAAAGCTTTCCAGAAAGTCCTTCCCACCTTTTTCGCACTGAGAAGAAAAAAAAATCAGTAAAAATATAACAAACCTCTCGTACATCATTGGTCATAAGCCAGAAGTGATTCTTTAAATTGGATTCAGCCAATGCTAAGTTTATAATCCTAGAAAATGTTTGACTCTCTTTCTCCATTCAACAGATATGACTTAAAATAACAGTTTCAGCAGCTCTTCTCATCAAAGCCTCTTAAGACAAATTCTCCCAAACTTGATCCAGGGAGACCTCCTCTGGAGATGAGAGAGAAGTTCAGTTTGGAGTTCAAACCTTAAGCAGTGTCTGAACGACTCCAATAAAGAAAAACTCTCTTTTAAAATACCTTAGTTAGCGTCTCTCTTTGCATCTAGCACAGGCCAGCCAAGCTAGAGGCAACATAATCAGCTACACTTTATGAAATAATGAGAAAGAAATTCTCAACAGAATCATCAAAAAATGGAGAGCTAACTACTTGGGTCAAATTCATTTGGCCCAATATATCTTGCTTAAAAATAAAGACTGTTCAGGAAAAGATCTGTTGCAAAATGAATTTCCACTTCAGTAAAGTCTTAACAAAAATAACGATCATTAATAATCCTTGGAAAACCAAGCTCATGTATTTATAAATATAGATATTACCATATTTCCCAATTTAACAATTTATCCTAGCAGTTCTTTTTTTTTTTTTTTTTAGATGGAGTCTTGCACTGTCACCCCGGCTGGAGTGTGCAATGGTATGATCTAGGCTCACTGCAACCTCCACCTCCCAGGTTCGAGCAATTTTCCTCCTAGCAGTCCTTTATCGCTGATATTGACTCTGCAATACCAGCACTGAGGTGGAAGGATTGCTGTAGGTCAGAAGTTTGAGACCAGCCTGGGCAACACAGAAAGATGCCATCTCTTTAAAAAAATTTTTTTAATTAACTGGGCATGCTGGCATGTGCCTGTGGTCCCAGCTATTCAAGAGCCTGAGGTGGGAGAGTTGCTTGAGCTCAGGAGGTTGAGGCTACAGTGAGCTATGATTGCACCACTGCACTCCAGCGTGGGTGACAGGGCAAGATCTTGTCTCAAAAAAAAAAAAAAAAAAAAGGAAGAAAGGGGCCTGTTAGGCCAAGAGCTTAGTGTGAACAGGGGCTCAGTGACTGGAGGACCCACCTCCTGCCCCGGGAGAAGTGAGGAGGCCAATGTAGCTGAAGTTGAGGGATGAGATTGGAAGTTTTACAGAGGTTCCAAGGCATCCCCAGGTAGGTCTTGAAATCTGTGCCAAGAACCGGCTGTCATTTTCTAGCAACAAGAAACCCTAGGCAGGGAAACTAGTTACAATATTGCATCAACCAAGATCTCAAGTAGTAAGTCCCAATCCCAAATGGTAGAAGTGAGAATGAAGAAAAAGGAACTTGAGACTTCATGAAAAAGAAAATATATATATAATGAAAGAATTTGGCCTTGGCCCTACATCTAGCCAATTATTTAGGGAGAAAACTTCAAGTACTTTGGGGAAGGAAACAAGATGAGTTCTGCAGAAACACACACAGGCATATAAGTAATTAAGGAGGGGGTCTGGCCCACTTGTGTGTGGTCTGGAAGGTTGCATCAAATACCACCACTAGCCTGCTAGGCATGTTATTTCTAGAAGTTGACTTTTCCTTTTTTTATTTTTTATTTTTTATTTTTTTTTGAGACAGAGTCTCACTCCATCACCCACGCTGGAATGCAGTGGCGTGATCTTGGCTCACTGCAACCTCCGCCTACTGGGTTCAAGCAATTCTCGTGACTCAGCCTCCTGAGTAGCTAGGATTACAGGCGAGTGCTATCTACCACTCCCGACTAATTTTTTTGTATTTTTAGTAGAGACATGGTTTTGCCATGTTGGCCAGGCTAGTCTCGAACTCCTGACCTCAGGTGATCCACCTGCCATTCCTCCCAAAGTGCTGGGATTACAGGCGTGAGCCTCTGCCCCTGGCCCCTTTTTTCATTTTAATATTGTTGTAGTGGTACCCAGAGTTATCATTGCTTTCAACACAAACAGCAAGGATATGTTTCAAACATTAGATAGGAGTCACTCTCATGTCATTATCCTACCATATCACTTTTTTTTTTTGAGATGGAGTTTTGCTCTTGTTGCCCAGGCGGGAGTGCAATGGCATGATCTCAACTCCCTGTAACCTCCACCTCCTGAGTTCAAGCGATTCTCCAGCCTCAGCCTCCCAAGTAGCTGGGACTACATGTGCCCGCCACCACGCCAGGCTAATTTTTGTATTTTTTAGTAGAGACAGGGTTTTGCCATGTTGGCCAGGCTGGTCTCGAACTCCTGACCTCAGGTGATCTGCCTGCCTCGGCCTCCCAAAGTGCTGGGATTACAGGTGTGAGACACCGTGTCTGGCCCCTACCATATATTTTTTTTAATGCAACATAAAAAAACTTACAGAACATGTAATTTAGGGGATGAGTATTGCATTTCCAAAAAAAAAAAAAAAAACTACACATAAATTTAATTTAAATAACAAAGTCCTCCAGTACCTTCAGTCTGAAGAGTTTATAAATAGAGACATAATTACTGGGGATTTCTCTATCATACCACCACACTTCACACACACACACCAGAAGATACATTTACAGGCTATTCATCATATAGATCTTCTTTGACTTCAATATGGGCCACGTGATTAATAATCCTCAATTCCTTCATGAAATTTTTTGTAGGACTCCAACTGTGTGTAACCATGCAATCTGAGTATTCCAAGCAACTTTATCAAAACTCTTAGAACAAAAAGAAAATAGTCAGATATAGGAGAGAAAAGCTGTATTTGTGACCTCCTAATAAACATCTTTTAATCCCCTGTAGCCAAAAGTCTAGATACAATTTTATGTTTGAAGCATGGCAAACCAAGCAAGGAAGGAAGGGTTTGTAAGGTACTAACTGAGGTCTTACAGAAGTCTGGCCCCAAAACCTATACTGTCCACCATCATGCTATACTGTCCGACCACCATTCTGGGAGTCTCAAAAAAATTCTAAGGCGCCGGGCGTGGTGGCTCACGCTTGTAATCCCAGCACTTTGGGAGGCCGAGGACTAAACCACGGTGAACCCCTCTCTACTAAAAAACAAAAAAATTACCCGGCTGGTGGCGGGCCTGTATCCCACTACCGGAAGGCTAAAAAATTCTAAGGATTTCACAAACTTCTCAACACAAAATATACCTCATCCGCTTTTTGTAAAAATTAAATTTTGTGTGTGTGTGTGTGTGTGTGTATTTTTTATTATACCACCACACTTCACATACACACACCAGAAGATACATTTATTTACAGGCTATTGATCATATAAATCATCCTTTGACTTCAATACTGGTCACATTATTAATAATCTTCAATTCCTTTATGAAATTTCATATCTATATTAATGAAAATAATAATCATTAATAACCCTTGGAAAATCCAGCTCATGTATTTATAAATATAAGATATAACCATATTTCCTAATTTAACAATTCACCTTAGCAGCCCTTTATTGCTGATATTGACTCTGTAATACCAGCACTTTGAGAGGCCACAGTTGGAGGATTGCTTGAGGTCAGAAGTTTGAGACAAGCCTGGGCAAGATAACAAGATCCCATCTACACACACAAAAATTTTTTTTTTTGAGATAGAGTCTCACTTTGTTGCCCAGGCTGAAGTACAGTGGCACATGATCTCAGCTCACTGCAACCTCTGCCTCCCAGGTTCAAGTGATTCTCCTGCCTCAGCCTCCCGAGTAGCTGAGATTACAGGTGCCTGCCACCACACCTGGCTAATTTTTGTATTTTTAGTAGAGACAGGGTTTCACCATGTTAGCCAGGCTGTTCTCAAATTCCTGACCTTAAGTGATCTACTCGCCTCGGCCTCCCAAACTGCTGGGATTACAGGCCCACATGGGCCACTGCGCCCAGCCCCCACAAAATATTTTTTAATTAGCTGAGCATGGTAGCACGTTTATTTCTTCTCCCCTTCCTTTTATTAGGGTGACACGTGATATATAAGAAATAAAGAATCACAATATGTTTGTGTTCTGTTTCACACATTCAACAATAATTTACTCAGCCTCTAGGTGCCACATATCATACCAGGCTCCAGGAATCTGATGGTGACAACACCTGACTATCAGTGCTTTTATGGCACTTACCACCTAGTAGGAGATGTAATCAAAAGGAGAGCTAATCAAAAGATCCTAGTAATCAAAATATCTCATTAATAAATGGGAAATCCCAACCAGCTAGTACTGTGAAGGAAAGGTGTCTACTCTGATGCTTTGAAAGTATAAAAGAATGGGATTCACTGGGGTAGGCATTGGCGGAATCAAGCGCAATTAAAAAGAAGGATTCAGAAACAAAAAGTTATAAGTGAGTAAAATCAGAATGCTTTAATTAATAAAACTGTATAATTCTCTACGGCAGAACTGTAATAGTAATAAAAGCTATCAAGATAAAAACTTACCCTACTATAAAATGTAGTCAGTCAACTAATACATTTACATTATTTTGAAGAGCTATCCCAGTGGCTTCTTCACGTGATGTGGGAATGCCATCATTTAAGCAGAAATTAAAATTCACACCAAGCCACAGTGCTCTGCAGCCTCTGGGCACATTTATGGAAAACATAGTGTGATTTTGGGTGGTATTTTGGCATTTTTAATTTCCTGAACTAAAATGTCTTATTTAAAAAATTAAGTTCTGAGTAAGAAGCATTCCTGGTATTCCTTTTGCTACTCCATAAAGTAAAGCACTTAATCTCCAACAGCACCACTTGAATCATTGCTATAACCCCCTTGCCTCCCTGTCATCCACACACTCAGCCTGTCCCCTGCCCACTACCCCTGGTCCTTGCCCAGTAGGCAGTGCTCAAATGTAGAGTGAGAGGGGTAGGTACTTACTTCCTTTGCTCAAGCAGGGCAATTTCCTTTTTGACCTCATGGTATTCTTCTGCTATTTGGCAGTGCTGTTTGAACACCTCCATGGATTCCTCGGAGTCATGACAAGGTGGCAGGGGCTTCACAAACAACAGGAAGAAATTAGTCCATTTCTTTGCATCAGGATAAATTACCAACCATTTTGCTCTGCTGATGTTCTTTAAACAAAGGTCTTTTCTTTTTCTTTTCTTTTTTTTTTAACATGAGAACAGCATTGTCAGTCAACATTCAACAGAGTTCAGCTGATTCTATTTGACCGAAAACAGAGAGGTGGACAGATAGTCTCCATATTCCTCTCCCATTGTCATTCATGGGCATCTCAGGCCTGAGCCAGAGCCCTGAAATCCATTACATGTCAGTTACCCGCCATGTGATGGAGTAAAAATAAGTCTCCCAAGGATTCTACAGTACTCCCTGGAAATCTTAGACTCTGCTTTAGAGAACAGCAGTGGTGGGGAAGTAGTTCAGTTGTCTGTTTCAATTACCCCTTGCTTTCTGTTTCTGTAGCCAGGAGGTATAATCTCATCTTGCAGAGTAGAGAAGAAAAGCTCTCTTCTGAGAAATGCATCTGACCTAAAGAAAGATGCTGAACCAGAGATAATGCTTGCAAGGATTAACCAACCTGTAAGAAAGGCCGGATCTCCCTCCCCCTAAAAAAAAAAATCTCTATAAGATTCATGTCTCTCTTTTTCTCCCATCCATGAAAGAAGCAAAGGCCAGTGTGGCAAGCCTTTCTGACCGCAACGTGGTGAAAACCCTACCTCTAGTAGTTATTTTTAAAGAACGAGTTTTCCCCAAGTTTGTTTTTCTAATTTCTTGTCTAGCAATGCGTGATTAAAAGTACTACTTTTAGGCCAGGTGGATCACTTGAGGCCAGGCGTTCGAGACCAGCCTGGTCAATATGATGAAAACCCATCTCTATTAAAAATACAAAAATTAGCCAGGCATGGCAGGGCGCACCTGTAGTCCCAGCTACTTGGGAGACTGAGGCAGAAGAATCGCTTGAACCCAGGAGGTGGAGGTTGCAGTGAGCTGAGATCATGCCACTGCACTCCAGCCTGGGTGACAGAATGAGACTCTATCTCAAAAAAAAAAAAAAAAAAAAAAAAGTACTACTTTTAGAAATACTAGTTAAGAGTTTTTTTTTAATTATCCTTTTCAATTACATATAGAAAAAAGTATATAAAATCTGAGAAATATCAGTTTATTGTGAAATAGGCTCTTCAATCTTATCCTTTCTTCACAATGGTCTCTCTCTATATATAAACTATGTATCTGACAAGGTCATATTGTCACTAATTTTATATTAGGAAATTGAGAACTAATGAATTTTTTACTATTTGTTCCTCTCACTATATTCTTCAAGGACACAGATTTCTGTGGGTGTCATATTTATTTCTGTGATCCCTCCCATGATGTAACAGAAATTCAGTAAAGTTTACTGTCTGATTGATAGATAAGATGACCTTCCCTATTTATCATGAGGCCTCTGAGTAGAGATGTTTAAAGGAAATAAAATTCTAAATAGATTTAGATCAAATTTACCTTCACGTGGAACATCTGTTATGCCTAGTTCATGGAAAATCTAATAATAATCATATTAGCTAGCATCTTTCTCTACTGCCCATGAACACATTCACAGCATAAACTCAGCCTGTTGGAACCGTTATCCCTTTCTATACGGGATTAAATTGAACAATAATGCACAGTAGTACTACAGTATAACTCGCCCCATGAGATAAAGCTGTTGCCAAAGGAATTCAGAACTCCTGGCTCCTCCAGTCTGTGCCCCAGAAATCGCTACCCACTCATCAATTTTCACCTGTTACACTGGCAACTTACCAGGTATAACAGTAAGGGGAATGAAAGCAATTTATTCTGGGCACCATAGCCAAGCTGTTAAATCATCTGTGCCCTGTTAAAGGATTTGCCTCCTGGAAGGCCCTAAGACTCTACACATCAGAGCCTATCCTTACAAGCACCACACGGGCTATACTCAGTTGAAACAAGAGCTCAGTACATGTAGGTACCTGAACCATGAATTCAGCACAGTTAACTGTGACAGCGAAAAACTTCTAGAACTCTGCACAAAGGATTCACAACTTTAAGAGAACACAGAGAGCAGCCGTGTAAAGGGAGATATGTCTTTTGCTGCTGTAATTTAAAAGGAAAACTGTAAAGTACATTAATAACTTTCTTAAGAAGGGAGAGGCCTTCCCTGCCTCACCCCCAGCTTGCCACCTGTAATGCTTTTTACTAAGTGGGAAATGTTGTCATTTGTTCTTTTTTTATTATTGGCACCTCTTAATTGTGGGAAATTCAAAGATGTTATTATCTATAGGTAGCGTGATCATGCCACTAAGGGTATGTGATGATAGGTAGTACATATTTCAAGATATCCACATGTGCTTTCAGCAGCATGATCATGCTATCTATACATAATAATATTTTCAAGACTTCCCATCACGAAGAAGGGACAATCAGAAAAGAATAAGCCTAAAATAATGTGTATCCAGTTTTCGGGGAGTACAAAGATTCCAGGGGTCATTTCAGCCTCTGGATCCTGAAAACTAAGCTTTCAACTTGACATATAACTCAGCACCACTTCAAATGCTCCCAGTTTGTATGAAAATATTAAAGAGCAATATAGATTTCTCTTTTTTAAGCAAAGAGGAAGGTTATATTGCGTAACATACCAAAACATTGTAAAATTCTCTCATTAGTTGCCATAGTAAGAGGGAAATAAGGAATTGTTGTTTAATGGGTACAGACTTTCTAGTTTGCAAGATGAAAAAGTTCTGGAGATTGGTTGCACAACAATGTGAATATACTTAACACTACCAAACTGTACACTTAGAAATGGTTAAGATGGTAAATTTTACCATATGCATTTTTACCCATAATAAGAAGAAAATTAATGCAAAAAAATTATTTCATTAAACCTTTCTGCTGTCTCTAGCCCATCTTCTAAGCACCACGGTTACCTAGGAGAGGCTGACTCCATTTGTACTCAATCTTTCTCTCTTTCTCAAATTTCTCCCCAGAGAACTACAAATTTCTCACCCCTTTATAATCTCAAGCCATTCACTGGTAACCCCAAACATTGTTGAGCAAATCAAAGTGCTCTCAGGTCAACAGAATCCACTGTTCTTAGAGGGCAGTTGACATCATTGGCTATTTACCCCAGCCCAGGAAACTGATCAAATCATTTGCTTAAATATATATGGTTCTCGTCCCAACAGGAATTCTGGTGAATACAAGTATTAAGATATTCAGGTTTTATACCTAATATAAAAAGTGGCACTATAGAATAATGTGATGTGTTGTTCCATGTAGGATGGAATAACTCTCATTGCTTTGTGATACAATGTGTGTATGTGTGTTGTATCATCAGGTCCTGACTGAGGGTAATCCTCTCTTACCTTACCTTTTGAGAGGTAATCCCTCAAAATAAGAGACAATATATGGCCAACAGTATTAATCAAACACAAGCTCCTGCCTGAGGAAATCGATTCCTAGAATTCAAGAATCAGGTTTCCAGTTTAAAAATGGAGCACCAGTATGCTTAAGTAACATGACATGTAAAACACTGGCACTCATGAATTAATTGGCTGTACATGGGTTTATGTAACACATGCTCAAATTAAAAACTGAAAAATAACTTAAAAGAATACCCATGGGTAACTAGATGAAAAAACATCTATTAACTTCTTGGAATAAAAGTAACACTATTTCAGTTCTCATTGCTTGATTTTGACTATTCTTGTCAGAGAGATTTTCATAGTTATAAGCCTATGCTGGGAATGGATGTATGATAAATAAACTCTTAATGTTGATAGTTAATTTTTTTTCACATCAGGAGGAAAAAAATTCCCTTGTTATTTTCTCCACAATGATGCTACATCCTCCAATTTTGGATACACTTATCCCACCTTCCTGCTTAAAGAATGAAATATTGCACTCCAAAGAAAAGGAATCCAAAGATAGTTGAATTGACAAATTGAAGAATAAAGATACTGCTAACGTACTAGAGCACAAATTCTGTGTGGTCACAGCAGTAGCTTTTCAGATGCACTCCCTGCCATCGTACCTGGTTTACTATACAACGCAGCCAGTTCTAAGGAGGTGAAATTAAGACCTTCTCCTAACAGTGCCACAAGCCAACTTTGAAACACATATTTCCAAGACACAGATTGGGGCTTGGGTGAGGTCACAGCCCAGGAGGAGATACTTCCTCCTCACCCACTTTTCCTCCATCTCCACCTCCTCCCACTGCCGCCTGAGGATGGAGCTTGCAAGGACTTAATATTTCATGGCAGTGCAGCGCGAAGGAGCTGCTACTATCTCTGGTATCCGCCCCAATTATCAGGACCGATTTAACAAGATGAAGTAAGAGAGAAACCGCAGGGTCCCGTTCCAAGAATGCCAGCTTGAGCCACACGGTGCTATTCTGCTCTCTGCCTGAGCTGCCGGTTCATAGCAAGCTCCTCCCGAAGTGGATTCCACTCCCTGGAACAGGCCCCATGGGGAAGGACCCAGCCAAACCACCCTCGGCTAGGAGCAAAGCCGGCTCAGGCGTTTCCGTTTTCTATTTGGCTTCTGCGAATACTACTGGCCCCATCCTCTTCGAAAATGTAAGAATTTAATTTTCCTATACCAGCTTCCCACACAGGAGATATATTTAGGAAGCTAAACATTCTACACTCACTGAGCAGTCTTTGTATTTATTCCTTGATTCTCAGGGTTACCTACTTTGGGGAAAGATGGGGGTGTCTGATTTAAATTTACATTACATTGTAATGTCTTAAAATTAACAAGCATCGTTTGTTAAAACTGAGAGGAAAAACACAGTCCATGCTGATTTCGATATTTAAGAACTCTATTATCTTAGAACTTTAAATATTTTAAGAACTGATATTTATATAGTATCTACATTAAAGTACAAGTTAAGCACTATCAATTATACTACAGAACTTATACATCATGTTACATTAGAGTAAAGTATATTTAAGTCATTTCTGTTGACACAAACAATATCAAAAGGAGAAAGAACACAAGAGTAGCAAACTTTTTGAACAAGCCATACCCAAATGACAACTGAGCTTCTCAAAACAAACAAACAAAAAATTAAAGGCATTATTGAAAAGCTCCAAAGTATCTATATATGTTTTCTGTGTGGACACAGCAATCAAAGAAAAATTGCAGTATAAGATACTTTTCAATGTGTGTATGAGAGAAAATGTCAGCTACGTCTGATGCTTTCTATGAGAATATACCCTAACCACATTTCCAGATGGATGTTAAAGACCAGTGTAGCAGAATCCTGGAAGGCTAGACTTCTTCATTTTCTATCATTTTCATTTCCCAGATGTTAAGCAATATATTGATGCAAAATCTAAAAGAAGTTTCCGGAGAGGCTGCTTGGATAACAGGATATTATGGTACACAACCGAAGCTACGAAATTGTTTATTTGTGGAGGTGACATCAGTTTCTGGACTTATCAGACTCTGCTGGTTCAGTGTGTACCACAGAGACACCTGTCACTGTCATCTCAGATTAGATAGGAGGACTTCAAGGAGGGATTGAAGCTATTGCTCAATTTGGTTAAAAAAAAAAAAAAAGTCATATTGTTCTCGAAGCACCTTGGCTTAATGAAAAGAAGAGGGCATCAGAACTTCTATCCCCAACTTAAAAATCCAAGGAGATGCTTTTATTTCATTTTACATGAATAAAAATAAATTACTTATTCTTAAGTATTTCATTCAATAAATAATTTCACCAGAGAATGAAATTTACATTAATTGAGCAATTATTTTGTCAAGGACTGTGCTAGATCTACTCGTTACCATATTTAATTCCCACAACAATGTGAGATTGATATCGTTATCTCCACTTTGCAGTTGAGGAAAGTGAGCTTTCAAGAGAGTAAATAACATGCTGGAAATCACGAATTTAGCTGAGATCCAAATCCAGGCCAACCCAATGCTAATGCCCATGCTTTGGTCATTGTCATTCTCATTAGTTATCATGTCCTCTACCTGACAATAAAACGTATTTCTCATTCCAATGTAGTTAAGACCACGTGATAGCATAGTTTTGGATCATGTGTGAGTCAAATCATGGTTCCAAAAACGTAACATGCTTAAGCAGTAAGACAGGCTTGGTCTTGACCCAAACCCTGGGACCATGAAAGGACACCACCATCTTTTAGAACAGAGAGAGACAGGTCAAACAGAAAGAAGCTGAGACCTGAAGAAAAGTAATGGCTGGGTGTGGTGGTTCACATCTGTAATCTCAGCACTTTGGGAGCCTGAGGTGGGTAGATCCCTTGAGCCCAGGAGTTTGAGACTAATCTGGCAACATGGCAAAATCCCATCTCTACAAAAAATACAAAAATTAGCCAGGTGTGGTGGCATGCACCTGTGGTCCCAGCTACTCAGGAGGCTGGGGTGGGAGGATCACCTGAGCTCGAGGAGGTCGAGGCTGCAGTGAGCAATGATCATGCCAATGCACTCCAGCCTGGGTGACAGAGCAAGACTTTGTCTCGAAACATAAAAAGGAAAGAGAATAGTGATTTTTCATTCATTCTTAGAAATGGACATAGAATTGGGCATCCTTTCTTTTGACTATATCATCTAAACTAGCTCTACTCAAATACTTTCCCTGATGGGCATGGGAAATTTAGAAACCTAGTCCCAAGAAAGGAATCTGCACAAATAGAACTGACCTTCCACCTACCCCTGGATGGAGGCCCAAGGCCCACAAATGAATGTTATAAAGAGATGTTCATTTTAACACCTACCTTCTCCTGCGGTCTCTTGCTCAATATTTTGCATTAATAGAGACATCAAGAGAAATATTTTTCACTGCTATTCTTGCACAAGGCTTTTTTTGGCTTCTGTGAAAATAGAAGCACTGCAAATTACATGCTCAAACATGTCCACATTCTTGGCAAAACAACAGAAAAATCCTGGGGGTCAAATTAGTGACTGAGTGTCTACCAAATAGCTATTTTATAGCAGCATTTTATAAACTACCAAAGCATGTGTAATGGATATCAGAAAGTCAGAACAGATTTTACAAGGTTATTCTATAACTACATTATGGCAATCTTGCAAACCAGAAACAAACAAAAAAAGTTTCCACCTATCAAAGTAATTTAAGCAGCCTGTATGTTCCTTAAAGAGCATAAGGGAAAGAGGGGAATAGTAAACGTATTTAGACCAAAATTTGGCCTCAAGTTTCTCATCTGTAAAGTGGAGACATAATAGTTAGCTTACTAATTATTGCAAGGATCAAATGAGATCATATGTAGGGAAACACCACTTGCCTAATAGGTACTCAGTGTGCTTCGGTGGGATTTAAATCCGAGGTTTTGCAGAGAATGGGGCTGACAATACCTAGCATCATCTATTTTCCAGCAAGAAAATGTTTAAGTCTCCGATAGAGGTAATCAAGACTCAGTTCATTCTCAAGCAAATAGTTGCAGCCACAAGGCACTTCAGATGCCTTTGTAACCCAACTTCTACTCTTCCATAGTGGATGATGATAGTCGATAAAATTCCAACAGCCATTACTGTGGGATGAAAGCACACAAGACTGACTATAAAGATGGTCTGCTCCGTGTAATAGATTGTTCCTTTTGTACATAAAGCATTTTCACTGCTTTCAATACAGAGACTTCCTGCAACAGAAGGCTTAAATGTATATGCTTGTGCTAGGCATAGAAATAAAAATCTGCTTTTAGATGTCATTTTCTATTAGATTTCTCCTCCCAACCATCATCGTCTTGCTGTTTAGTCACTCACGCCCTGGAATACAGAATAAAGATAACAGGCAACAGCTCTAGACAGAGGCAACCCTACCCAAAAGCCTTGACAACTGATAAATGTTTGTAACACTCACTCCTATCCTTCACTCAACAAACAAGCACTTACTGAAATGTGTTTAGTTGTATTGCTGGTAATACACTCTCCATTCACAAAGAGAAAAAGCACTATCATACTTTAAGGGGGAAAAAAATCAAAACCCTGAGCCAGAAACTACCCTCAACTGCCTAATTCATTAAAGATCAATGAAGATGAAATAGTTTCATTGGAATAAAATGATTAAATAGACTTAATTCCTAATATATGTCAAGTGGAATTAAAGCTATAAAATTCAAATGGACCTGGCAATGCTTTAACAGAAAAATTATCTGGATAATTGCCAGAGCTACTGTGAGTCTTGTGGAGAATGATCCATGACCCAGAGAAGACCATTAAAGTTCCCAAAGGAAAAAATTTTGTTCCAACACAAAAAAGTAGAATTAATGATCCATAATTTGATGAGAGAACAATAACTTGAATATGCTTTTAGTGTTTTATTTTCAAAACACGTTTACTCCTTATTTTCACCTGATTTCCATGATAATAAAATAGTTTTGACATGACCATAGAATAAAGAGGAAAAAATGTGACTAGGGGAAAAAATAGCTATTAGGTTGGTGCAAAAGAAGTTGTAGTTTTTGCCATTACTTTCTTTTTTATTTTTTTGAGATGGAGTCTTGCTCTGTTGCCCAGGCTGGAGTGCAGTGGTATGATCTTGGCTCATAGCAATCTTTGGCTCACTGCAACCTCCGCCTCCTGGTTTCAAGTGATTCTCCTGCCTCAGCCTCCCTAGTAGCTGGGACTATAGGCGTGTGCCACCACACCTGGCTAATTTTTGTATTTTTAGTAGAGATGGGGTTTCACCATATTGACTAGGCTGTCTTATCCACCCGCCTCAGCCTCCCAAAGTGCTGGGATTACAGGTGTGAGCCACAGCACCTGGCCAATGGCATTACTTTCAATGGCAATCCCAATTACACCACCAGCAGCACATAGACACAGAACCTAAGCGAGAACTATCACTTGCAGTGTGAACAGACTAGAAGAAAATGCAGGCCAGGTGCGGTGGCTCACGCCTGCAATCCTAGCACTTTGGAAGGCTGAGGCAGGCGGATCACTTGAGGTCAGGAGTTTGAGACCAGTCTGGCCAACATGGCAAAACCCCCTCTCTACTAAACATACACCGGGCGTCGTGACACATGCCTGTAATTCCAGCTACTAGGGAGGCTGAGATGGGAGAATCGCTTGAACCCAGGAGGTGGAGTTTGCAGTGAGCCGAGATCACATCACTGCACTCCAGCCTGGGTGACCGAGGGAGACTCTGTCTCAAAAAAAAAAAAAAAAAAAGGGAAAGGCAGAGGGAGGGCTGAATTGTTCTTCATGCTGAAAAGAAGAGATATTGGTGGGGGTGGGGAGGGAGAGACTATGGTCAGATATTAGAAGCCAGGAGAGCTGGGTTGAGAACCCTGCATGGAGGATAGAAAAAAGAGAGAGACGTGATGGCTGATAGCTAGAGAGGAAATTTTAGGGGATGACAGAGCTGTTTTGACAGCTGTGTGGTGATCAGTGTAACCCTCCGACCTCCTATACAATCTTCAGTAATACCTACATAACTGATAATGCTCTGTTGAGCAGCTTTCTGTTGGAAAGCTAAGACAATGCCCAGGACTGCTACAAAGGTGAGAATGAGGACCCCTCCAAGCGGCCAGGTCACACCTGAGTCACCCTCAGTTGGTTTTTAGAGACCACCCTGGCAGTAGAACACCAGCTCTTCAAACCTGACCTGGTTGCTCCCAGGTTTTTAACACAGTGCTCTGCGAACTGAGGTAAGAACAGAAGCAAACAAAAAGGAACACTATCTTGGCTTGTGGAAGGGCTCATTCTTGGTTCTTCTTCCACCTCTGTTGAGGGCTATCCAGGAAGAAGAATCCCAAACTCAAATGACCCTAGGACACCAGGCACACACACAAATGGGAAAAGCTGCTGTGTATAAGATAATAGGGTATGTCAGGGCCTGTTGGGAGCTGGAGGTTACAAATCTCTCCTAAAGGCTTTCAAAATCAATATTTAGGAGAAAAAAGTGGTGACCAAGAAATGTCTGTGTACAGGATTCAAGACCCCTATTGGACTTGCCTAAATGTGACTACAAAGTTAAGTATTCAAGAGAATGGCTGGCCCAAGGCCAGTATCCAGGTATTTTAGACAGAACCTCTTCTGAAAGCCATTTTTGCCTGGAATCACCACAGATAATCTAAAGAAAATTAAAATGTGATAAATGAGCTCCTTTCAAATAATTCTGGTGTATTAAAATATCTTTCAACAGATCACTCGGAAATTACATATACAAAATAATTTGTCATGGGTCCAACAAGTCAATTTTCAGAAAGTTTAAGTTAAAATAGTTATATTCCATTAAAAGTTGTCAGAGAACTGGGGAAGAGGCAGGGAACAGAGAAAGGAAGGTTATTCCAAAGTCTTGGCAAACATGGTAAGTTTTCTCTGCAGAGTTTAGCACTAAATCACTAACCCCAAACACAGCCAAAAATGCAATGACCTAGAGACAGCCATACCGAAGTAGAGAAGGGACCCGTCCTTTTCCCAGGCTCCAGAACTCCTTAAAAATAGGAGCCAGGTTACACTATAAGCACTTGCTGTCCTGGTGCCATAGCCAGATAACCAGACAGGGGCATTCCATGAGGGCTTCAGCCTGACTTTGGAGCTCTAGAAATGTAATCCTTGACGACTTCAAAGTCCCACATTCTGGGTCCAAGTCAGTCTCCCCTAGTCAGGCCACTCTCCGCCCAGCTTGCTATACTTTATGACACTAAGGAGGAAAGAAGAGAGACTTTAGAAAAATCCTTACCTGTAGCTGCTGGTCTAATTCTGGAAAGACCAAAGGAATGGAGTCTTCAGGGGGTGTATCATCTAAAACAAGGAAATAAAATGATTCTTCACTATGGAGCTCTTTCTTGTAGGAGAGGTGTCCTTAGACTCCCCCATAGTTAGACCATCAGTATACACTGTTTCATTTCATCACTTCAGTTGGGGACAGACAGAATGTAAAGGACAATTTTGCTCGTCTTCCCTACACACAGATGCATGGAGAGCTTAGGTCGCCTGAACAAAATTTTGCAAGCAAATATCAGAATCCTCAAATGTCCAGGCTGGCAGCTCTCCAATTAAGAAGGACTGCTTGTCTTTCAATACTCTTACATTGGCCAAAATCAAAAAATATGATATGAAACAAAATGCTTTAACAAGGTGCTAATGAGGTGGCCAGAGGGACTTTAATGGGACAGGAGAACATGTTAGTGAAAAGTAGAAGCATTCGTTCTGCTCTGAATGACTCCAAGTGCCGCAAGCTGTGATGGTCTTGCTGTCTGCTCCTACCACAAACCACACTAACAGGCAGTTAACCAGAAACTCATTCTGGGTTACAGTGAGAAGCAGGCAGCAACCCAAATGGGGCGTTTCTTTCCAACACACCAGGCAGCACTCTACCCTGCGGCAGAATTCACAGCTTTGTTAGGGAGCGCCAGAGCCCAGAGAGTCCCGAAAGACCTCCTAACTCGTGCTTACGTTGACTGGTTGGCAATAGGCAGCTGTTGCTGGATCGGAAGATGCAGTTCTAAGAAGCATTTGAGGAAACCTGACCAAAATATGGGTCAAAATATCCAAGTCACCCCCAAATCTCTTCAAGAACATAGTGCTGACCCAGCCTTGGTGCTAGAAAGCAGAACTTCCATTATCTCCAGGTACTCTCTGGCTCTAAGGTCCATTGGCCACTCATTTCCATTCCCTACCCCAGTACATACACAGTACACATATACATGCAGTACAGGTACAGTACAGATACATATACAGTACACCTACATATACATATATAACAGAGATACAGTACAGGTACATATACAGTACACATATACATACAGTACAGGTACAGTACAGATACATACACAGTACACACATATACAATACAGATACACATACAGTACACATATACAAACATATAATAGAGATACAGTACACATACATATACAGTACACATACATATACAATACGGATACAGTACACATACACATACATATATAATAGAGATACAGTACAGATACATATACAGTACACATATATATACAGTACGGACAGTTAGATTTATACAGTACACATATATATACAGTATAGATACAGTTAGATATATACAGTACACATATACAGCACAGATACATACATACACAGTACACATACATATACAATACAAATACACATACAGTACACATACACATGTATAATAGAGACAGTACAGATATATATACAGTACACACATACATACAGTACAGGTACAGTACAGATACATATACAGTACACATATACATACAGTACAGGTACAATACAGATACATACACAGTACACATACATATACAATACAGATACAGTACACATATATAATAGATACAGTACAGATACATATACAGTACACACATGTATACAGTAGAGATACAGTAAGATATGTACAGTACACATACAGATACAATACAGATACATATGCAGTACATATACATATACTGTACTGCATACATATATGCAGTACAGTACATACACATATACAGTACATACACACATACAGTACACATACACAGTGCAGATACATATACAGTGCATATATGTATACAGTACAGATACAGTGCATATACTACATATACAGTACACTTATACATATAGTACACATACACATACAGTACATATACATGTATAGTACCTATACATTTATACATTTACAGTGCACATACACATATACAGTACACATACTATACATATACAGTATGTATGCAAAATACAAGGTGAAAAAATAATTTAAAAACCAAAGCTATTTTAAATTATAATAAAGCAAGAAAAGATAACAGTTTTTATGTTTTCATAGTCATCACCGAATTTCTTGATAAAAACTTGTTGGTGTTCTTTTTGAACTAGAAGAAGTGACATGGGCCACATACAATGTGGAAACAAGTATCCTCTCCCAATGCACTGATAGTACAGTCCAGAATAAAATGCAGTACACAAGGCATTTCTGGCATCTAAGGCATTGAAAGCATCAAAGATAATCACCAGAAAGATAATTTAAACAAGCATGGTATTCACTTTGAGCAAACCCCTCAAGGGTCATATCACTTAATAGTCTCTGGTATATTTTAGTCACGAGTAGTATAACAATACTTCCATTTAAAAGTAGTTTAAAATAATGACAATGCATCACCAAATTTGAATCTGTTTTATATCTGCTCCTATGCTAGACAATGGCTGTCCTCAGATTCAGTGATATCACTTAACTTTAGCTCACAGAACACATAGAAACTGAGAAATTTCCCAAGCCTCTTGCTGCAGGTTAGAGGACAATCTTCAGAGGAATTGAGATTCAGTCCCCAGGCCCTTTGAATGCTCGACTTAGACTAGAAGTGACAAATTCTGCCAATTACTGTGCCTTGTTAAATCCACCCCAACATTTGCAAAGAATTGGACAAAAGGCAGAAATAATGCACTTGTCACCACTGAACCTTTAGAGGTAGGCTTCATTATAAAACCTATGATTTGTGAAACTGATTTTGGTCTTAAGTGCATTTACATTCACTGCAGTACAAGTTTAATAACCTAGACATCACGACCATTTTAGCTCATTGGGTCCAAGGCCAGAACGATTTGGCAAAGGTAAATGGGAACATACTATACTTGTGCATCCCAACCCTAATAATCATAGACAAGCAGGCACTTGTTGGAAGGAGAAACCACTCTGTAAAGTATGAGAGCAGCTGAGACATTCTAGAATTCTAGAAGACAGCCAGGAATGAACCTCAAGGCTTCCTGAGACTTAATCAGCCTTGGCCCCTGTGAAGTCACACTCCTTCCTGCTTAATTACTAAAAAAAAAAAAAAAAAAAAAAAAAAAAGGTTATCCATTTACTTTACTACAGTAATGTAAATAGCAAACACCTGGTATCAACAGACTTAATGAGGCCCGTTGTGGAAATCTACGTCCTTATTTATAGTCACACCATGTCGAGTCACACGTATGTGACCATACTGATAAATTTACAGATAAATAAAGTAGCTTCAAATTGGACTCCTTGAGTTGAAATAAAAGTCTAATTGATTAACACAGAAATCAACATACAATAGATGTTTTAGAGAGTCGCGCAAAATAAAAAGTAAGACTTTTGTTAAAGAACGGATCAAGATGGATTAACCCAAGCAGGAAATAGCAGCGGAAACAAGAAAACCAAAGACAGATGTATGAAGCCTACCAAGTCTGAAAGCCAGGCCTGTATTTCACTGTTTGATGCCATCTGGTTTAGCTGGCATCCCTACCAGCCAGAAATTTCAGGGCTTGTGAAGCTGCTTACAAAGCTGCCCCAAGTTGATGTGTGGTGTGTTTACTTTTAAACAGTGGCTGCCTTCTTTGACTGGTTTTAAAAATAGGCAAATATTCTAAAAGCAGGATGATGAATCACTGGATTGGGCCAAAAGGAAAGAAGGAAAATGACTCAGGCTGACTAGTAGCACAGCTGTTCCAAAAACATTTGGCTGAATCGTTGTAAAACATTTTGACAGTGATACCGGATCGGAGTTCCTGACAGCAGTTAAGTTTGTTTTGACAATTCCAGAAGCATAAAGTAGACTGTACAGTAGCTGTGCAAGAGACCCTCTAGCAAATGTAGCTTTTTTTGAAAAAAAAAAAAAAAAAAGTTGTTAGATATGTTCATAATGGGACAAAATCACAGCACAAGTACATTTTTATTAAAATCTATTTACCAATTATTTATTGTGCAAGACTGGGACTGAGACTTATGCAAATTGGCAGATCACTTTATCATATTTTTAATGCATTAAGGAAGTAATTTGAAGGCTTCTTCTTCAAAATGGCACCATAGACTTACTAGACCAAGCAAAATGTATCCTAAGAAACTTTTTAAAGGATGAAATATAAAGGAAAGAAGAGGAAAATTTTTTATATAAACAGATGTTCACTGCCTGTTTGGCAAATACAATGTGACTAAGCCAATGTCCTCAAGCTAGAACTTTCTTATTGATAGCCCAACCATTATGATGTACCATAGTACATTTGATGATGGGCTCTTTTCGACATCTACTGAGCAGCTGTTGGGTTGGTTTCAGGATTATTTTGTTTACAGATTCCCTTCAATTGTCTTCTCTGTGTTTCTCTGTAACTTGAATAAATAGGACATATTGGGTCTGTAATCCAAATCCTCCCTGTTATTTAGCAATGAGAGCTAGCAATCAGTTAACAGAGAATATTGAAGCTGGAAAGGACTAGGCAACCATCTGGTCCAGCCCCCTCAGAGTAGAGCTAAACACAAGGACCCCAAAAAGGGAAAGAAGCCACCCAAGACTCCATGATTCGTGGCCATGTAAGACTAAGGGGTGTTCCCCAGCCCTGGGCTCTTTCCCCCATACCACTCCGCTCTTCTTCACTTACTAGTCCATAGGTTCTCACACTTGTATTTCATGAACCAGTAAAATTTTCCCTAAAATATTCTGGCTGGGCACAGTGACTCATACTTGTAATCCTAGCACTTTGGGAGGCCCAGGTGGGAGGATCACTTGAGGTCAGGAGTTCGAGACCAGCCTGGCCAACATGGTGAAACTCCGTCTCCACTAAAAATACAAAAATCAGCCTGGCATGGTGGCACATGCCTGTTGTCCCTGCTACTTGGGAGGCTGAGACAGGAGAATCACTTGAACCCAGGATGCTGCAGTGAGAACCGGAGGTTGCAGTGAGCCAAGATCAAGCCCCTGCACTCCAGCCTGGGCAACAGAGCTAGACTCCATCTCAAAAAAATAAAATTCCCTAAAGTATTGGGAATTATGTCTTAAGAGCATCCAATTTTTTACTTAGCTAGTGAAGATGATTCAAAAATGACCACCGGATATCATTAGTATCCCTTTATGACAGAGAGAACATTTCAACACCAAAATCATAAGGCAATCATAAAGAAGTGGCCATTATATTAGATACATTTAGATGGACAGATAAAAATAAGCATATACCCAAAACACCTCACTGTTGTACCCTTCTTTCTTTCTTTATATCAGAGGAGTGAAAACTTCATCAAAGCCAGACCAGGTTTTGAGAAACACTGTTGTAAACAGCATCTTCACTGGGTTTTACAATCAATCATCTCCCCCTCCCACTGTGCTCCCCATCGTAGACATAACTGGGGTGTAAGTTGAGAAGCCCTAAATCCTTGTTTAAAAGTGTTTAGGTTGGGCCGGGCGCGGTAGCTCACGCCTGTAATCCCAGCACGTTGGGAGGCCAAGGTAGGCGGATCACCTGAGGTCAGGAGTTCGAGACCAGCCTGAACAACATGGAGAAACCCAGTCTCTACTAAAAATACAAAAATTAGCCAGGTGTGGCGGCACATGCCTGTAATCCCAGCTACTTGGGAGGCTGAGGCAGGAGAATTGCTTGAACTCAGGAGGCGGAGGTTGCGGTGAGCCGAGATCGCGCCACTGCACTCCAGCCTGGGCAACAAGAGCGAAACTCTGCGTCAAAAAAAAAAAGTGTTTAGGTTTCCACACGGAGAAGACCTCAGGAGAGGGAAAGCCATGCCCAGAGGACATTCCCAAGCCCACTCCACTCCCCAAGCAGAACACAAGAGGCAGCCTTGCTCAAGATCCACTGAATTTGTTGACATTTCCTGCAGTTACAGCTGGCTTAATGGGCATTGGACCTATGTGATCACACAGAGCCCTCCCTCCAGATGGGCCCCACGCTTAATTTAATGCTCTGCTACAGTGTCTTGAATTTCTTAATAATTTTTGAATGAGGAACCCTGCATTTTCATTTTGCACCATGCCCTGCAAATTATGAAGTCGATTCTACCTGCAGTATGACCTCTGAGTGCTGGTGTCCTGTAAATTGTCCTGCAGGTCACCAGGGACAAACTGACACTTACAAGGCAAGTGAATCTGGGTAGTGGCTTAAGTGCTGAGGCTCATACAGAAACTTTCCTGGGAACTGTTTGCCTATGAAGGCTCCTAACCACTAAGAACACAGCGGGTCAGTACAACGTTCAGTAGGACACAGACTTGCATTTGAATCTCAGATTGGCCACTTTTTAATTGGTGAATGCAAACAATTGGCATAATCTTCTGGAGACTCAGTTTCCTCCTCTGCAAAATGGGAAGGGTATTACCTGTCTCTGAAAATTGCTATTGATAAAGGAATGTATATGTCAATCACTAGCCTAAAGCCCAGCACCTAGGAAATAACCAGTAATAATAATGAATGCTTAATATAATTAAGTTCACTTTTCATTCCTTTTCACCATAAACCCAACCAAAGGAGTAATGTGGAGACAGGAGAGCTGTGTGTGTATATATGTGAGTAGTGGCACTTTTTCCACTAACCCATGTCTATTCTATCAAGCTAAACTTCTGAGATGGGGAATTATTCTTCATCATCTGAATAATACAAAGGCAACACACAGGGTTAAGGTCACTGACTGTAATTACTGAGTTCTCCCTCTGCCACTTAAGAGAGATTTCCCTGATGCAGCCATAACCTCAGGTCTTGTGGATTTACTCTCTTCATTTAAATCTGAATTTAAGAATCTTCTGTCCAGGTGCAGTGGCTCATGCCTGTAATTCCAGCACTTTAGGAGGCTGAGGTGAGAGGATTGCTTCAGCCCAGGAGTTCAAGACCGGCCTAGATAACATGGCAAAACCCCATCTCTACAAAATACAAAACAATTAGCTGGGCATGGTGGTGCACACCTGAAGTCCCAGCTACTTGGGAGGCTGAGGTGGGAGGATCGCTTCAGAATGGGAGGTTGAGGATGCAGTGAGCAGAGATCATGCTACTGCACTAGAGCCTGAGTGACAGAGTGAGAACTTGTCTCAAAAACAAAATTTACTTCCAAACACTTTTTATATGAAAGATTGTAAAAAAAAAAAAAAATTAACTTACACATGAAAGGTCTTTGAGTACTGTCATTTTAAATCTAAATTTAAATTAATATTTTATTTTTAGGAATAAAATATGTGATAAAAGGTAGCCAATGCACATTCCCAATATATCAAAAAAAATTAATTTCTAGATACCTAAGTCCTTGTTAGAGTATCACATAGTTTTAAGACACATCAAAAGCTTTTTAAAACTTTGCTTCCTGCTTATTAAACACTAGAGATGTGAATTATTTAATATACATTGGATTTTCAGGGCCCAGAAGATTACAAGTATAGCTATAGAGATGGATGTGGATATTAACACAAATATGGATAAAGATAGAGATTTGGGATGACAAAGCAGGTTTTCAAATCTTTGTAAATTAATAAACATGATATTATCTTAACCAGTACCTAAAATTGTCAGGCTAACAAGATCATGCATGAATAGACGGGTTTTGCTATGCAAAAAGAGACTTGATTTAATTAAGAACAATTTCTCTTTTATTTATTTTTTTTTTTTTTTGAGTTGGAGTCTCGCTCTGTCGTCCAGGCTGGAGTGCAGTGACTCAATCTCGGCTCACTGCAACCTCCGCCTCCCAGGTTCAAGCGATTCTCCTGCCTCAGCCTCCTGAGTAGTTGGGACTACAGGTACCTGCCACCACACCCAGCTAATTTTTTGTATTTTTAGTAGAGACGGGGTTTCACCATGTTAGCCAGGATGGTCTCCATCTCCTGACCTCGTGATCCCCCCACCTCTGTCTCCCAAAGCTCTGGGATTACAAGCGTGAGCCACTGCGCCCAGCCAAGGACAAATTTTATGTTTCTTGGAAACACCTATTCACTATTATTGTAGCTATCATTTTGTGAATGTCATCGATTTATCCTGTTGTTAGAATATTTTGACTGACTTACGTTATAACATACTCATTGTCCGAAAAACACCTGCCTCAAGAAGAACTTATTGGGGCCAGGGGCAGTGGTTTATGCCCATAATCTCAGCACTTTGGGAGGCTGACGTGAGTGGATTGCTTGAGCCCAGGAGTCCAAGCCCAGCCTGAGCAACATAGTGAGATGCTGTTTCTACAAAAAACAAACAAGAAACTGAGTATCGTGGTGCATGCCTCTAGTCCTAGCTACTTGGGAGGCTGAGGTGGGAGGATAGTTCGAGCCCAGGAGGTTGAGGCTGCAGTGAGCCAAGATTGCACCACTGCACTCCAGCCTAGGCGACACAGTGAGATCCTGTCTAAATAAAGAAATAAATAAGCAAACAAACAAGAGCCTATTGGAAGTATATTTATCCTTCAGCACACCACCAAAGAAAATTTACCCCTTTTTTTCTTCTTTCCTACCACAACATACCAGAAGTATCCTTCCTCCATCAACCCCATGGCCCTTGGGAAGCTATTTGTTGTCAGGAAGCTTTGAGCTTTCTCTTATAACATGAACTCTGCCTTTAAATGGGCAATGAAGTAACAGTCCTGAGGACCTGGCTTTGAACCCTCCTTCCACTTATTAATTGCATGATTTGAAGCAAGTCACTTCGCCTCACTTAGCAAACATTTATGTCCACTTTTGTGAAAATGAGTGGAATAGCACCTTCCGGTGGGGTTGCAGCCAATATTAAATTGATGAGAAGATACCAGGAAAAGCACTACTCCTAAGTACTCAACAAACACTCACCTCCTTTCTGGCCTTTCTTCCCAACTTTAAGTAATACATTCCAACCAATAAATCCCATAGTATCTCAGACTCTTCATCTGACACCAGGATAATGAACCCCAAGTGGTTACAGATAGTGTATTACTGATTTTATAAGTATTTGATAATTCAGTTTCTACTATAGTTCTCAACTCTGCGCTCCATCAGAAATGTAAATACAGGAGACACTCACCTTCCACCATGCCCTTAAGGCACTTGTGACTGAATGTTGTCACTGCATGCTGAGGCAGCTTTAAATGTAAGCTCATGTTGGGACAGAAGGTGATTTGAGAAAGTTCATAATGACTGTCCGAGCCTCAGTTTCCTGCAAATGCCTGGTTCCTGGTTTCTAAAATCCCAGTGGGAACTTTATCCCTTGACTTCCTACAGAGTTCCCTGTGAATATGCAAAAAAAAAAAAAAAAAAAGCCAGAGAGGGGACCTGGGCATCGTGGCTCACTCCCGTAATCCCAGCACTTTGGGAGGCCAAGGCGGGCGGTCACCTGAGGTCAGGAGTTTGAGACCAGACTGGCCAACATGGGGAAACCCCATCTCTACTAAAAACACAAAAATTAGCTGGGCATGGTGGCGCACGCCTATAATCCCAGCTACTCAGGACACTGAGGCAGGAGAATGGCTTGAACCCAGGAGGTGAAGGTTGCAGTGAGCCAAGATCACACCACTGCACTCCAGCCTGGGTGAGAGAGTGATACTTTGTCTCAAAAAAAAAAAGAAGAGGGGGAAAATGGTAAACTCAATATTCATTTATAGCTTAGTGCGGATGAGATTTTGCAGAGTTATTCCAGAGAACAATGATTAAAAGTGTGGAGAAAAGAGATTACTAGATCCGAAGACTACTTCGGATCCTGAGGAGGACAAGGGGAATAATACTGAAGGTAGAAAAGGTTGAAGGAAGAGGACAGTGACAAAAGACACTTTGTGGCTGGTCCGAGTACAATGGTGTTTACAACTAATTAATCACAACCAACTACAGATTCCTTTGTTCCTTCTCTTCTCCCAGTGCTTCACTTGACTAGCCTTAAAAAATAATGATAAATAAAAAGACACTTCACCTGCACCATAATTTTGCTGAGAGCCAGTTTTAGAAGTGTACACAAAAAGATTTCACCTAACACCCAACTTGTTGCATTGGATTCAAAGGTGGCTATTGCAACTATTCCATGTAATTCTCCCTCCTACACAAAACATCCTGATGTTTGAGGAGAAAATTGTATTATTTAAAAGTGACACCAATGGTATGGGTTCTGGATTACCAAAAAAAAAAAAAACTAAGTGTCATACGATTAATTCATATCCAGATATAAAAAATTTCTAACAGCTTGAAAGAATTTTTTTTTGAGATACGGTCTTGCTCTGTCACCCAGGCTGGAGTGCAGTGGTGTAATCATGGCTCATTGCAGCCTTGATCCCCTGGACTCAAGCGAGTGCCCCAGGAATTGGGACTGCAGACATGCACCACCACGCCCGGCTTATTTTTTGATTTTTTTATAGAGATAAGTCTCATTATGTTGCCCAGGCTGGTCTTGCCTGGCCTCAAGTGATCCTCCTGGCTCAGCTTCCCAAAGTGCTGGGATTATAGGTATGAGCCACCATGCCTGGCCAGAAAGAATTTTTAAAAACAAAATATTAAAAGCTACCAGCTTGAGCTGATACTAGTATTCTTGACTCTTTCTAAGTAAAACAAAAAACTGTTCTAAAAAATGTAAAAGAGAGAATTCCAAAGCCAAGGTCTAAATTTACAAGGAGCATGCCAGATTTTAGCTTAGCTGAAGATGAAGAAAAGTCTCATATAATTGACATGAAATCTTAATGTCTGTCCAACTCTAAATTCCCTCTACCTGGAGAAGGGCCAGTGATTCTTGAATAACCCAAGAGGCGGGATTCATATTTTTCTTCTGCACTTTTTCTATTAAGAAAATTAATTCCATGAAGTTTCCAGTTTAGGAAGTTTCAACTCTTTGAAATTCTCAGTTTAGAAATAATACTGATTATCATTAATATCATTAGCTCATTAAAGAGAGGCATCACTGCCTCTGGGAATTACCATTAGCTAAGTATTACTTAAAAAGCACTCTGATGATAGGCTGAAAATGGAGATTGCATTGTAAAGGAATATATATATACACACACATATTTGTGTTCTCCAAAACCTTGCTTCCTGTATTTAAGGACCCCTGGAGGTCCATGTTCTATTCAAAGTATTATGGCTCATTCTGCTATCACTGAATAATGACCAACTCCTCATCTACCAAGGCCAGTCTATCACCAAGTCCTTTCAAGCCTTCTTTCAAAATGGATTCTGAATTAAGTCATCCCATTACATTATCTAATGCAGGCTCTCATCACTTTGTACCATTATAAAATGCCTCTTCCATTCTCTCATCTCTCCACATTCCAGACTATTCCACCAAATTTTTACCACTTTCATCATATTATTCCCTTTTCTTTTCTTTTTTTTTTTTGAGACAGAGTCTCGCTCTGTCACCCAGGCTGGAGTGCAGTGGCGCGATCTCGGCTCATTGCAAGCTCTGCCTCCCGGGTTCACACCATTCTCCTGCCTCAGCCTCCGAGTAGCTGGGACTACAGGCGCCCACTACCACGCCCGGCTAATTTTTTGTATTTTTAGTAGAGACGGGGTTTCACCGTGGTCTCGATCTCCTGACCTCGTGATCCGCCCGCCTCGCCCTCCCAAAGTGCTGGGATCACAAGCGTGAGCCACCGCGCCCGGCCTATATATTATTCCCTTTTCTAAGGACTTTTGACACTTCATTGCTTTTGATCAAGTCCAAACCCTTTTGCTGAACTTTGAAGATTGACTTGGTAACCCTAATCTATTGCTATCTAAACAGGTACCCTATGTAAGTATCCAAAACAATGGCTGGCTCAAGCAGGGCTCGGTAGGCAACACGTTACTCTTCCACAGTTCAGACCTCTGCTCCAAACGACTAGTTTTAGTCTTTTCTGAACACACCATGTTCTTCCTAACTCTTAAGTTTTGCTCCTGCTTTCTGTTTAGAGGGAAAAGAAAGAAAACTGGTTACAAGATATGTAGCCCCTTTTTTGTATCTAGTACCCAGGAATGGCATCTGTCCTGTACCGCTCCTCTATACTCTACCTGCCTTCAAGCCCAGTTTGACTATCACCTCTTCCAAGAAGCTATTACTAACTGCTCTAGGTGACACAGACTTTTCTCCAAACAACTTTGCCTTACAAAGCCAATGGGAGGTCATGCTGTTCTCTTTTGCACATCCCACCCACCTTTGGCAGAGTGCTGGTAACACTGAAACCAAATAAATTCAGCTAATTGACCAGAGGTAAAATAGGATATGAACAATCTACTAACTGCACAACTAGTCCCTAAATAACTGCATGTCAGTAATGCTATAAAATCTCCCTTGACATCAAGGTGAGATGTAGGTGAGACACAACTGCTTAGTGGTTTACATTTCCCTTCTACTCCACAATCAGTTATCATAATTTCAGGGATAAGTTGAATGCTTAATTTGTATCAAACACTCTGCTAAATATTTTACCTATAAGATGTCATTGGCTTCTTATTACAACCCTGTGAATTACTACTATACACATCTTACAGGCAACCGAATTTCAGCAAGGTGGAATGATCATACAAATAGTGTCGGAGGTAGGTCTAGAAATCATGCCTCTCTGGCTCTAAAGCCTATGTCCTTAACCTCTACACTAAATCATCTCAGGAATATATAGTCTTGAAATGATTGCATGAAATGAGCACTAGGCTAGGCTTATCAGAAATGAGCATGTCGGGCCGGGTGCGGTGGCTCACACCTGTAATCCCAGCACTTTGGGAGGCTGAGGTGGGCCGATTGCTTGAGGTCAGGAGTTCGAGACCAGCCTGGCCAACAAGGTGAAACCCCGTCTCTACTAAAAATACAAAAATTAGCCAGGCGTGGTGGCAGGTGCCTGCAATCCCAGCTACTCAGGAGGCTCAGGCAGGAGAATTGCCTCAGGGAGGCGGAGGTTGCAGTGAGCCAATATCGCACCACTGCACGCCAGCATGGGTGACAGAGAGAGACTCTGTCTCAAAAAAAAAAAAAAAGAAAAAAATGAACATGTCAACATTCACAAGCAAAGATGTTTTCTTTTCTCATGGACTCTGCTTATTCATCAACAATAAATCCAACAATGTAGAATTACTCTCAAAAAGCCCACCTTAGTGCCCTCATTTACTATGAAAGTCTAGGGGGTTTTCCGTCGTTTCCCCCTAAATGTGTGGTCTGCAGGCCACATGCACTGGAATTCAAAAGGCATGCACGGCTCGCTTGATGGCAAGTGTTTTCCTGTGTGACATTCCACATGTTCCTTATTCAAGAATTCAAAGGGAGTGTCCCAAATATCTGCAAAGCATCTTTTTGTGCACTCAGCCACATGTATATGCAAAAATACAGAGTCCTGGGCCCTGACTATTCTTTGAAATCTTGCATTTGTGATATGCATAAAACATAGGAGGGGGTTTTCTTTTTCTTCTTACAACAATAATGGGTCTCCTGAATCAGAATGTATAGGAGTGGGGACTTAGAATACGTGTTTTCAATGAGTGTTCTCAGGTGATGATTTTAATCAGGCAAGGTTGAGAAACACTGAACCTCAGCTCCTGCCCTAGGTTCTCCAGGTAGGTGCCCTTTCTAGAGATATGAGGACACACTGACCATAACATTAAAATACTTAATTTGGGAAGTTTTTTTCATAAGCATCTTTTGGTGGGGCTAGAGGGTAGGAATTATTTAAAATAACTTATAATCCCTTTTTGAGGCTACCTATTAAAAACCATGAATTTTGAAAGTGGGCATTCTGGAGTCATTTGAAAGAGAAGAGAAAGAGACTGGAACAAACCAATCTAAACTGATGGATGAAAAACATCTGTGAGCTCCTAGTCAAGGACCAAGAGAGTTCAAAGAATGGTGACAAATTAATTGCAAGTTGTACATCCTGTACTTCAAGAAAGAGGTTATTCAGGCAAACCAAAGATGGAGATTCACCTCTCCACAGCTCTTTTCTGTACATAAATTAAATTCTGTTAAAATGTTGACAAGGAAACAGTACAATTTATTTGGTCCAAAATTAATACTGCCTGAGATAAATAAGTTTTATATACTGAAATTTTCTTTGTGAGACTGTTGATTGTAACAGGACTTCTTCTGCTCACATGCAGCATGAGTAAAAAAGAAAGGAAATTATACGTTTTCCTTCCCTCTGGATTTTGGGTTTGCATGCCTGTGTCTTGAGAGCTAGCCACTCAAGATACCATGAAAAGCACTGACTATTCCTTGAAATCTTGCATCTATGAAATGTATAAAAACAGAAAGGGCGGCCGGGCGCGGTGGCTCACGCTTGTAATCCCAGCACTTTGGGAGGCCGAGGCGGGTGGATCACGAGGTCAGGAGATCGAGACCACGGTGAAACCCTGTCTCTACTAAAAATACAAAAAAATTAGCCAGGCGTGGTGGCGGGCGCTTGTAGTCCCAGCTACTCGGAGAGGCTGAGGCAGGAGAATGGCGTGAACCCGGGAGGCGGAGCTTGCAGTGAGCCGAGATCGGGCCACTGCACTCCAGCCTGGGTGACAGAGCAAGACTCCGTCTCAAAAAAAAAAAAAAAAAAAAAAAAACAGAAAGGGCTTTCATTTTTCCTTTTAGAGAAGCAGCATCGAAAAATAGAGAAAGTTCAGACTTCAAGCCTAGGGCCCTGGGTTCAGAACATAACTCCATTACCTATAAACAGTGTGGTCTCTAGGCAGCAATCTCTGTGTCTGTACATAAGGAATACTAATGCTTATGTTGCATGGTTGTGTTTTTTGTTGTTGTTGTTGTTGAGGCGGAGTCCTGCTCTATTGCCCAGGCTGGAGTGCAGTGGCACGATCTCGGCTCAATGCAAGCTCCGTCTCCTGGGTTCATGCCATTCTCCTGCCTCAGCCTCCCGAGTAGCTGGGACTACAGGCACCCGCCACCACACCCAGCTAATTTTTTTTTTGTATTTTTAGTAGAGACAGGGTTTCACCATAGTAGCCAGAATGATCTCGATCTCCTGACCTTGTGATCCACCTGCCTCGGCCTCCCAAAGTGCTGGGATTACAGGCGTGAGCCACCGCGCCTGGCCGCATGGTTGTTTTAAGGATCAGAGATAATATAGGCAAATGCTTATTATGACAGAGAAGTATAGTTAATGGCAGTTGTCATTTCTATGTTGGGGTGGATTGATTTGCCTGTTAGGAGGATTTCTTCTCACCACTGTCTTTCAGTGTGACCCTGAGTGAGGACATAGTACAACGGCAGATCATGAGAAGAGGTTTGGAAAAATCGATTACGAAGAGTCAAGCCTTCACCTCTTCCTACTACAGAATATATCCTCCATTGGAGGCTAACAGTCTAGGAAACTCCAGGTTAAATGTGTCACCCGGCATAGTAACCCCAAGCCTGCAATGGTTGTGCGACATCAGATTTCACAGAGCTCCTTACTTTGCATTATTTTGGAATGATTCTGTCCCTTTTCAATTACTACTTTTTTTTAAATAGAGATGAGGTCTCCCTGTGTTGCCCAGGGTGGTCTCAAAACTCCTGGGCTCAAGGGATCCTCCTGCCTTGGCCTCCCAAAGTACTGGGATTACAGTCGTGAGCCACCATGCTCGGCTAATCATTACTTTTTAAAGCATCATCCCTACAAGGGCATTATAGGAACAGAGAGAGAGAGAGTCCTCAAAAGACCCAAGGTTTCAATGGTAATGTTGTTTAAACAAGTGATTTTAACAGATGACATTAAACTAAGAGCAATGGCGGATGCCAGTGGAAGAGAGCCAAGCCTTCCTTTCCTCAGCACTGTGACCTCCTGCCACACCAGGTCCTTTGTTCAAAAGTGGTGCAATTCAATATGTGTGTTAAGAGGTCACTGAGGGGAGCCATGACGAAGGGCTCTAAGTATGGCAGTTTCACCTCAGACCTTACTATTTAGAGAGGCTCCTCCTCACCTGTCCCATTCATCATTCCTGCTGAAGTCTGTTGATTTAGCCAGAAGTGTGGGAGCACCAGTGAGAAATCAGCATTTCGAACTTACCCTTCAGCAAATGTTGCTGGAAACGGAACAGTGATATTTTCATATTACCTAACCAACTGCCAGCTCCTAATAAATGTTTCCTCATGCAGTTTTAACAATAACACACTTTGCTATTGTTAGAAATTGTTATAGCTCAATGAATTTTGTTCTAAAAGAAAGCTAGAATGGGGAAGAGGAGAAAAAAAAAAAGAGTTTAAATGACCCAAGGATTCAAGGTGGAGGAAAGCATCGCTAGAGGCATTTCTGGAAGCCACCATCTAACAAAGCATGATGAAATATCACATTCCCCGTCATCAGGTCATGCGAGCATGCAACTTTAAATTTTCCACAGAGGCGTGGCATTAGAAAAGATGCTGGAAATGTGGGGTATGAGGGAGACAACGCTTCTTCCAGAGCGGAGTATACCTGAGGCGTCATTGAGGGTGAAGGCGATGCGGACAGGCTTGTCGGCAGGTACCCTGGCTGTGCTGATCATGTGGGCACCTGAGCCTCCGCCTTCTCCTGGGTCTTCCAGCTGTGACAGCAAGAGAGAGCCATTGTCACTTTATCCAGCATCATCTCCCTAATTACTCAGAGGCCCTTGGAAATTACAGGTGAAGTTATTAGGGTTAGTAAGCATTACCTGCTTATTCTAAAGATACTCCTAGTTTTGAGCTTTCTTTTTCTATGTCAAAAGTATTCATCTGCCCCATTTAAATCTTTTTTTCTTGGCTCAAGAAAAAATTGCTTTTGCAATATACATCTAGAATGAATGAAATATGGGAAATATCTCTACCTGCCTTACTTGCTCAGTATCCTTTTACACTGACCAGTTCAATCCTGCCCCTTTAAGGTCATATAAAGTATTTTACTTTCAATTGAGGAGGATAAAAAGAGATACAGTCTTAATAAGGTATCAGATGGCTTCAGATTAGACTAGCTTTTCATGTTTAAAAGCCTGAATTAAATCTGAATGATTAATCTGAGAGTAGTAAAGAATGAGTTTTGTGGAATCATTTAAAGAATAGCAAAAGTCACTGGGTGTGGTGGCTCATGCCTGTAATCCCAACACTTTGGGAGGCCGAGGCAGGCAGATCCCTTGAGGAGTTCGAGACCAACTTGGGCAACATGAGGAAACCCCGTCTCTACCAAAAATATAAAAATTAGTGGGGCGTGGTGGCAGGCACCTGTAATCCCAAGTAACTGGGAAGCTGAGGCAAGAAAATCACTTGAACCCGGGAGGCAGAGGTTGCAATGAACCAAGATCACACCATTGCACTCCAGCCTGGGTGACAGAGCGAGACTCTGTCTAAAAATAAATAAATAAATAAGTAAATAAAGAATACCAAAAATCACTTTAAAATATCTGTTATATTATGAATATCATATGCTTTAAATATCTGACTAACTACCTGTAAGTCTATCAAACATTTCTAAGGTTGCACATCTTACAATCTATAACAGCAGAAGACAAGACTCAAAAACATCCTATAGATATTCTACTCCAGCTATCAAATCATCATTTAATTAATTAACTAAGGTAGAATGAATGAAAAAAAAAAACACCCTGCAGATGAAATGGAATGGGCAAAAACACATGAATATTTCTGGTTATAATCAGAGAATTTAGCCCAAATATATTTTAACCAAGATATTTGATAATTTGATGTCTACAGAGGACTGACTTGGAAAAGATAGTTATAAATACATGATATCTTTGTTATTTAAAAACATATATTTAACTTTTCTATTTTTAGCCCCACCTCCCCTAAACCCTCTACTTTCCTTCTCATGTAGACAGTAAATGAAAAAACCTGAATGATATTTTAAGGGAAATATCTCTAAAAATGGCAAAGTATAAATAATCTCTTTAGCCATCCTTAAAGAGATTCTGGGAAATGCGTTAGCAGGACATTTTCTCACAGCACGGTTTCTGACTTTTTCCCATAACTTTCCTCTATCTAAAAATAGTGTCCAGAACACTGAATTTTGTTTTTAAAAGTATTTATAGAGCCAAAGCCAATGCATATATATATACATGTATATTTAGACATACATACATATGGAGTCATCTTACCCAGCATATGAAAAAAGATCAGGCTTATATTAAAACCCTAGTATAGCTTTGGAGAAAAACCAGCAACTGTTTATTATCCAGTTAGAATCATAATTTGGCCCATTTAATTAGCACTACAAGTAGCAATGCACCAAAACGCTCTCCACTGTCCATATCATGTAATTCCAAGTTAGGAAGAAATAGTAACATGAAACATCTAATTTTAAAAAAGGGTAATATAAAATATTTGTTATTTAATTCAGGATTTGTTTTATCTTAACTCTGCCACCCTTCTGTCCAGTCTTACCTGCTCAGAATCAAGCATTTTGTTACCCCTAGGGAATGGCATGGATTGTCTCAAATTCAACAGAAGAAACCATTAAAATTTCCTTAACATTTTAGCTAAAAAGAAAAGTTTTACTGTTACGCATTGCACAATCACCGAATCACTTTAGCATAACATCTAAGGATGGAAAGTTGCACTCCTCTTTTGGCTAAATCTCCCAACACTTTCCCGCACCAAGAAATCAAGCACAAGAGGTAGAAATTTGCCTCAAGGATTTTGTAAATAGTCCTCTGGTATGGTTTCCAGCTACAGGAAATGGAATTAATAAACACAGCTAATTAGAGTCCCTCCCCTCCGCTCAATGGGGAACATCTGTCTGCCTGTGAAAGGATGGTGGCAAGACTGAGTGGACTCTGAGTTCCACACTATGTTGACCACAAGAGCCCCTACACCAACTTGCCTTTTCATCACACCGTCTGGGGAAACGAACCACAGGTTCCTTCTCTCGGCTACAAGCTGTAACAGAGCTTTGGTTAAGTTGCTGGTGATCCGAGCATTTAGTTCAGTTTTCACACCTGTTGGCTTACCTCACTTAGTTGAGTGTCTGCACTTGTGTAACCCAGAGCCAGCCACTGCCTTGGCCAGTCGTTGCCTTTGTGGAGTAGAGACTCAGTGAGAGACCAGGCTGCACCTGCTGCATAGCAGCCACTGACAATCTGAGGAGTGGAGACAGCTGTCAGGGCAGCAAACTGCTACCTGCTCTGCCCCAGACCCCAGCGTCCCACGGGACCTCCCTTCCCTTCCCTTCCCTTCTGCTTCCCTTCACAACCCCTCTCTCCTTTCCTTGCCTCTCTAACAGCCAGGATGTTGTCATGTTTCTAGAAAAAGCAAGAGCAAAAGAAAACCCTCCTCCTGTCAGAGGCATTGATAAACAGCAAGTTGTGGAGAGTCCAAATGTTTTAATTCATTAGTCCTGGCAAACTTAAAATACAAACAGACTTGCTTCACAAGACAGGAATGTCTTCAGCGTGACCCAATCGGTGTCTGTGTCTATTCCAGCAAACTGGCAAAGATAGCATGACTCCAGTCAGCAAAAATGTCGGCCGCTCCAATCAGCTCAGCCAGACCCAGCCAACTTGGATAGGCCACAAGCTGACTCTCAGATGATAGCAGCGATGATCCTGGTTAAGAATGTGAGGTTTGAGGTTGAGCCCATGTTGGGCTTGATGACTTGATTCATTCTTCAAATGCAACCAACCACAAAGGAGTCAATGGTAAATAAGTAAAACAAATATTAGGAGAAGGCAAAGACAAGCCACAGACTGGAAGAAAATCTGCAAAACACATATCAGATGATGGACTGGCATCCAAAATATACAATGAACTCTTAAAATTCAACAACAGAAAAACAAACAACCCAATCAAAAAATGGGCAAAAGATCTGAAAGATATCTCACTACAGAAAATATACAGATGGCAAGTAAGCATATGAAAAGATGATCAACATCATATGTCATTAGGGAACTGCAAACTAAGACAACAATGAAATACCACTATACACCTATTGGAATAACCCAAATTCAAAATACTGACAACATCAAATGTTGGTGGACCAACAGGAACTTTGATCCCATGCTTGTGGGAATGAAAACATAATAGTACATCCCACTTTAGTAAACAGTTAGGCAGTTTCTTACAAAAGCAAACATACTTTTACCATGTGACCCAGAAATCACACTTCTTGTTATTTCCCCAAAAGCCTGCATATAGATGTTTATAGCAGGTTTATGCATAATTGCCAAAACTTGGAAGCAACCAAGTTCTTCAATAGGTAAATAAATCCTGGTATATCCTGACAATGGAATGTCATTCAGGGATAAAAATAAAAACTATCAAGCCACAAAAAGATATGGAAGTATCTTAAGTGCATATTACTAAATGAAAGAAGCTAATCTTGAAAGGCTACATGCTGTATAATTCCAACAACATGACATTCTAGAAAAGGCAAAACTGTGGATACTGTAAAAAGATCAGTGGTTGCCAGGGATTCAGGAAGAGAAAAAGGAAGGATGAATAGGTGGAGCACGAGGGATTTTTAGGGCAGTGAAACTATTCTGCATGAGACTGTGATGGTAGATACACATCATTACACAATTGTCAAAACCCATAGAATGTACAACAGAGTGAACCCTGATGTAAACTACGGACTAATAATGAATAACATATATTGGTTCATTAATTATAGCAAATATATTAATTAGCGGTTAGAGGGATGAGGAAATATATGAGAATTCCATACATTTCACTCTGTTTTTTTCTGTAAATCTAAAACTGCTCAAAAGGTATTAAATATACAAGTAAAAGGACTCAGCAGGTTTTCTTAATCTAATGAATGGAAGGCTAATTTGTTATGATATATACAACAATAAAGCTGTACAGACTCAGACAATTAAAACATTCACATATAAGCTTATTCTTTCCAGGAATTAATATTACTGTTTTAATATTATTTTATGGTTATAATAAAACTTACGCATTATAACTTATCAAAGTGAATTTCTTATTCATGACCTCATTTTAATCTTCCAGAAGATCCTATACAATAGTCATGGTCAGTATTGCCATCCCAATTTGACAGATGAGCAAACTGAGGTGCAGACAATTCAAATAACAGGCTTGAGGATGACTAACCATAATAGAATTAAGAACCCAGATAGGATCCAGGTTTTCTAATTATTAGAAATAGTTCAAGCTACTTCCACTACACCAGGATGCACTCTGTATCAAAGATTCAATTGGCTGGGCGCGGTGGCTCACGCCTGTAATCCCAGCAATTTGGGAGGCTGAGGCGGGCAGATCATGAGGTCAGGAGATCGAGACCATCCTGGCTAACATGGTCAAACCCCATCTCTACTAAAAATACAAAAAATTAGCTGGGCGTGGTGGCAGGCGCCTGTAGCCCCAGCTACTCGGGAGGCTAAGGCAGGAGAATGGTGTGAACCCGGGAGGCAGAGCTTGCAGTGAGCCTAGATCGCGCCACTGCACTCCAGCCTGGGCGACAGAGTGAGACTCCATCTCAAAAAAAAAAAAAAAAAAAAAAAAAAAAAAAAAAAAAAAAAAAAAAATTTAACTGAAATTTTTTAGAATAAGTCTGACTCTCAGCTTTCGTTTGGAGGAGACAAAAGTATCACTTTCTTCAGTGGTCCAGCATCCAGGTTCATCTGACACTAGCCATCTTTAGCATGACACCCAAGTTCCACCCCAAGAAAATCAAAGTTCTGCATCTTATGTGTGCCAGTGGGAAAGCAGATACCATATCTGTGCTGTCTCTCAAATTGGCCCCCTGGGTCTGCCTTCAGAAAAGCTGGTGGTGACACTGATATTGCCAAGGCAGTCAGTGACTGGAAGTGGCTGAATTCTAGTGAAACTGACAGTTCAGAATGGACAGACCTAGGATGAAGTAGCACCTGCCTTTTCTGCACTGACCATCAGGCTCTCAAAGAACCATACAGAGATAGAAAGAGACAGTTACATATTAAACACAACGGAAATATTGCCTTCTATGATACTGTCAACAGCTCCTGACCAACACAGCATAGATCTTTATCCACAGAACTCTCTGGAATCATTAAAGTGAACCTGGGGATTGCCCCCTGTGTGGGCTGCAATGTTGACAGCTACATCCTCATGACATCAAGAGAGGTGTGGTAGATGCCCAGTTGGTAAAGGGCTACAAAGAAAAAGATTTCATTAAAAGATAATTTGACAACAATGAGAAAGGAACAAAAAAAATACGTCTAAATTGTCTGAATGTTCTCTTTCTGAATCTGATAACATAAATTCAAGGTTTTCACAGTTACAATAAATATTTACCAGCTTTTCTGTTCCCATATGAGCAACGATGTATTTCTTGGCTCTTTATCCAAACACTTTCAAGAGAGTAACAAATCTGAAATCCAAGTGAAATCCCTTCCCATAACTGAAACCCAAAATAACTACATGGTATTTTAAGAATTTAATAGAATTATATAAATTCAATCCAGAAAGGATGTGTTTCTGCATCGATATATAAACAGTATGTTTCTTGGTGGTGGCAATAATGTATAATTTTTATTTTATTATTTTCAGCAACAAATGTGTTTTTACAGTTATTTGGAAAGTTATTTTCAATAATATTCAAGGAGCTTTTCATATACTGAGCTCTAGACTTGCTTCTGAATTATGATCAATAATACACTCCTACCATAGACTATTGTCACAATTATGTAATATCAATTTCTCAGTACAACTCAATATGTATGTAGCTTGGTATGTTCCAGGCTAGTGTTTCTCAAAAGTACCTGATTACTAGATGCCTTTAAAAAATACCCATTCCCAGGCTTTGCCATAGTGACTCAGTAGTCTGGGTAGACTCTCATTCTGAAAATTTTTTAAAAGAAATTTTAATGGCTATTCATAGCATTTAGAGAATAGTTGAGAAGACATTTTCCCCAACATTTTAAAGTCAGCTCTGTATTGCTATGTGACATATGCAGCCGGTAGTCTCCAACAAAGAAATATTCCATGACGGCAAAGTAATCACTCTTCCATTATACCCAGAGGTCAGCACAATTTTTCTCTAAAGGGCCATACTAGAAATATTTTACACTTGTGAGCCAGGCGCGGTGGCTCACGTCTGTAATTCCAGCATTTTGGGAGGCCGAGGCGGGCGGATCACCTAAGGTCAGGAATGTGAGATCAGCCTGGCCAACATGGTAAGACCCCGTCTCTACTAAAAATACAAAAATTAGCCAGGCGTGGTGGTGGGCACCTGCAATCCCAGCTACTCGGGAGGCTGAGGCAGGAGAATCACTTGAACCTGGGAGATGGAGGTTACAGTGAGCCGAGACCACACCATTGTACTCCAGCCTGGGCAACAAGAGCAAAACTCCACCTCAAAAAACAAACAAACAAAAAAACAGAAAGAAAGAAATATTTTACACTTGTGAGCTCTTAAGGGTCTCTGTCACAACTACTCATCTCTGCCTCTGTAGCATAAAGGCAGCCATTGACAACATGTATAGGAATGGATGGGCTCTGACTTTTTTGACAAAAACAGGAAACAAATGAACATGGCTGTGTTCCGAAAACACTTTATTTACAAAAAGAGAGCAGCCTGGATTTGGCCTGCAGACTATAATTTGCCAGCCTCTCCAGATCGAACATCCAGTGGACACCTTATCCTGATTGAACATCCAGTGGACAGCCAAGGCACAGCTCCCCCAACAGTGCCGTACAGCATGGGCAGAGTCCTCTGGAAGAAAAGTAACTTTTCTTTTGCTGCCACTTTCTTCAATTCATTCTTCCCAACTCCATCCCCATAAAAAAATTTTGTGAGATTTCTCAGTCAGTAAAGCAAAAGTCCCAAAGTTACGTATTAACCATGCTTTTCTATAAAGCACTGATATATCCATTTGAAAAAAACGCCAGTGAATAAACACCTCTTCCAATTGGTTCATGAGACTGCATGTGCAGGCCATGGTGAGAAAGTGCCACGGAGACCTGTTGCATATTATGAGCTGGTCTTGTGCCATTGTTCTTTGGAGGAGCCTCTTCCTCTGCTCCTGACCCCAGTGAAATGTCAGGTAAGGTTTCCCAGGAAGCCTTCTTGCAGTGCTAACTTGCAGTAATGTTGTTACTCCTTCTCAAACCTTCTCATAGGGCAATGCAATGAAAAACCACAAAGCAAGGATCAAGGCTCAACGACAAAAACAAGACACCACCTCCCCCAGGAACTTCTTTTTACTTTAATTGACAAAGAAAAATTGTATGTTTCTAGCGTAAGGATTTCTGATCATATACTGTCACAGCCTTTGATTTTAAGGGTAACTGGGAGCCACTTTTCCTAATCCAAGTTCACTTCAGGCTTATGATCAACCCTATATCATTTGTGCCCCCAAAGCTCGAGAAGAATGACAGGGGTTAGAACCACTGAACCACTCAATGTTTCTCTTTCACTAGCTTTGTGGTTCCCTTACTGAAGGAGACGGAGCAATGTGCAACATTTAAGTCAGGCCACCTGGGTCTCCAACCCAGCTCTGTCTCTTACTCTTGTAGGACTTTGGTTAAATTACTTAATAAATTATATGCCACAAATTCCCCAAGTATAAAATGGGGGATAATTATAGTACCTGTCCTACAGGTTGTTATGACAATTAAAAGAGCAATACAAGTACGTGCAACAATGCTAGAAATAAAATAGGCACTATGTAAATAGAAATCATTTTTTCAAGAGGGCAAAAACATAGGAAAAAAACACATCCAAAGGGTACCTAGATTCAGAAGACCTAGGTTTGCATTGTGATGCTGCATTCAAAAGCTGTGGAAGTTTAGACCAGACACTTCATACCTCCAGGACTCAGTTTTTTCATCTAGGTTGACAAACCTTTTTTGTAGAGGGCCAGGAGATAAATATTTTAGTTTTTTCAGGCCATACACTTTCTGTTACAATTACTCATCTCTGCTGTTCTAAGTTGAAAGTAGTCATAGACAATATGCAAATGGATGGATGACTCCAATAAAACTTTATTTACAAAAACAGTAAATAAATGTGTATAGCTGTATTCCAGTAAAACTACAGACACTGATATTAGAATTTCATATAATTTCCAAATGTCACCAAAGATTATCCTCCTTTTGATATTTGTCAAATATTTTAAAATATTAAAACCATTCTTAGCTCCTGGGTCATACCAAAACAGGCTGTGGGACAGATTTTACCTGATCCTCAGAGTTGTTGGACCCTTGATTTGTATAGCCAACAAGCAAACATGGACTAACTCAGGGTTTCCCCAGATGGGAATAACGTGATGTGTGTATAGCCACTGTTTTGCCTCTTTAACTTGATTTAGCTATCTATTTATCTAAATGGATTAATCTTTTATCTAAATATTTTATTTATGAAAACTTATATGGTTTTATACAATTTGAGTTTACCATTTAAAGTTAATTAAATGTGACATATGTGTGTGTGTGTTTTTTTTTTTGAGATGGAGTCTCGCTCCGTTGCCCAGGCTAGAATGCAGTGGCGTGATATCGGCTCACAGCAACCTCCGCCTCCCAGGTTCAAGTGATTCTCCTGCCTCAGCCTCCTGAGTAGCTGGGATTACAGGCGCCCGCCACCACACCTGGCTAATTTTTGTATGTTTTAGTAGAGATGGGGTTTCACCACCTTCACCAGGCTGGTCTTGAACTCCTGACCTCATGATCCACCCGCCTCAGCCTCCCAAAGTGCTGGGATTACAGGCATGAGCCACCACCATTGGCCTGTGTTCCTATTTCTATAAACACCTAGACAGCAGATTCTTGGAGAAAGAATAAATTTCCTTTAATATTTTTGACTGTATGAGAAAATAATGTTTATCTTATATTTTAGTATTTATATCTTTCCCAAGAATATAACCTAGAAGGACTAATAGCACCAAATTTTAAAGCTTGTTATTATAGTATAGATAGATTTACTTTACCTTCTTAATGTTATCCTAAGGAAAACCTAAATTTCTCATCATCTGCTAATATCCCAGTGTATACCCCAAAAAGGAAGAGCACTCTCTTATTTAACAGAACCAAATAGCACCATCACAGCAACCACCATCACCACAATAATTCCCCAACATTACCCATCATCAGACAGCATTCAAACCTCCAGTTTTATCACAAACATTTTCAATTGTTTTCTCCATTAATTTTAAAATTTTTAATCAAGATCCAAAGTCCAGACACATGATGGACTGCTAAGTTTTTATATTTATAAATCTACAATTACTCTTCCTCCCTCTTTTTTTGCAAATTTATTTGTTAAAGAAACTATAGAGTTCCCAAAGTTGCACCTCCATAATGTTTTTTAATATGCTTCTCTGTTCTCTTTGTCCACTGTAAATTAGCCATTGGATCTAGAAACTCGGTCAGATTCAGATGTGACTTTTTTTTTTTTTGCAGGACTACTTCATAGACAGTGAATAACATTTATTTAAAAGATCGGCTGGGTGCGGTGGCTCACGCCTGTAATCCCAGGACTTTGGGAGGCCAAAGGCAGGTGGATCACCTGAGGTCAGGAATTTGAGACCAGCCTGACCAACATGGTGAAACCTCATGTCTATTAAAAATATACAAAATTAGCCAGGCCTGGTGGTGGGCACCTGTAATCCCAGCTACTCCGGAGGCTGAGGCAGGGGAATCGCTTGTACCCAGGAGGCAGAGGTTGCAGTGAGCCAAGATCACGCCATTGCACTCCAGCCTGGGCAACAAGAGCAAAACTCCATTTCAAAAAAAAAAAAAAAAGATAAAATATTCTCCAGTATTGACTTCATTTTGAAAATAAAATTACTTAAGTATAAGCATAAAATTATATATAATCTTTTTATAAAACTCATCAAATCTACAAAGCTCTTATAAACCAATTTTATAATTTAAATTCAAATAAAGTAACAAATTTAAAATACAATTGATACGGACAGGAGGCAGGAAAATACTGGGTAGAAGAGGGCAGTCCCCAGTGAGGACCCCACCCTCAAGCCTGGACCCACAGCCCAAAGTAAGAACACGCATTCCTCTTTTCCCACCCGAATGCTGCCTTTTCCAAAATCACCCTGGCCTGCCCTGACCCCCATCCTGCACCCAGAAAAACCCCAGCCTCCACTGGCAGCAGAGCAGCAGAAAAGTAGAGAAAAGAAGAAGCAGCTAGACATCGGTGACTAGCAGCTTAACTTAAGAGGGAAGGCTTGATGGCAGGGGCCTCGAAGGAGAGTTTGGCAGTGGATGGCCAAACTCCAGGGGAAGACCACCTTCCCGCTCCATCCCCTTTCCAGCTCTCTATTCCACTAAGAGCCAGTTTCACTGGCAATAAAATTGCCCACATTTATCATCTGCAATTCGTTCGTGCAACCTGATTCTTCCTGGACACTGAATGAGAGCTCAGGATACAGAGAGCTGTCACATTGAGCTGTTAAACACTTAAGCCATCCGTGGACAGCAAAGCTAAAAAAGTGCAGTGTAACACATGCCCTGTAGGGCTCCAGGGGTCATGGGTACCCCCCCAGATGCTGTCACAGGGCCGCACAAAGTTCTGCCCCTGCTGACACCCAGAGGCATTAATCCTGGCCCCTGCACCCACTTACCTGCATGTTCCCCATCCCGTGAGGAATTGAGTGCTGCGGGCTGAGTAAACAAGCCACCCCTTTCACAAATCCTGCAAAGGGGTCAAGGAAGAGTTCCTGTTTTACAACTTAACTACATAAACTTAACATGAAGGAGCACTTTCCAGAAACCAAACAGGTGCACAAACGCGAACATGGGACACATTGTGTAGTGTACATTTGGTTTGAGTTCCTCCTCCCCATGCTGATGACTGAGTCCTTGCAGGACTTTCCCTCTGTGGCCTGCTTTGCAACTCAAATTTGACTGGTGCCTGTGACATCCTTGGTCTTCATGCAGCACGAACACATTGTGAGGAAAGTGCTGAGTGCCTGGTGTTCATAAATGTTGGTCTCTCTCTCTTTTTTCCCCAACCACAGCTACATTTACCCATGAATACAAGCCTCTTAAAATCTCTTAGGCCTACGAGATGTAGCCTAAGTACCCTTCAGACATTTCTCAAATAAGCTTCAGTGTTAAGGTCATATCTTTACTGAAATTATAAAGGAAACTCATTGAAGTATTTCTAAAAATCCCAAACACTGAACTGCATGGCTCATTAAAGACCTGGCTCACTACCTTTCTGGTTTAGGTCTTTACTTGGAAATCCTCCTACTGCAAGAAAGGACCAAATGCCAATCAAACCTCCCATGTGAATGAGACAAAAGAAAAAAGAACTTTAGCTCTGAATGAGCCTATATTCTTTTAGTTGCAGGAGTCAAGAACCAACTTAACATTAGCTTGAATACCAACAGGTAATTATTGGTTCACAAAAGTAGGAAATCCAGGGGCCTTTTTGTTTTAGACATTGATTTACCAAAGGCACAACTGATACCGTTAAGGAACTAACTTACTCCACTTCATGGTCAGCTTTCTTTATATTAGCTTCATTCTCAGATGGAGTTTTCCCATAAGTTGGCCACCAGCTGCCTACATTTATGTCCTACCAGCTTTACAAACCCATAAAGAGAAGACCTTTTCCCTCAGAATTCCCAGGTAAGACAGTCATTGCCCAAACTTGAGTGCCATTTCCTTCACTGTAGATAATGGGTAGAGTACTTGAACAGATGAAGCCTGCAATAGGGTCTCATGAATGAAGTTGGGTAAGAAAGGCATTATTCCTCATATATATATATATATATCTTCCTCTGATACAGGGTCTGACTCTGTTGCCCAGGCTGCAGTACAGTGGCATAATCATAGCTCACTGATGCCTCAACCTCCCAGGCTCAAGTGATTCTCCCACCTCAGACTCCCAAGTAGCCAGAACTACAGGTATATGTCACCAGGCCTAGCTAATTTTTGTATTTTTTGTAGAAGTGGGGTTTCACCATGTTGCCCAGGCTGGTCTCGAACTCCTGGGCTAAAGCAATCCACCACCTTGGCTTCCCAAAGTGCTGGGATTATAGGCATGAGCCACCATGCCCAGCCTATTCCTCAAATTGATTAAAGAAAGAAAAGGAAGGAAGGAAGGAAGGAAGGAAGGAAGGAAGGAAGGAAGGAAGGAAGGAAGGAAAACAAAGAGAGAGAGAGAACGAGAGAAAGAAAAGAAAGAAAGAAAAAGAAAGAGAGAGAAAGAAAGACAAAGAAAGAAAACAGACTCAAACATTCTATGCTAATACCTTCATGAGTAGAATATGTCAAAATCCCATGAAATATTCTGGTTTTAAGGTGATGAGAAATGAATTATGTGGGGCAAATACTATGTCCCAAACACTCAGCTAGGCCCTTTTCATACCCATGTTGTAATTTAATGCACAAAACACCCCTTTAAGATAGCTACTGTAATTCCTGCTTTATAGAGGAACTGAGACTTATAAAGTTTCAATGATTTGCCCAAAGTTCCAGAGCTCATAAAGTGTAAGAGCCCATTTGTTTGCCAAAATTAAATCTCTTCATTGACACACCAAAATCCTGTTTATGGTATATGGCTCAAATTGCCTTTGTAGGAGATACCTTTTCATTGGTGCCAAAGATACAAATATACGAAAATACAAATACACAAATATACAAAGATACCAATAGATTGCTAGACTCTGTCTCAAAAAAAAAAAAAAGAAAAAAGAAAATTCCCCAAACTGGAAACAAAAGATCAAGCTTCCAAGGAGGAAAAAAATAAGATCTCATAAAAACAATCAATAACAAGAAATATTTTCATATTTCTCCATAACAATGCTGGAAACCAGTAGGAAATGGAACTAATCTTCAATATTCTAAAGGAAAAATTATTTCCAACCCAAAGTTCCATATCTGACTAAACTATCAATCAAATTTTAAGATTAAAGGCCAGGCATGGTGGCTCATGCCTGTAATCCCAGCACTCTGGGAGGCTGAGGTGGGTGGATCACCTAAGGTCAGAAGTTCAAGATCAGCCTGGCCAACATGGTGAAACCCCATCTCTATTAAACATACAAAAAAATTAGCCAGGGATGGTGGCAGGCGCCTGTGATCCCAGCTACTTAAAAGGCTGAGGCAGGAGAATCCCTTGAACCCAGGAGGCGGAGGTTGCAGTGAGCCGAGATCATGTCACTGTATCCCAGCCTGGGCAACAAGAGTGAAACTCCACCTCAAAAAAAAAAAAAAAAAAAAAAGTTTTAGGATTAAGGTCTTCAAAAAAATTTTTATATCCCATGCACGTTTTTCAAAAAGCTACTGGTGTAAACCAGGAAAGAGAAAGTCTGGAACACAGGAAACACAAAGGCCCAACAGCACACAGGGTAAAATGGCCCTTTAGGACGACAATAAAAGGGAATCACAGAGTGACCCTGTGTGCCAGACCTCACAGAAGCAGGTCTGAAAGCCACAAGAATGGCTCTATTAGGAATAGGAAATGGTTAGACTGCTTGATTGATGCCATACTGAGAAGACATTTAGGCAACTGGCAGAAGGGCAAAGACCTTTAGGGTTGAATTAGTGATGAGTACATGGAATAAAAAGGCAAGCAAACAAAAAAAAATTTAGCCTGCCCTCCAGGGACAGGGCTGAAACTCTACTGTAAAGTAAAAATAACCATCGTTGACTATTTGCCTCAGCTGTGAATATATTTACATGAGCCTAATATTGTCAATACTGAATGTTGATCTAACAAAAATTACACTGTGGAAAGGAGGTGGCAGAGAAAGGGTGTTTGTGTGTGGGATGTTGTGGGGATGCAGGGAGAGAGCCAAATCCTCATCCTCCATGGGGAGAAGCCAATAGATATGACCGAGACTGGTAAAAGCAAGAAATAGTCATGCAAACACATCTCACGAAAGTGGGAGGTAAAGACCAGCACCATCATCTAGACAGTGTTTACCTCTGGAATGGGGAATATGGGAAGTAGGAGGGCTGAGCCCTCTTGGGTTTTTTGTAATAAATTTTGCAGAACTATTTGACTCCTTAACATATGTGCATGCAAAACTTAAACAAAAATTAAAATGTTTAAAGATCCATTTGTTGGCTCACTCTTGCCTAAAGAATCACGTCTTTAGTTTGGCATCCAAAGTCCTTCATAATTTGTCCTCCTTTCCTCCATACCCATCTCATGCTCCCACCCTCCCTACAGTGGGGTCACACTGAACTTTTCTCAGTGTTTTCAGATACTATGGCCTCATTGTTAACGTGGTGCCTTCACAGATCAAGGCCCTCACTCCTGTCACCTCCTCTGTGTAGTCATTTCAACCCCTGTCCTCCCAAAATCCTTTGTTCGGCTGGGTGCAGTGGCTCACGCTTGTAATATCAGCACTTTGGGAGGCCGAGGCAGGCGGATCACAAGGTCAGGAGATCGAGACCGTGGTGAAACCCCGTCTCTACTAAAAATACAAAAAATTAGCCGGGCGTGGTGGCGGGCGCCTGTAGTCCCAGCTACTCGGAGAGGCTGAGGCAGGAGAATGGCGTGAACCCCGGAGGCGGAGCTTGCAGTGAGCCGAGATCGCGCCACTGCACTCCAGCCTGGGCGACAGAGCGAGACTCCGTCTCAAAAAAAAAAAAAATTTGTTCATTCTCCTGCTAATGCACTGAGTACCACATTGTGTTGCTTCCATTTACCACCCCCAATTCAACCAAAGACACATGATCAGTGTCTTGCCCTTAGCAGGGCCTCAATAAATATTTCTGGAACTAAATTGAACCTGGGATGCAAGTGCCTAATAGGGAAGGTACCCATAAAAGTCAGGGACACAAGGAGAAAAGTTAAGACACATGGCGAAAAGTTAAGACACTTTGGGAGGCCGAGGCAGGCAAATCACCTGAGGTCAGGAGTTCAAGACCAGCCTGGTTCACATGGTGAAACGCTGTCTCTACTGAAAATACAAAAATTAGCCAGGTGTGGTTGCACACACCTGTAATCCCAGCTACTTAGGAGGCTGAGGCAGGAGAATCGCTTGAACCCAGGAGGCAGATGTTGCAGTGAGCCAAGATGACACCACTGCACTCCAGCCTGGACAACAGAGTAAGACTCTGTTTCAAAAAAAAAGAAAAAAGAAAAGTTAAGAGATCCTGGTTTACTTTGCCAATATCTGTAGTTTTGTCTACTGCCAGACCCAGGTCCAAGTTAACCTTTTTTTTGAGATGGAGTCTTGCTCTGCCGCCCAGGCTGGAGTGCAGTGGTGCGATCTCGGCTCACTGCAAGCTCCACCTCCCGGGTTCACACCATTCTCCCACCTCAGCCTCCTGAGTAGCTGGGACTACAGGCGCCCGCCACCACACCCAGCTAATTCTTTCTGTATTTTTAGTAGAGACGGGGCTTCACCGTGTTAGCCAGGATGGTCTCGATCTCCTGACCTCGTGATCTGCCCGCCTTGGCCTCCCAAAGTGCTGGGATTACAGGCGTGAGATACCGCGCCCAGGCCCAAGTTAACCTTTTAACTTTAGATCTGTTTTTGTGAAGAATCAATATCCCAAACCCACAGGTATGGCCAAGTGAATTGAAGGATCCTTGCCCCCAAAAGGCATGTAGGAAGAACATGTGTGCTCATAGTTTACCACAGGCTGTTGTTTTGCTGGTGGGAGGTGGGGGAACATATATTCTTCAGGCTGCAGCTGAGTGGCTACAGATAATAAAGGGGATTTTAAAAGGGAGGAGGAAAAGGGAGGGAAGAAAGGGGACAGGGAGAGAAAAGAAGAAAAACATTAACTGTCACAGACAGAGGTCCAAAAAAATCAATCTAAGCTTTCCTGTGGGCCATGTGATGAAACCATCCTCCCCGTACCACTATGAAACATCCAGTAAAATCCACATTATTCCCCAATGCTCCTGGAGTTCTGTGTTCTGGAGATATAAAGAGGCAGTGAGGCTTAACTCGAAGTTGGTTGTGGGATGACAACATAGGCTACCCAAAGGGTGCAGTTGATTTGGGGTATGACTTCATTCCTGCACAGTGTCACAAAGATGTCTCTCCAACCTGGTTGTGGTCATGCTCACCTTGAATAAGGCTTTTTGTTGTTTAATAATGCATACCCTTATTTCAAACACAAAGCTCCAAAGACATGGGGAGTTGCAGCAATCATCAAAATGAGAGGCTGCTGCTATGGAAACATTTTGCTGTTGATGGTGGCAGTATTTTCTTTCTTTCTTTTTTCTTTTTTTTTTTGAGACAGAGTCTCACTCTGTCACCCAGACTGGAGTGCAGTGGCGTGATCTGGGCTCACTGCAAGCTCCGCCTCCCAGGTTCCCGCCATTCTCCTGCCTCAGCCTCCCGAGTAGCTGGGACTACAGGCGCCTGCCACCATGCCCAGCTAATTTTTTGTATTTTTAGTACAGATGGGGTTTCACCGTGTTAGCCAGGATGGTCTCGATCTCCTGACCTCATGGTCCACCCGTCTCGTCCTCCCAAAGTGCTGGGATTACAGGCATGAGCCACCACGCCCAGCTGGCAGTATTTTCTTAATAAAGTCACCAAGTCAAACTTTTTCATTTGATTATGTATTTAGATATATTCAATGTTTTCAGAGGTGGGGTCAAAAGTGAAATGACATAGAGGTGGAGTGTGGGGGTGGGGAACACCTTAGCAATTTGCCTTTTAGTGGAAAAAGCCATTAACACACAGATATAAGAAAGAGGACTCTAGCTTCACGAACGGCATCAAACTGTCTTCAGATCCTTTCATCTTGGTTTTATCTCAACTCATTTGACTACAAGAATGTTGTCATTTAATGTCTCTGAGCCTTAATTTCCTCATCTGGAAGGAAGAGATTTAAAATTAATACTCTCGGCCGGGCGCGGTGGCTTATGCCTGAAATCCCAGCACTGGGAGGCCGAGACAGGCGGACCATGAGGTCAGGAGATAGAGACCATCCTGGCTAACACGGTGAAACCCTGTCTCTAGTAGAAATAAAAAAAAAAAAAAGAAAGCCAGCGTGGTAGCGGGCACCTGTAGTCCCAGCTACTCGGGAGGCTGAGGCAGGAGAATGGCGTGAACCCGGCAGGTGGAGCTTGCAGTGAGCCAAGATCGCGCCACTGCACTCCAGCCTGGATGACAGAGTGAGACTCTGTCTCAAAAAAAATAAAATACAATAAAATAAAATTAATACTCTCTGGCTGGGCATGGTGGTTCACGCCTGTAATCCCAGCACTTCAGGAGGCAGAGGCGAGTGGATCACCTGAGGTCAGGAGTTTGAGACCAGACTGGCCAATGTGAAAGGAAAATAAATCTTGGGGCCCCTAAATCACTGGGCTAAAAGGAAAAGTCAAGCTGGGAAACTGCTTAGGGCAAACCTGCCTCCCATTCTATTCAAAGTCACCCCTCTGCTTACTCAGACAGATGCATATCTGATTGCCTCCCTTGGAAAGGCTAATCAGAAACTCAAAGGAATGCAACCCTTCGTCTCTCACCTATCTGTGACCTGGAAGCCCCATTCCTGCTTCCAGTCTTCCTGCCTTTGCTCCAAGTTGTCCCGCCTTTCCAGATCAAACCAATGTACTTCTTACATATATTGATTAATGTCTCATGCCTCCCTAAAATGTATAAAACTAAGCTGTGCCCCAACCACCTTGGGCACATGTTGTCAGGACTTCCTGAGGCCATGTCACAGGTGCATCCTCAATCTTGACAAAATAAACTTTCTTTTTTTTTTCAACCACCTTGGGCACATGTTGTCAGGACTTCCTGATGCCGTGTCACAGGTGCATCCTCAATCTTGACAAAATAAACTTTCTTTTTTTTTTTTTTTGGAGAGTGTCTTGCTCTGTCACCAGGTTGGAGTGCAGTGGCATAATCTCAACTCACTGTAACCTCTGCCTCCCGGGTTCAGGAGATTCCCCTGCCTCAGCCTCCCAAGTAGCTGGGACTACAGGCGCCCACCACCACACCAGACTAATTTTTTTGTATTCTAGTAGAGACGGGGTTTCACCATGTTGGCCAGGATGGTGTCAATGTCCTGACCTCGTGATCTGCCCGCCTCAGTCTCCCAAAGTGCTGGGATTACAGGCATGAGCCACCGCACCTGGCCCAGCAAAATAAACTTTCTAAATTAACTGAGACCGGTCGCAAATTTTGGGGTTCACACCAATATGGAGAAATTCTGTCTCTACCAAAAATACAAAAATTAGCCAGGCATGGTGGCACATGCCTGTAGTCCCAGCTACTCAGGAGGCTGAGGCAGGAGAATCACTTGAACCAGAAGGCAGAGGTTGCAGTGATCTGAGATCATGCCACTGCACTACAGCCTAGGCAACAGTGCAAGACTCCATCTCAAAAAATTTTTTTTAATTTACAAAATTAAATTAATACTCTCTAAAGTTTCTTACAATTCTAAATTGTAGTAGGTGGAGCCAAACCCTGAATAAAAAAATAATTATCCACAGAATTTCTTCTCTGGTTTTAATTCTGTAAAGATTCAACTGGTTTGTAACAAAACAAAAATACATTTTACAGCAGTCGTCAAGAAAAGAACAGAATAAAGATAATCTCTTCTTCCTGTGGAAGGTAGTTACCAACACAGCCCTCAATTTTACTGCCAAACGCATTTAGTCATCAGATATTTGGTACCCGAATAAAATTCATTCAGTCCCTGATCACACTGTGAAACCTGAGGACATTCAGAAAAGTGACAAGAAAGAGATCATGTTTTGTTCATAAAAACATTTTTCAGATTAAGCCATCACATCCTAAAATAGTAGATTAGAATCACCCAGCAGGACTTCTTCCTGAAAGCATGCAAATGCACAATCCTTGTTTAGAAGTGAGTGTCAATTACTTGTGCAGACACAAAAATGACTAATCGCTGGGGCCTAATAAGACACCTGTCAATTTTCCTTTTTTTAGCTTAGCTACTTTCAATTCATAGGAGTTGTCCAATACAAACAGCATTTTGCTGACAGTTTTGTGTGTGCTTCAGCAGTGATAGCATTCAAACTAAAATGGAGCATCAGATATTTCTATCCACTTCTTAAAAATACATTTTAAGAATTACAGTATTAACCACGAATGAATGGCTGCCCAGCCTCACAAATGAGATACAGAAATAGCATTGTTAAGTCCATCAGTGAAGGAATAGCTTTCCATCACCGCTCCAGCTAAATGGGAATGAAGATTTCCTAGAAGAGTCCACAAATAGAAAATGACATTTTCCTGGAACAGAAAAATTCTAGTGAAGGACAGGAGATTATCTTCTTTTGAGATTTTAGGATCTTGTAATTTATATTAATTAAATTAAATTATGTCAAATAGAAGAAATATATTGATAGTTAAGACAGATTTCACAGATGCTTTTGTGTTTGAAATAAGAGTATGCATTATTAAACCACAAAAAGCCTTACTCAAGGTGAGCATGACAATAATTAGACTCAAAGTGATATTTCACTGGTTGCCAAATTAATCTAAACAATTCAAATTAGACAAGTGTGTTCTGCAGGGCCCTTTATGGCCTAAGTACCATGGAAATGGAAGTTATTTATATATCAGGAAATCGTTCCTGAACGTGAAAAAGCATATTGCTTTAAAAAGCTTTTTGGACTAACTATAGCTGATTCACACCATGAATGATAAAATTATTTATATATGGAAATTTTTAAAGAACTCTTTGAAGAGCCTAATTAGCATGCCTTTAGTATTCTTTTTCCAAATTTAGATTCTGAAATTCAGAATGAACAAGAATGACATTCCCTGTTTATCAAGAAAAACTAAATGAAGATGAATCAGAATACAGACAGAAGTTTGTACTCTCTTTGGGTTTCTTAAAGGAAGACTTTAGGAAAATTTTATCTGTCATTGACCTGAGATATTTTTAATAATTTTCTTTAAGGACACATTAGGAACAAAAAAAATAGTCATTTTAACGCGATCTTTCCATTTGTAGCTACATGGGCAGTAGCAAAGAATTGAGGCCCATGTGATTCTGTTACTAATGTTAGAGCTAGAAGACTTCTTTCAGATCATCTAAATCATCCTCTGATTTTACACGAGAAAACTCATCCATCATTTATATTTACATTTATATTTTTTAAATATTTGTACTTATAAATGTTTTCTTCACGTGTTGATACCAAGATCCTGGATGTCATTTACTTGACTCTTCTAAATTCATGTGACTTAATAAGGTAAGAATCTCATGGCTTGTTCAGTGACAGAGTTAGTATAGCTTAAGATTTATTCTAGCCTGCTATAGCACTAGAAATAGAAATAACAAATAAAAACAAAACTCATGAACTACCCATTGCCACTGTTTACTGTTGCACATGGGATATAGAAAAGCATTCAAAAATGCTGATTCAATGAAAGAGCTTCACGGAAGAAACCACTAGAGTATACATAAATAAACTATGCAGAAAGCCACAGAACAGATCGAATCCAAGGCTCGCTTTACCACCAATTCACTGCGTTACTCTGGGCTAGTAACAATTTCTCTGGTTCCCAGATTACTCTGCTGTCATTTTTTAGATTTAATTAATGTTTACATAGATTGCATATGTGCCAGGTAGTACATTAAGGGCTTTAAACACAATAATTAATTCAGTTCTCACAATGATCCTGCGAGCAGGGCCAGCTTCCTGGCAAGTGTCACAGGGCCCATGCTCAGAGGGGTCCCACACGTGGTTTGATGTTATTCTGCTGCCATCTTGAAAGCTGAACAAGGGGCCCAGCATTTTCATTTCATTGAAATTTGAACAAGAGTCTCTGAACCAGTCCTACCCATGAGGCAAGAACTATTATCACCCCAGTTTTACAGATGGGGAAACGGAGGTAAAGGGAGGTCAAATAACCTGCCTACAGTCAAAAAGCTAGTCATTTTTGAAGTCAAGTTTCACATCCAGGCCATGACCATGACCACTCTGGCCCTCCGCACTCAGGGATAACTCTGGAGGCCTTTATTGCTAAGTTCCCTGATATTTCTGCAATTCCAACTAAGGCCCTCTACTAAAAAGAATGTTGATTTCACTCTTTCCTCCTTCCATCAATGCTTTTTATAGATGCAGAATTGCGGTGAATAGAGAAAAACACAAACAAGTCAAATTTGAAAAAAGAACTGCTTAGCTAAATGAAAGGTGAGATGGTTTTAAATGGTCGTGGCAGGGGCTTAGCTATTTAAATGACAAGCTAAACAGGATACCTTTTGGGCTATTTCAGACTCTGATCCTCAAATTAGAGTTTTTAGGAGTGGGATCCAGAGCCCTACATGGGGAAGACCAAGTTAGCCCGACATGGTGAGGCCACAGCAGAGGCGGGACACATCAAAAGAAGCACTCTGCACTACCTTTTATAGACGTGAAAACAGCCCAAACCCCCTGCTGTCCAATGGGCAAACATAAATAAATGGTTTGCATCAGCTGAGGATCAAATACTAAAGAAAACAGTCAAGATTTCCTCAGGGCTCTGTGTCAAAGGTCAAGTCTCCTGTAGAGAGAAGCATCTGGCCTCCTGTGGCTCCTAGATTTTCTTGTCCAAGCCTTTCCACACCCACGTTCTATCGAAAGTAACCTTGGGTGACTCACTTTGACTAGAATATTTGATCTCAAGGGGATGGAATGTAGACATTCCCATTAATCCAGGGCCTGGTCTACACCCTACAGTCTCTGAGAATTTATTATTATTATTATTTGCTGTCATTTAGGTTTCCATCTATACTCTGCTTTTGAATTTTAAAAATCATAGCCGGATGCAGTGGCTCATGCCTGTAATCCCAGCAATTTGGGAAGCCAAGGCAGGTGGATCTTTTGAGCCCAGAGTTTGAGACCAGCCTGGGTAACACAGCAAGAACCTGTCTCTACAAAAAATACAAAGCTTAGCCAGGTATGGTGGCTCACACCTGTAGATTCAGCTACTTGAGAGGCTGAGGTGGGAGGATCAATTGAGCTCGAGAGGTCGAGCTTGCAGTGAGCCGTGATTGCACCACTGCCCTCCAGCCTGGGTGGCAGAGCAAGACCCTGTCTCAAAAATAAATAAATAAATATAAAAACAAAATAAGGCCTGGCGCAGTGGCACACACCCGTAATCCCAGCACTTTGGGATGCCGAGGTGGGCAGATCAATTTTGACCAAGAGTTCGAGACCAGCCTGGTCAACATGGCGAAACCCTGCCTCTACTAAAAATACAAAATTTAGCTAGGCATGGTGGCACATGCCTGTAGTCCCAGCTACTTGGGAGGCTGAGACATGAGAATCTCTGGAACCCAGGAGGCAGACGTTGCAAAGAGCTGAGATTGCACCACTGCACTCCAGCCTGGGCGACAGAGCAAGACTCTGTCTCAAAAATAAATTAATTAATTAATTTAATTTAATTAATTAGAATAAAACTCTCCTTTTATTTGAGTTAACTCCCAAATATAGATCAATGAAAAGGCACCCCAGATTTGGGCAGAAATGATGCCTCTAAAAAGAACCACAGAAGCTGCTATTCTAAACCAAGCACACTACTTCCTTATTGCCAAATGCCCTTGCCCAGTGCAGACCAGAACCATGTGAGCAACACTGAACAGGCCAGCAATTGATGCTTAAGTAGGCATTACATGGCCGGGCGTGGTGGCTCACGCCTATAAGTAATCCCAGCACTTCGGGAGGCCGAGGCAGGCAGATCATCACCTGAGGTCAGGAGATTGAGACCACCCTGACCAACATGGTGAAACCCCGTTTCTACTAAAAATACAAAAATTAGCTGGGCATGGTGGCACACCTGTAATCCCAGCTACAGGGGAGGCTGAGGCAGGAGAATTGCTTGAACCCAGGAGGCAGAGGTTGCAGTGAGCCGAGACTGTGCCACTACACTCCAGCCTGGCACGAGAATTGCTTGAGCCCAGGAGGCAGAGGTTTCAATGAGCTGAGATCATGCCACTGCACTCCAGCCACAGTGAGCAGAGAGCGAGCAACCAGGTAGATTGTTCAGATTTACACATGCCAAGAGAAAGAGAGATGGGGAAAGGCCTCTGGGAGAACAGTGAAGGAAGTCCAAATTCAAGTCTGAAATCAGTCAGGAGCTAAAAATTACAATTTCCCAACTAATATTGCATGAGTTGGAAGAAAGGAAGGCCACGTTGAGGTCCAAAATAGTGGCATAAAATATTTAATAGAATAAATATCTTAAAGCATAAAGCAAAAATATACACGATGGAAATTATGAAGGAAAAGAATTTTGAGAGAAAATGGTCACAATCCAAAAATCCTATATCCAAACCACATGCCATTTTAAATCATAATGAAATTCCAAGGCACAGAGGAAGAGGAGAAGAAAATAAGATACAGATGGACGGGGCCAGGAGCAGTGGCTCACGCCTGTAATCGCAGCACTTTGGGAGGCCAAGGTGGGTGAATCACCTGAGGTCAGGAGTTTGAGACTAGCCTGGCCAACATGGCAAAACCAGTCTCTACTAAAAGTAACAAAAATTAGCTGGGTGTTGTGGCGCATGCCTATAATCTCAGCAACTCGGGAGGCTGAGACAGGAGAATCACTTGAACCCAGGAGGCAGAGGTTGCAGTGAGCTGAGACCGCGCCATTGCACTCCGGCCTGGGCAACAAGAGTGAAACTCCATCTCAAAAAAAAAAAAAAAAGAAAAGATATAGATAGATGGATACATCGATAGATAATATATATGCACACACACAGACACATAAATATATCTTAATATATCATAGAATAATGATATAATATTTATGAATGTGTCTTAAAATGTTAATTAGTTAACATTTATTGAACTGTGAACCAAGTACTGTTTTAAGTATCTTTCATAAAGTAACTAATTTAACTCTCACATAATTCCTGTCAGGGGCCAGGTGCGGTGGCTTACACCTATAATCCCAGCACTTTGGGAGGCCAAGGCAGCCAGATCACTTGAGCCCACGAGTTTGAGACCAGCCTGGGCAACATGGTAAAACCCTATCTCTATAAAAATTACAAAAAATTATCTGGGTGTGGTAGTGTGTACCTGTAGTCCCAGCTACTCAGGAGGCTGAGGTGGGAGGATCACTTGAGCCCGGGAGATTGAGGTTCCAGTGAGCCGTGATCATACCACTGCACTCCAGCCTGGGTGACAGAGTGAGACTCTGTCTCAAAAATAAATAACTAAATAAAAATAAATAAAAATTCTATGAAGATGGTACTAGTGTTAACTCCATTTCCCCAAGGTGAAAACAGAGGCACAAAGTGATTAAATAACTGATCCATAGTCACAAAATCAGGAAATGGCAGAATCAGGATTCAAATCCAAGCAGTCTGGTTCCAGATACAAAGTCTCTAAACACACTATCCAAGGATTATTTTCAAATAGGAACCCTTAAAGAAGAAGCATACCAGAAGAAGAAATTCTAATGGGAGTACAGAATCAAACGCTCTTAACTATTTTGTCAAGGTATTGGAGATGAGAGTCGAATGTAGGGGTGAGAAAGATGTAGCATAAAAGTTCCAAAGGTCAGCTGGGCGCCGTGGCTCACGCCTGTAATCCCAGCACTTTGGGAGGCTGAGGCGCGCGGATCACAAGGTCAGGAGATCGAGACCATCCTGGATAACACGATGAAACCCTGTCTCTACTAAAAATACACAAAATTAGCCAGGCGTGGCAGCACGCGCCTGTAGTCCCAGCTACTAGGGAGGCTGAGGCAGGAGAATCGCTTGAACCCAGGAGGCAGAGGTTGCAGTGAGCTGAGATCGCGCCACTGCACTCTAGCCTGGGAGACAGAGTGAGACTCCGTCTCAAAAAAAAAAAAAAAAGTTCCAAAGGTCTCGTTTGCTGGGAGGAAAGGCAGAAGAATGAGGAAATGTATTCTGATGGAGGGAGAAAGCATGAAGTTTAAAGGACATCTGGATTAGGGAAATAATTGGTATCTTGTTTTCAAAAATCATAAAGAAATGTCTATGTAATTATGAGAGACAGGAAGGGAACACAGAATGGAAAAACATACTAATTATCAAGGGAAAAGGAACAAATTGAACTTGATCAAACCTACCAAAGAAAGGGAAAAAAGAAAATAATATAAAAATGTATAAAATAAATAACAAATATAAAGTCAGATATATGAGATAAAATCTAATCTATCAATCATTAAACTACAAAGCTGAGACTGAGTTTTAAAAAAAATCCTAGGTTAATATTAATTGCAAGGAAGACACATAAAACAAAGTAATAAAGAAAAATTTGCTGCTATAAGGATTGAAGAGTACATCTAATTTCAGTCCTTCCAAAAACTATAATGAAAGATTTTTTTATGTTTTATTTTATTTTATTTTATTTTTTGAGACAGAGTCTTGGTCTTTCACTAGGCTGGAGTGCAATGGTGTGATCTCAGCTCACTGCAACCTCTGCCTCCTGGGTTCAAGCGATTCCCCTGCCTCAGCCTCCCAAGTAGCTGGGACTACAGGTGCACACTACCATACCTGGCTAATTTTTTTGTATTTTAGTAGAGATGGGGTTTCACCATGTTGGCCAGGATGGTCTTGATCTCCTGACGTCAGGTGATCCTCCCGCTTCGGCTTCCCAAAGTGCTGGGATTACAGGCGTGAGCCACCGCGCCTGACCTAACAAAAGATTTTGCAATGAAAGAAGACAGAGCTTTAAGGACATGGAGAATTCGAGAGGAGGCAATACAAAGTCTGAGTTTGGAAAGCAGACATAAGAATGAGAGCTGGCTTAGCACATCAGAGGGTTTAAGTCATCCATGGGAAAGGTGAAGAATCAACTTGATTTACAACACAGTATTCTCCAAAAGCTCAGGAATGGGAGGCACTAGGTGCCTCTGGAAGTGGGGGCAAAGTGAGAAACTAAAATAAGGATGGTTTGAAATCTGTTTAAGACACAGTCAGACTCTTCAATCTCTTTCTACTCCACACTCCTTTCCTCACCCCAGAGTTAGGCTTCATTCTTTGGAGAAGGGAGAAGAAAGGCTGTCTCCCTACACCAGCCTGGACTTAAGGGGGATTAAGTGAAAACACGTAGACTTCCAGTTCTTCTCAACATCCACAATGCGAACAGTCAAGCTCTTACCCTCCAGGCAAGAGACTGAAGATTCTTCTCAAAAGACTTGGACAAGAAGATAGATCTAAACATGTTGATGTGGTGCAGTGGGAAGGGGGACAGTGGAGGGGTAGGGAATAGAGCTCCTCACGAATCCAAACAGTGGGGTCACTCTGCACTCCACAAGCCCACCTAACACACCCAGAACACCAGCCAGCCTCTTAGCTCCCCACTGTCAACTAAGAGCAGACAACTAAGGATGACGAGACATCCAAGGAATGTTTTTTTTGTTTGTTTGTTTTTTCTTTTTTTGAGAAAGAGTCTCGCTCGGTCGCCCAGGCTGGGGTGCGGTGGTGTGATCTCGGCTCGCTGCAACCTCCACCTTCTGGGTTCAAGCAATTCTCCTGCCTCAGCCTCCCGAGTAGCTGGGACTACAGGTGCCCGCCACCACGCCCGGCTAAGTTTTTGTATTTTTAGTAGAGACAGGGTCTCACCGTATTAGCCAGGATGGTCTTGATCTCCTGGCCTCGTGATCCACCCGCCTCGGCCTCCCAAAGTGCTGGGATTACAGCAATGAGCCACTGCGCCCAGCCCCCAAGGAATGTTTTTTACATGGAAGACAGGGACCAAAAACAGCAATTAGAGAGAATGCTGAGAGTGAGAGAACTCTTTTTAAAATATATACATTCAGATTTAAGATACTGCATCCATGAAATAAGAATAGAACAGCATTTTTAAAAGAAACATTCAGAGAACAAAAAGAAGTTCTTCACAATTATGAACATGAAAGCAGAAATGAAAAATTCAATAGAAGGGGTGGGACATGAAGTTTAGGAGCTACCAGCAAATAGAACAAAAAGGTACAGAGATGGCCGAGCGTGGTGGCTCACGCCTGTAATCCCAACACTTTGGGAGATTGAGTGGGGGTGGATCATTTGAGGTCAGGAGTTTGAGACCAGCCTGGCCAACATGGTGAAATGCCATCTGTACTAAAACTACAAGAATTAGCTAGGCCTGGTGGCACACCCCTGTAATCCCAGCTACTTGGGAGACTGAGGCAAGAGGATTGCTTGAAATGGGGAGGTAGAGGTTGAGCTGAGATCACGCCACTGCACTGCAGCCCGGGCAACAGAGAGAGACCCTGTCTCAAAAAAAAAAAAAAAAGATACACAGATAAAAATGGAGCAACAGGATGATAAGAACATTAGAGCATTAGTCCCCCAAGCATCTGAATATAGAAATTCCAGAAAGTGAAAAAGTAGATGTACCTCAAAGTTAATGACTTTAGTCAAAATTGTAATTGATGTGAGTGATGGAGGGATATAGTGGCAAAGAAATAGGAATATATGTTCTGATAGTGGATGTGTTTTTTATTTATGGAAAATAGATTAATTTTGTGTTTAAAGAAAAATGGCTGGTTGCTGTAGATGTAATGGAAGATAGTAAAAGAAAAAACTTGAATGGTTAAAATTTATACAAGGCTTGAAGAAAAGTAAAAATATGCTCAAATTTACTAATAGTCATAGAAATGCAAGTAAGTACACATCATCATATCACTTTATACAGCATTGTACTCACAACCTTCTAAAAATAGATAGCATCTCTTGTTGGTGGGTTTGCAGGAGAAATGTACTACACATTGCTAGATTAATGTCTTCTTGGAGAGCAATCTGACAATAACAGAAGACAAATTTGACATACCTTTTGACCCAGAAATCCCACTCCTGGGAGACTACACCATATATATAGTAGAACCTAAGATATAAGTAAACGATAATTTATTAGACCATTTTACAATTTTGCCTAGGGCCAGCTCGAGATATAACTGTTTGTATAAGATTTGTATAAGGTTGCAGTGAGCCAAGATCACACAGAGAACCCTAAATGCAGAGTAATTATCACTTATAGACATTCATCATTACTATATCAACTCTGTGACGAGGGGAATATTGTGCTATTTACATTAAATGTGCAGTTTATAAATCAAAAAAAAGGATTTCAGTAGAGTAAAGTACTTATGGAATTGCTGGTCAAAATCTATTCCTGTATCTCTGTCAACAACTGTTAACAAAGAGAACAACTGAATGCTGAGATGGGGGTTTTGCCAGAAGTCTCACACTTAGTGAAATACTTAACACCTCCTGGCTGAGCGTTTTTTAAAGCCCTCTCTGATTTCAAGGAGTTGGTCTATCTTTCTGTTACTAATGAAAATCAAATTAACTACCAGAAGCAATAGTGATCATGGCATTAATTAAATGGGCATAAAATAAGCATTACACACACATGCACTATCTGGTTGTACATATGGAATTTCTTCCTCCTTGGAGCTCATAGCACTTAATACTTACCCACCCTTCCCTATGTCCATACCTGCAGTCCACACTGGTGGAAAGGGCGTTAGGGAAGAGGAAGAAACAAGCATCTTCAGTCAGGCCCAGATGGTCTTCATAATTTGGAAATGAAATGATGAACAAGGTTTCTCTGATAGGATCCAGAAAGGTTAAGAATGTCCACCTAGTAGGAAGATACGAAGTAGCAACATAGGAATATAATTCTGCAATGAGGAAAGGGAAGTGCATAGACTCTTTGGAGCTACTTTTCTAGAATCAGAAAATTATTTGGGTCCAGCCGACACTGAATTCAGATTCAAGTTGACCTTCGAGACTGTAACCAAAGCATTCATGCATTTCTCATTTTGACTAATTTTCACACCGTTGGAGCTGACTGAACACTGCAAAATTATTTTTGACTGTTTAATTTGACCTCCTAAACATTCTACAGTTTATTCTACTGAGGCAGTGCGATGAATAACACCACCAACAATACTTATGTTTTCCTTTACAGTTTGCAAAACATCTTCTCATACTTCATCTCATTAGAACTCCCAACAGTGCTGTGAGATGGCACCAACAAGACAGGGATTATTATGATGCTAATTTGACAAATGAGGATACTGGAACTCAGAGAGGGGAGTGGTTTGTCCAAGCATACCCAGATGCTGTAAGGTGTACTGCAATTTAAATTCAGTTCTTCTAAGGTTACATTCAGTACTGGTATAAGCACAGGGAAATATGTATTTTTTATATGCTACTGGTAGGAATGCCAACTGGTATAGTGTTTCTGGAGGACAATTTGGCAGTAGGTATCAAAAACCTTTTAGTCAGCTTAGGCTGCCACAAGAAAATACTATAAATTAGAGGGCTTAAACAACAGGAATTTATTTCTCACAGTTCTAGGCTAGGAAGTCCAAGATCAAGGTGCTAGCTGATTCCATTCCTCGTGAGGGCTCTCTTCATAGCTTGCAGACAATCACCTTCTTGCTATGTCCTCACATGACCTCTTTTTTGTGTGCGCGTGGAGAGAGGGGGCTATCTGGTATCTCTTCTTATAAGGACACTAAGCCTATCTGATCAGGGCCCCACTCTTACGACTTTATTTAATTAGGTCCTAAAGACCCAGTCTCAAAATACAGTCACAATGAGGGTAAGAACTTCAACATATGAATTCTGGGAGGACACAGACATTTAATCAATAACAGTATGTATACTCTTCAAGCCTGTAGTTTCCTTCCTAAGAAATTAGCTCAAGAAAATAACTAATCCCATTTATCAAAATATATGCAAATAAGTATGTTCCTTGCAATGTTGTTGGGCAAAATACTTTAAATTTCTGAACTTCAGTTTACTCATATACAAAAAGAGAGATAACAGCAATATATACTGCATAGAGTTGTTATGAATATTATGAAGTTGCAGCACAATGCCTAGCAAACAATAATTTCCATATCGGTTATTTTCACTAACCTTTAATAGAATACTCAACAAAAATAGTTTAACCAATGGACATTTATCCTCTCACATAACAAGAAGTCCAGAGACAGGATGATTAATGTAGCAGTTCAATAAAGTCAACACTTTGTTTTAGTGTCCCTATTTTTTTCATAACTTTATTCGCTCATGGTCTCAACATGGCTGCTGCAGCTCAAGATACCACATCCCCACGTGACAACTTCCAAAGGCAGGGGTGGCGAGGGAAGAAAATAATTCCCAGAAGCTCTCATTAGACTTCCCCAGAACCAGGGCATAGGCCTACCCTAAATCACTGCAGAAAGAAATAGGATTATCATGATTCATTTACACCACTTTTCCTACAGAAACAAAATAGGATCACAAAAGGGAAATCACTCTTGGTTGGGCTGCCGGCAGTCTCTATACTGTTGCTTTCTGTTCCTGAGAGTTCATCCTTCATCTTAGACCAATTTTCTTTATAAGTCAGACTTTTTTGTTTTTTTCTTTCCTTTTTTTAGATAGAATCTCGCTCTGTCGCCCAGGCTACAGTGCAGTGGCGAGATCTCCGCTCACTGCAACCTCTGCCTCCTGGGTTCAGGCAATTCTCTGCCTCAGCCTCCTGAGTAGCTGGGATTACAGGTGTCCGCCACCATGCCCGGCTAATTTTTGTATTTTTAGTAGAGACGGGGATTCGCCATCTTGGTCAGGTTGGTCTTGAACTCCTGACCTCGTGATCCACCCGCCTCGGCCTCCCAAAGTGCTGAGATTACAGGCGTGAGCCACCACACCCGGCCTAAGTCAGACTTTAATACACCCCAGACTTTGAATACCAGCCATATTCCTTCTCCTAGCAGTCAGCCCTAAAGCCCTATACAGGCCTGCCTTCTTTCTTCCCCAGCAAGCCGCAGCTTGGACAGAACTGGACAAAGCTATCAGAAAGAGCAAGATCCTGTGCTTAAAGGACTGGCAGAATAGACAAGGGTTCAGGATGGGGCTCGGGGCGGAGAGTAGGGCAGAGGCCTGCTCCAACAGCTTGGCCACATGAGGCTCCGTGCGCAGAACCACAACAAGGCAGAAACTAGTCTGGGACGCAGAGACAAAGCCCATTGCTCAGAGCTGGGACATCAGGCCAGAGAGGGACTAGTGGCAGCAGTGACTCAATTCTAAACCTTGCAGTACTGAACTCATGTCTGATCCTTAAAACTCTCTGGCCAGAGATCATGTTCCCGAGCTGCCACACGTGGTTGTACAGATTGTGATCAGTGCAAGGGCCCCAGACTGAGAGAAGTGGATGGGGATAAAACCCAGCTCAGCAATGCTCTCCAAGCCATAACCCCATTATTGGATTCTATCTTCCTAAAGAAGTAGCTGCCTCTTTCTTCAGAAGTACTGCCTTTTTCGGGCGGATCACCTGAGGTCAGGGATTTGAGACCAGCCTGGCCAACATGTGAAATCCTGTCTCTACTAAAAATACAGAATTAGCTAGGTGTGGTGGTGCATGCCTGTAGTCCCAGCTACTCAGGAGGCTGAGGCAGAATAGCTTGAACCCGGGAGGCAGGGGTTGTGGTGAGCTGAGATCATGCCACTGCACTCCAGCCTGGGCGACAGAGCAATACTCTGTCTCAAAAAAAAAAAGTGCTGTTTTCTTAGTACTCTCAAGGGAGTCTTATCCTTGCCATGCCCTGGACCACACAGAAGAAGATGCCTTTTCCTGATTTGTGTGGAAATTCCATATAGGTTACTTATACCCTGGTCTGGCTTGATCTTAGAGCCTGGGGATTAGTGTGAGCCTATAGATGAGAAGACAGGGAGGTTCATGGGGTCTCAATTTGGTGAAGAAAAGGCCAGGAACCACCCAAGACCTGGCCAGGGATTAATTTTGTAGAGCTACCTTCAGCAACATTTTAAGAAAAAGAATTCATAAGGAGTAGAATTTTTTTCTGTCTCCCTCTATGTAGCCCTCTTCCAATAGTCAGAGTACAGGATCATATGCATTTTTTCTATCCAAGCAGCAACTCCAGACAGGACTCACCTTAGTCCCATGCAATGTGGGGAGGTGATTTAAAACGCTCTTGAATGTCACTGCCCCTCCTCCCCCACTGGCCCCTTTCACACAGAGCTTCTAAGATGAGATTTATGGAAACACTGTTTCTCTGAAGGAACTGCTTATAAGCTCTTCTCCATGTGGTTTCATGGCCCCATGCCTCTATCTGGTATGTTTTTTCCCACTGCCTGGAATCTCTTGCCCCATCCCACTTCTCCAGATAAATAATTACACACTCCTTCCTCAAGGATCCCATAGCTCTTGAATGTCCTTTAGATCATTAATCACACAGTACTAGGATTATTTCTTTATAGGTATAACTGGATAACTAAGCAGGAAGCTCCTCCCCAAGACCAAAGACCTCATCCTTATCATCTTGGTTTTCAGCTCAGAGCTAGAGAGGCTCAGTGGAATGAGCAACAGGAAGAAGGCGGGGCAGAATCAGATCTGTTGAGGGTTAATCATCAGCATGGCATGGGAAAGGGGAGGAAGAGAATGAACGATCACCTGCAGGAGGACTGAGAAAGATCAGAGAGCAAGGCCTTTTTCAATATAGCATTCTCCAGGGCAAGCTCCACTTCCAGTGATGGGGTCATTGTAGATGGAAAGCGAAAAATGAGGAATTGCCCAGAGAATGATTGGTGATTAGATCTCACCACTAACTCAGAGCTGGATTCTTGGGTGGAAATCAGATAGCTCCTGCCATTTGAATGTTAGGGGACTTCCAATGAGACCTTCTTCTCTTTTTAGGAAACACGTGGGAAAGTCTTACCTGTGGCTTATCTCCAGTTTCCTATGCATGGTTCTTCAATAATTAGAACTCTGAGTTTCTCCAGGAGAGCTGGTGATTCATGAAAAACTATCAAATGGATCTGGTGGGGGCAAAGCTAGGCCTGTGTCCAGAGTCTTAGGCCAAGGCATGAAAAGACTGCAGGAAGGATACCATTTTGAAAAGAGGTTACATGTGGAAAGAGAATCCACTCAACTAATGAGGATTAGCCGAAGGACACGCTGTGGATCATAGCAAGCGCACTTTTGGGGTGATGCTTCCTGGAGTGCTGTAATTAGAGACAACCGCACACACATTCTGCCGTTCAGGCAGGTCAACAAATACCCAGCCTTTCCTGTGTGTGATTCCAAATACTCCAGCTCAGGACAGTGTCAGGTTTCTATGGAGGACTTTTCTAATCCAGACAAGCTTTCCCGGCTTCGGCAAAGGAGGTTCTCAAATTCACGGCATGTGCGTAAAGCTGGTTAGCGCAGAATTGAAAACAGCAAAGCTTGCCTCCACGTGGAGGATTTGCTTATTGTTCTGTCCACCATGCAACTGGAAATGAAACAACTACTGCAGGTATCACCGACACAGGCCACGAACGATGGGATGAGAAGTCAACTCATTTAAAGGTAGGGAAAGTGATTTTCTTCTGCAGAGACAGCAATAGTTTACATGTAAACCACAGCTCTTGCTGAGAGGAGAAATGAAGAATAGTTTTGAAATAAGAACAGAAAAAACCCCAAGAAAAAAAAAATGTCTGTTGTTTTTAAAGGGTTGTCTGTGCTGGTGCTGATGCTGCTGGGACCAAGGACCACCCTTTGAGCAGCAGAGCCTCATAGGACACAAGGCCTGGTACTGATTTGCAAAAAACCAAACAAACAAAAAACACACAAACTACAACAAAACAAATATGTATCAAGAAGGGGAAAAAGTAAACAACATCATGGCAAGAGTTTGTGTTGCTGGGTGCTCTCAACACAAATTAAAGCATTGTCAGTTTCCTCCATATTAGGTATCTACTGCTGTGCAAGAAAAAGAATTACTCCAAAAGCTTAAAACAGGAATTGCCAAACTTACTGTATATATCTCACATTGTACATATTTATACATTATACCAGCATTTTTCACATATATATATGTATAATGCTCAAAATGCTTTAAAGTTAACAGGGGTGACTTAAGCTACAGGACAATTAACATTTATTTTCTCTTTATGTTCCTCTGCTTCTTAAAAACTAATAAATAGGCCAGGCACAGTGGCTCATGCCTGTAATCCCAGCACTTTGGGAGGCCAAGGCAGGCGGATCACGAGGTCAGGAGATCGAGACCATCCTGGCTAACATGGTGAAACCCCATCTCTACTTAAAAAAATACAAAAAAATTAGTTGGCCATGGTGGCGGGCGCCTGTAGTCCCAGCTACTCAGGAGGCTGAGGCAGGAGAATGGCGTGAACCCGGGAGGCGGAGTTTGCAGTGAGCCGAGATCGTGCCACTGCACTCCAGCCTGGGGGACAGAGTGAGACTCCATCTCAAAAAAAAAAAAAAAAAAAAATGTTTTTTGTTTCAAGCTGCTAATGTTGGGGTTATCTATAACATCGTAATAGATAACTACTACACTTTTCCAGGTGATGCGTAATAGACTGCAATAACCAACAACTCTGTGATCTAACTATTATCATCTTCATTTTACAGAGAAAACGGAGACTCGGAATATTTACATGACTTTCTCAAATTCAAAACAGCTAGTAAATGACAGCACTGGAAGTTAAATCCAGTGTGACTCTGAAACCCACACTCTAACTAGCTGTATGACTTTGGGCAAGTTACTGCAACCTCTTAGTCAGTTTCCTCATCAGTAAAATTAAGGACTGAAACAAAGTATTCATCTCGATTTTTCTCAAATTTCATACCCCTCCTCTGCTTTATCCACAGCCCAACAAGCGAATTGAAATGATATTTATACTAGGAAATGTGGAGTGGGGAAACAAGGGTTTGAAGATTACTCAATTGAGATGAAGAAATGCGACCATGCCAAAAACCAGTGAGACGTGTGACTCTCCAGGGCATACGTGGCTGATGCTGACAGCTTCCTATTCATTCTGGGGCTGCCACTCAGAGGACAAAGGTGGGAGGAGATCCATTTCCTTTTCTTTTCTTTTTTTTTCTTTTTTTTAAGACTGAGTCTCGCTCTGTCGCCCAGGCTAGAGTGCGGTGGCGCGATCTCGGCTCACTGCAAGCTCCACCTTCCGGGTTCACGCCATTCTCCTGCCTCAGCCTCCCGAGTAGCTGGGATTACAGGCGCCCGCCACCTCACCCTGCTAATTTTTAGTATAGACAGGGTATTTTTAGTAGAGACGGGGTTTCACTGAGTTAGCCAGGATGGTCTTGATCTCCTGACCTCGTGATCCGCCCACCTCGGCCTCCCAAAGTGCTGGGATTACAGGTGTGAGCCACCGCGCCTGGCCCCCCGCCCCTTTTTTTTTAAATTAGTCTGTCACAGGAAGATGGAGATCTGATTCTTAAGAGGAAAGGATGAAGAGGTTTCTAACCTGCTCTGACCAACTGTTATGTTGCAGTGTCTTCACAGAGATCCTTCCAGCTGCAATAAAGGTAATAAAAGGAATACAACATACTTTTGCTACAACTCAGTACACAGACTCTTAAATACAGTGAGGCCAGGCAGATGGAACATGTGGAACAAAGCAGGGAAAGGGCATAATAACAACCATGATAACCGTGGCTGTACTCATATATATTGAGATGTTTTATTTTATTATAATTTGTTATTATTATACTGGCTTTTTGTGTGTGAGATGTTCTGAATCTTTCAACTCCTTTAAATGCCTTCAAAAACTAGTATTTTAGCTGGGTGCAGTGGCTCATGCCTGTAATCTCAGCACTTTGGGAGACCAAGGTGGGAAAATGGCTTGAACCTGGAAGTTCAAGATCAGCTTGGGCAACATGGCAAGATCCCATCTCTACAAAAAAAAAAAAAAAAAAAATCAATTAGCTGGGTAGAGTGGTGCACACATGTAGTCCCAGCTACTTGGGAAGCTGGGGTGGGAGGATTGCTTGAGCCCAGAAAGTTGAAGCTGCCGTGAGCCGTGATTACACCACTGAACTCCAGCCTGGGCGAAAGAGCAGGCCGTCTCAAAAAAAAAAAAAAAAAAAAGAAAGAAAAGAAAAGAAAGCTAGTATTTTAAACTGTGCCTCAGACCTAAAAATGAGTGAACCACTGCCCTAAATCATGGAAGAGCAAGCCCAGCTTGGTTGGGAGGAGACCCTTTCCATATGGGGTCAAAACTGTACCTGCCACTTTGGCATCTTTGAGAATTAAAAGAATAGAGACCTTCAACTTCACCCTGAGGGGACTGCTATAATCATAACTGAAGAGACAAAGTCCAGATAAATGAGCAGATAAGGTGGAGAAAGATACAAAGAATTTCTCTCTTCCTCAAAAGAAAGAAGCCCAATAACAAATCTCCTTCAGTGCTTAATAATGTTTGGCGAGATAGTCTAGTCGAAAGCTTCGGACTTGGCTGTTTAAATCATCCTTTCATTTCTTCAAAGGGTTTGCCACTTACTAGCTAGGTGAACACAGGCTAAATATTTGCCCTCTCTGAGTCTTAATTTCCACCTTTGCAAAAAGGAATGATAATACCTCCCTTTTCCTTTATTATTGTAAAGATTAAAGAAGATCCCTTCTTTGAAAGAATGGTGCACTGTGGCGCAAATAATGGAAATTCAGAAAATATTGTGTCCTTCTTTCACATTCCTTTTTTTCTCAAGAAATTTAAAACCAGTATATGTTTTTTAAAAATCATTCCAGCTGCTCCATGGAGACCATATATAAATTGAAAGAATGGAAATAGAGGGGTGAGTCAGGAGACTATTGAAGTTGTCCAGATGGGAGATAAAAATGGCTCAGGCTCAGAGAGTAACAGTAGAAAAAAAGAGAAGTGGGTAGATTTGGGATGCATCTTAAACATAGAGTTGACAGTGCTTACTGTGGAGCACATGGAGAGAAAAACCCCTCTTAAAAATTTTATTTAGCTTATTTCATTCCAAAGAAAGGAAACTGACTCACTGGTGCTGTGTAGATTGGTGCACTCCAACAGAACTTTTTGTGATAATGGAAATGTCCTAGATGGTTATTGTCCAGTACTGTAGACATGAGCCTCATGTGCCTCTTGGCACTTGAAGTATGGCTAGTATGACCAAGAAACTAAATTTTTTATTTTATTTAATTATAATTAATTCAAAGTTATACAGCTATCATATTAGTGCAAATCTAGGTAATATACAACCTAGATTTTTTCCCTATAATTCCTTCAAATTATACAGACACAACAGTTTATAGAATGTACAGTTTGCCCCCACATGCATTTTTTATGATGGTGTCCAGCCTTAACTGTTCAACCAGTTTATGTTAATTGAGCTAAAATCTGGGTGCGGGGCAGGGAGAAATCAACATTCTTTCTACTTCTATTAATCCCAGTATTATAACATTAATCAGTAAGCCATTTTTGACCAATTAAAAACATCATATAAATTATATCTTTGCATGTTTTCATTATGTTGCTCCTTGGCTTAATTTATGTGAAATCAATTGCGATGATAACTACATATCGTGTTATTTGACCACAATGTCTACAGTAGAAATGACTAAAAAAAAAAACTTGTAAGGGAGACTATGTAGCAAATCTGACTATCTATTAGCCTAAGAACTGAAGTAATCATTACACCTTAAATATTTAAAAGGTATATCATATAAGGTGAATTGCAGTGGCAATAATAAAATTTAAAATAAATTTTAATTTTGTTCTACCTCCTATGTTTTATGAACAATAGTAATATTTTTGATTTATAAAAGCCTTTTTCTCTTTTCTTCCTCTCTCTTCTTATTTTTCTTTGGATAATAAGTTCTAAATATCTATCTACTACCCTACAGTTTATAGATACTTCATCAGTTTCTTCAAAACTAAACTTACCATCTATGCTGCAGTTAGGAAAAACCATGCTTACCATAGTATGCATAGTCCCTCCAAATTCCTACTAGATACTCTGAGTGAATATTTTTGGGTTCTGCCTGCCCAGTATTATGTGTCCCTCTTTTCCTGATAACTGCAACTCCTTTCCCCCTAAGGTAGTAAGTATCCCTTACCCCTACTTGTGATTTTGGTGGGATAGCCAATCACAATACTCCTCTCATCCCTCAGCCACAATCGTTAGCCTAGGATTAAACATGGTGCTCTTCCAAGTTCCTATCAGAGTTCTTAGCCGAGATTTTATACACATTCTGAAAGAAAGGTGACCTCCTTTTTCTTTTCAGTTGCTAAACTGGGTTGCTGTAAACCTTGAGCTATCTGTAATCATACTCTGTCATTTCCCAACCATATGAAGGAAGCGCTCCTGAAATGGGGAAGAATAAGAGCAGCACATGGAGGGAAGTAGAAGAGAGGAAGAGAGCAAAGAGATAGATCGGATGATTTCATTTCTCTTCCTGAGGCCAGCTCCACCCAATGGACTTCCCAGTTCAGTAAACCAACAATTTCCCTTTTATACATAAGCTTCTATGAGTTGGCTTCTGGCATCTGTAATCAAATGTGTCCTGTTGAATATAGTGCCTCTCCAAACTCATAGCCATGCTCCCCTTCACTCTCCATGCTCAGCCATACTTGAACACTCTCTGGTCACTGTGCTCTTTCATCCCTGGGCCATGGAATATATCATCCCTCTGCCTGGAGCCACTGCCTTCAGATCTCAGCTTAAACATCACTGTCTTAAGGAGGTCCCACCTGACTTCTAGATGTAGGTCATTCACCTGCTATAAACTCTTTGTGCACTTTGTGCTTTCCTTATCATCAACCTCACCCTAGTTATTATTATTATTGCCTCTTTGATGTTTCTCTTTACCACCAGACTCTGAGCTTTGTGAGATCAGGGAACTGCATCTGTCTTATTCACTGATATATTCCCCAGCACCTAGAATAGTGCTTGGCCCAAAGTACGCACCTAACGAATATTCTGAATGAACAAGTAAATGAATGGTGCTTTCTATGTGTATCGTCAATATATTGTCAAAACTTAGTGTACATTTTCAACCCTACTTCCTAGCAGAACTAAGCTGGTAGACACTAAATTTCCTAAGATCCCACAGCTCAGAAGGCCAATTACCAGGCTGAAAATGTGACTTTCAACTCCTGATCCAGCCTACTTCTCACTATAAACACCTACTTCTAAAAACATTTTTTCATGCAGAAAATACATAATAAGCTTCTCAGTTGCAGCCAGAGTTAAGTACCACTGTTTCAAAATCACCTTATTTTTCCTCTTAGAAACAGCTGATACTATCAAGTGGCATTGCCCTAATTGTTTTGTGTTTCTCTGTATATTAATTCTAATTCTTTTAATGAAATTGTTAATTCCTCGACACTTTAGTCTTGCTACTCAAAGTGTGGTCCCTGGACCAGTAAAATCAATATCCCTCTAGGAGCTTTTCAGATATGCAGAATCTCAAGCCCCATCCCAGAACCTATAGAATTAGAAACATTTTAACAAGATCCCCAGATAATACCATGTACAGTTCTCAACCACTGCTCTGGAATAGTTGGTCACAGCAGATGTTTTTGTGCCATAACATTTGTATTCACAGCACGTAAGATGGGAGACCACAGGTGAAGGAAAATACTTAATACTGGCTTTTGAGGAATCAGATGTTGAGGAGGTCAATTAATTCAATGAGCCAAACTGAGAGTAACAATCAGACCCTTATTCTCTTCTACAACAGTGGGGAAAGAGGCAAAAGAGGACAGCTCCAGCTCCCCCACTTTCCCCTTATCCCCAGGGAACAGCTCTAGGTGAGGATCAGATGACATGGAGAACAGACAAGAAAAATGAGCCCCTTCCCTACACAAAAGGCTCCTGCCTCTTGATAGCCCACAGGCTGGGAAAGGGGAAAGGGCTAGGAGTAGAAAGGTGCGGAGTCAAAGTGGAGGAAAGTGCCTCAGCCAAGGTCCCCAACAGACAGCCTCTGAATAGAGACACCTGGGCTAGGCATACAGCCATGCATACATGCGGGTGCAGGGGTGTGGGGGTGGGGTGGTGGAACTGAATCTTTTTTTTTTTAAATGAATGAGCCTAACCTTCCCTTCCCCTCCTCTCCCCTCTCCTCTGCTCCCTTTCCCTCCCCTTCCCTTTCCTTTCATTTTTGAGACAAGATCTGGCTCTATCACCCAGGCTAGAGTGCAGTGGTGCAATCTCAGCTCACTGCAATCTCCACCTCCCAGGCTCAAACCATCCTCCCACAGCAGCCTTCCAAGTAGCTGGGACTGCAGGTGCATGCCACCATGCCCAGCTAATTTTTTTGTATTTTTGGTAGAGATGTGGTTTTGCCATGTTGCCCAGGCTGGTCTTGAACTCCTGGGCTCAAGCAATGCTCCCACCTCGGCCTCCCAAAGTGCTGGGATTACAGGTATGAGAAGAAAGATACCCGCGTGAATCCTTGAATGCAACTCCCTAGAGGAAACCGTAAGGCACTGGCTGTGCACCGAGTCTGGTGTGGGAAGGGCAGCTTCTTCCTTCCGTGGAGCTTGCCTTGTCATTATCTCAAATCACACATAGATCACACAAACGATTTTGGCCTAGAGTCAAACTTCTCAACTAGTTGATACAAATTTTACACCATTTAATAAGATACTACTTTGCTCAGCAGGCTAAGCAAAGTCATCTATCAAAGCGACCCATGCATCTTGAAGGATTTCTCTCCAGAAACGGTTCTCAAAGAGCAATGTCTGCACCAGCAACATTCGCATCACCTGGGAACTTCCTAAAAATTCAAATACTTGGGCCCCACCCTAGACTTTCTGAATCAGAAAATGTCGGGATGGAGTCCAGCCATCTGTGTTTCGATACTTCCCCCGGGTGACTCTGACAGATGCTAACATTTGAGAACCCACTGCTGTGTAGCAGAGTTTCTCAAATTCAGCACTATGGACATTTGGGGCCAGATAATTGTTGTTGCGGGAAGCTGTTCTGTGGATTGTGGGATGTTTAGACAAGCCTCTGGCCTCTAGCTACTAGATTCTTGTACTATATCCCTGGTTGTGACACCCCAAAATATCTCCAGCCATTGCCAAATATCCCGAGGGACAAAATTGCCCCCAGTTGAGAACCACTGCCTAGAGTAATTACTATGACCTAGATTGGTCCAAGCCTAAAGCATAACATATAAACATATAAAAATGATACATGACAATGTGACATAAACTAACCTTTAAACAGTTTACAGTTTACAAAGCACTTTCACATATAGGTCATTTGTTCCCCACAGTAATCCTAGAAGGAGGGTAATTATCATCATTCTCATCTTAGTGGTAAGGAAATTGAGATTCATACAAGTTACTTGATATGACCAAGGTTACTGCCTGCTAAGTGGCAGAGATGGAACTTAAACCTAGGTCCTTCTCGGCCGGGCGCAGTGGCTCATGCCTGTAATCCCAGCACTTTGGGAGGCCGAGGTGGGTGGATCACGAGGTCAGGAGATCGAGACCATCCTGGCCAACACGGTGAAACCCCATCTCTACTAAAAAAAAAATACAAAAAAATTAGCCAGGCGTGGTGGCAGGTGCCTGCAGTCCCAGCTACTCGGGAGGCTGAGGCAGGAGAATGGCGTGAACCAGGGAGGCAGAGCTTGCAGTGAGCAGAGGTCATGCCACTGCACCCTAGCCTGGGCGACACAGCGAGACTCCATCTCAAAACAAAAACAAAAACAAAAAGAAACAAACAAAAAACCTAGGTCTTTCTTTTTCATAAATAAAGAGAATTACCTTATTAAATGAGCTATGGAGGGGTTATTTCTAGGTTATTTCTAATCTTTAACAATATTATTGCTCTTGGAAAAAATTCAGTATTAGCTGAGAAATGACAGTTGTAGGGATACTCTCAACAGATTATTCAACATGAAAAATGGATTGCGCATCCAAAATAAGGGAATCCTATCTATAGATATTTACACAAGTTATTATATGAGCTATTATTTGGAAATAGAAGTCTTATGATAGTCAGCTGGGTGCAGGGGCTTACGCCTGTAATCCCAGCACTTTGGGAGGAAGAGGCGGGCGGATCACTTGAAGTCAGGAGTTTGAGTCTAGCCTGGCCAACATGGTGAAACCGCATCTCTACTAAAAATACAAAACTTAGCTGGGCATGGTGGTACATGCCTGTAATCCCAGCTACTCAAGAGGCTGAGGCAGGAGAATTGCTTGAACCCAGGAGGTGGAGGTTGCAGTGAGCTGAGATCGTGCCACTGCACTCCAGCCTGGGTGACACAGCGAGACTCCTTCTCAAAAACAAAAATAAAAAAGTCATAGTGAGCCTGAGTCAGAGATGTTGGAGAGATTTGTAATCAGTTAAGAGGAGTAAAAAAACAGCACAATCGAACAAACTCAGGAATAGTCTTTCTCCTGTAAACTGCAGCACCTGCCTGGTGAGAAAGTGAAATCACAATCCTAGCACATTGGCTGAAGGAGATAGAAGAAGAACACCCAGCACATTGTAGAGCCATTGTCCTGCTCTGACCCAGATCCCTGCAGAATGAGGTGCTGCCCAACCAGCCTTAGGCTCCCATGGTGCAGTGTGTAAAAAGCCTTCAGAGCCTGAGACTTCCAGAAAGTGGACGGAATACTCACCCAGAGGTGAGCTGGGGATTTCCACGGGCACAGTAATAGACTTTGGCTTCAGAGTGAGCATCCAATCACCAGTAGCCAACTTGCTGACCTTTGGATGGTCCTCCAACATGGCCAAACTTGTTGCAGAGCATAAAACTGAAATACTAAATAAAGATCAAGGCCAAATCAAAGTCATGATGAGACAAATGACCCCACACAGACCTTTTGATGTCAGTTCTTTTTTTCCCTGAGAAGAACTTGAAACCTCTTGCCTCCTCTTTAGAGAGGGTTGTTAATGGTCCTATAAACTGGAGTTTAAATCTGGAAACGTTTCTCATCAGGGGAAAGAGCACTGGGCTTGGACTCAGAATCCTGGATTCCAGGCCTGGATTTCCAACAGAGAAACCACTCAGCCTCGCTCTGCCTCAGATTTTTCTTATAAAAACAAAGAGAGCTGATTATAAGAATTCTAGGATTTCTACCACTTCTAGAATTCTACCCTTTACCAACATCTTAAATTTGCATTTAATATACTCCCCATTTGGGAGACACCATGCATAAAATTACAGAAGGCAGGATTTGGAGTCATCCAGGCCCAGCTTGCAATCCCAGCTCTGCAGTATTCTAGCTGGATCATGTCAGACAACTCCTCTAGCCCTCCCCATGCTCAGTTTCTTCATCTTTAAAACAAAGGTGATAACAACAGTATCCAACTCAAAAAGACTTTTGTGAATATTAAATGGAATTATATGTATAAGCAATTAATACATAGTACCTGGTACATAGGAAGCACTCGGTAGTTGGGAGTTACTATCATGTGTTTGAGAATGGACAGGCCAGGTGCAGTGGTTCATACCTGTAATCCAAGCACTTCAAGAAGCCAAAGCAGGAGGATTGCTTGAAGCCAGGTGTTCGAGACCAACCTGGGCAAAATAGTGAGACTCCATCTCTATGAAGAAAGAAAAACTTAGCTGGATGTGGTGGTGCACGCCCGTGGTCCCAGCTGCTTGAGAGGCTGAGGTGGGACAATTACCTGGGCCCAGGAGGTCAGGGCTGTAGTGAACCCTGATTGCACCACTGCACTCCAGCCTGGGTGACACAGCATGGGGCTGTCTTGAAAAAATAAAAAGAAAAAGAAAAGAAAAGAAAATGTACACTCAGGAAAATAAAATTAAAGTACTTTTATCAAGAGCTATACCTCATTTTGTGATGGAGGGAACTAGAGTGACAAAAATCAACTAGCTAAAAGCATTCTATTCTTTAAAATCTCAAAACTGTAAACGACAGTCTCTTAGAAGGAACACAGGCCATTTCTCATGTTTCCTGCATGATTCAAATTGGTGGATAATTAGTCATAAAGATTTTCTGAGTAAACAGCACCATTTTGTAATACACTGTTTTCTGCTAGTTTGGTTTGGGATGGAGAAATTGTGAATGAAAAAGGAAGGTATATAGATGTGTTGTCCAGTACAGTAGCCACTGGTACCATGTGACTATTCACAGCTTAAAATGTGACCAGTTCAAGCTGAGATGTGCTGTAAATACAAAATTCACAGCAGATTTCAAAGATTTGGTACCAAAAAAGGTAAAATATTCAATAATATGTTTATATTGATTATATGTTGAAATGATAAAATTGGTAAGTTGGAGTAAATAAAATATTTTAAAATGAATTTTGCCTCCTTTTTAGTTTTTTAATGTGACTATTAAGCAATTTTAAATTACATATATGGCTTGCATTATATTTCTATTGACCAATGCAGTACAGAGAGGAAAAATAAGAACACACATACACAAAGAGCAAGAAAAAAACGAAGTCCCAGGGATGTAGCAATTTAAAAAAAAAAAAAGTGAGGAAGGCCACAGGCTTGATGATCCTGGCTCCATGCAAAGAAAGTCACTAAAATTGATTTTTCTATTAACAAAGAAGCTGCCGGGCATGGTGGCTCATGCCTGTAATCCCAGCACTTTGGGAGGCCAAGGCAGGCGGATCACGAGGTCCGGAGATCGAGACCGTCCTGGCTAACACAGTGAAACCCCGTCTCTACTAAAAATACAAAAAATTAGCCGGGCGTGGTGGGGGCGCCTGTAGTCCCAGCTACTAGGGAGGCTGAGGCAGGAGAATGGCGTGAACCCGGAAGGCGGAGCTTGCAGTGAGCCGCCAAGATTGCGCCACTGCACTCCAGCCTGGGTGACAGTGAGACTCTGTCTCAAAAAAAAAAAAAACAACAACAACAACAACAACAACAACAAAGACGCTAATAGAGATTGCATTCCCTATGCCTTTTACGTATTTCATTTTGTAACATTTGGTAGAAGAAAGAAAAGAGAAGTTGTGCCTTCCTCACCTCTTTCATTGAATAATCTCTTTTAATCTTATAAAACATTGTGTCCTCTTTTGGTCATAAGTGGGTGGAAAGACATAAAAATAAGGAAAGTGCACCCTCTGCAGGCTACTTAGCAATATAGAAATATTAAACAGCAAAGTTGTGTAAAAAATACTGCAGAATGAATAAGTGAATGGATGAGTTACATTTCACATTACTGCATCTACTGCTGTCATCACTGATTCAATAATGATGAAAATAAAGGCAAGGAAACGGGTCGAATAGTATCAAAATTATTAGGTTATATCAATTCTTTCTTTTTTCCTTCCCTCCTGCCTTCTTTCTCTCCTTCCTATCTTTCCTCCTTCTTTCTTATTCTTACTCCCTTCCTTTCTCCTTTTTTTCCTTCCTCCCTCCCTCTCTTCCCTTCCTCCCTCCCTCTCATCCTTCCCTCCTTCCTTCTTCCCTCCCTTCCTCCCTTTCTTCCTTCCTTCCTTCCTTCCTTCCTCTTTTTTCTTGCTTTCACTCTTGAACAGCTTAGATACATCTTTTTCGGAAATCCTATATAAAGACAGAAGGCAAAAGGCCAAACTCAGCCTAGAGATTTATGCTGTTTATTTCAGTACAGTTTCTTTATGAAGTTAGTGCTTCATTCATGTTTCTAAATCCAATCTGGCAGACAAAGTAAAGAAATAACAAGGCCACAAACATCACCAGCCACAAACTTAATGGTGTCAAGTATGTGATTATAAGCAGCCCCTAACTTAGGAAAGGGTTACCTTCTCAAAGGCAGTTTATATTTTGGTTGTTTGGAATGAGAAATCTTTTTCTCATTTTTTCTGGGCCAGTTCACAAGGGCACAAATACATATTAACCTATAATGTATGCGAGATAGATAATAACATCATTATTTTTACTTTATCAAACACTAATATATAACAGTATTTTTATGGAAAAAGACAAATGTAAGGCCCACCTTGGGCTCTCAGAAGATTATCCTTCTTTCTCCAGGTGGTATGAGCAGTCTTCCCCCAGTTCCTCGATTCAGAGATGAGGGTTACGTCTGGGAGGTCCATGCCAGACAACCCCAGGACCAGTGTCTTTTTCTTTTTTTTTTGAGACGGAGTCTCGCTCTGTCACCACGCTGGAGTAGAGTGGTGTGATCTCAGCTCACTGCAACCTCTGCCTCCTGGGTACAAGTGATTCTCCTGCCTCAGCCTCCCAGGTAGCTGGGACTACAGGCGTGCACCACCACATCCGGCTAATTTTTGTATTTTTAGTAGAGACAGGGTTTCACCATGTTGGCCAGGCTGGTCTCGAACTCCTGACCTAGTGATCCACCCACCTCGGCCTCCCAAAGTGCTGGGATTACAGGCATGAACCACCACGCCTGGCCAGTATCTTGTTAGCACTCTTTAGTGCAAAACAAGGAAGCTAACTCACGGGTACAGTCACACCCCAAGATTTCTGAACTGGAGAACAAAGAAAAATTAATATCATCATCAGAGAAAGTAGCGCCCAAAAGGTGGACTCTCTCTGCTTTCTTCAACACACACACACACGCATGCACACTTTCCTGTGTCACCAACACTCATTTTATAGATTGGGCATCTGTAGGTTAAGACTGACTGTAATGATAACCGGGCTTCAATAGCTTTAAGAAATACAGCACTAGTGCTATGGAATATATTTCCTATTAGCATTTTTATTATTCACAGCGTAATTTAAGACCAATTTAATTCCTTTTAACCTATTAAACAAAACTAGCATGGTTAAATTAAACTTTGCAGTGTGTAAAATAACCTAAGGAGAGCTTATGAAAGGGAATTTGGAATTACCCAGAAATTATATTTATTGCTCACACATAATTCAAAACAGTGCGAAAATGTAATGCAATCTGTAAATGTGTTTTTGTCAAACAGATTATATATTTTAAAATAAATACTTGCAGGAAAATACAACAAAAGATGATAGCATTTATTATTTGCTTTTTCTTATGGTTACATTTAAACTTTTTAATCCAGAATATATACAACAGCCTAAATTGTGTGCCTATTAAAGCTCCACCTCTCATAGTTAAAATGCTGAAAAAAAATAAAAGCATCTATCTTGATCAGCGTTATGAGAACACAAGTGAAATGCTTTTGCAGCTCTGCTCTCTCTTGAGTGCAGAGACATAGAATTTGGAGCTTTTGAGAAATATGGTCCCTATCTAATGCACGGTGATTCAACGAAGAAGCTCTTACTCACTTAGTGAGTAGATTAAAATACAATCAAAATTTCCTCTTTGGGAAGCCAAGTTTAGTTTAAAGCTATAATCTTTATGTGATTCCAGGTGTGATGTACAGAAATCTCATAGTGTTGTATATAGCATGATCATTAGGAAAATGAGCATGACCGGGCGCGGTGGCTCACGCCTGTAATCCCAGCACTTTGGGAGGCCGAGGTGGGCGGATCACGAGGTCAGGAGATCGAGACCATCCTGGCTAACTCAGTGAAACCCCCGTCTCCACTAAAAATACAAAAAATTAGATGGTCAAGGTGGTGGGAGTCTGTGGTCCCAGCTACTTAGGAGGCTGAGGCAGGAGAATCGTTTGAACCCCAGAGGCGGAGCTTGCAGTGAGCGGAGATCGTGCCACTGCACTTCAGCCTGGGAGACAGAACAAGACTCTGTTTCAAAAAGGAAAAAAAAAGAAAAAGAAAATGAGCATTAGATTTACAGTTAAATCCTGCATAAACCATTTAGGAGATATATGACCTAAGACATAGCTTAACCTCTCTGTTCTTTAGCTTCTTCATCCGAAAACTGGGGTTCATTCATTTATTGAATACTTAACATGTGCCAAGCACTGTTCTGAGAACTGGCAACATAATTAAAGAACATATTTGGTCCAAATTCTCAGGAAGATTACATCCAAATTGGCAGAGATAGAGAGTTTTTAAAAATTAATTAATGTGAAAATGTTTAGGGAGTATTAGCTTTTAGGATAAAAATAAAATAGGGTGATGTAAAAGGAATATTGAGGAAGTTCCTGAAGACAGAGTTGTCAAGGAAACCCTCTCTGGGGAGATGAGATTTAATCTGGGACCTGAAGGAGGCATCATCCACACTAAGGTCTGGGAGAAGAGAGGTCCAGGCAGAAGGAAAAGCTGGTGAAAAAGTCCAACAGAGAGAATGAGTGTGGCATGTCACAAGAACAAAAAGAAGGTAGTGTGGCTGGGGCAGAGCAAGTGGAAAAGACGCAGGACATGGAGTAGGCAGGAGCTAGATCATGCCACTCCTTAGAGGAACTGGTTTAGAGTTTGGTTTTTATTTTAAGTACAGTTCAAAGGCATTGGAGGACTTTCATCAGGATGGTCGTGAAGACTGAGATAACACGCATAAAGCACTCAGCACAATGTGCAGAGTGAACACTCAGGAAAGGGGGACGTCATCATAATCACTGTTGATATATGATGATACTCTAACATAAAATATGTGAAGTCCAAAATATTTATTATTTTAAAACTCAGGGTCCGGAGCCTGCAGTGAGCCGAGATTGTGCCACTGCACTCCAGCCTGGGCGACAGCGAGACTCTGCCTCAAAAAAAAAAAAAAAAAAAAAAAACTCAGGGTCAAGTTATTGCAAGATTAATGAAGAAAGAACAGGGCCTTAGCAGAGGATAGGAGTCTATTGCCAAGCACCACCTGGCCAAATTCTCGTCATTGTGGGGCAGGCTTTACTGTATTTCTTGTCATTCTCATTATCATTCTCACCATCAGCTTTATTATCAATGAAACTTAAGTAAAATCTTAGGCCAGCACTGCTCATCACTGAAGTGAAATGTTGATCAGCCTACAGCAAAATGAATCTGAAGGAACAATACTCAATGCTGTGGTCACTACGAAATGAAGCCAACATTCCTTAATTTCCCCCAGAGCATCATCAGGTAAGCGGACTTTCTATTTTCCAAGCTTGGTGGGAATCCTTCCACCCATTTTCCAGAGCTGGTGGGCAGCAAACACTTACGGGGCCGTGAACCTCGAGAAGTTCATTTCAAGCTGGAACTCATATAGATGTGCCAAGGATTTTTCCTGGCCACATTTTATCATCTGTGCCTGCTCTTTCTCTAAGAACACCATATAAAGCAGTCCTTACTTCATGGATCATGTAGTTTACTAAATCATGGTTTATTTTTTCCGCAAGATATCACATGCTATTTTAGAATCAGTTTTCAAAAGGTCTTAAATGACTTGGCTCAAAATTGGTTTTGTATTAAGGGAAAGAACCGGTGTCCCAGAGTTTCAATCAGCACCTTAACAAATAGGCGACCGACCTCCCACAGATTGCCAACAGTGATGGTTAGCTGAGACTTCCAAGGTCCATTTCTCTCTGCTTCTTTCCTACATTTTTCTCACCCTGTTTTCACCGAAAACAGGATTATAGTCGACAGTTTTACAGGAAGGGGTTGGGGGAAGGCGGACATACCTTAAGATCTGCTGCCTCGTTCCACATGACTTCTAAAGGTGCAATCAGCTGAACCATCTAGTTGCTTCGCATGACAATCAATAATTTAACCATTCAAGTTGTCTTTCACCTGGGGGATACACGGAGTTATGACTCTGCATCAAAGCCATTGCAACATTCCTTCAAACAACATAGTAACCATGCCGTTGGCATTCAATTAATGTTAAATACAGTAACATTTCATTCACATACAATATTGGAGAGAACGAGGTTTTCTACATAAATTAATTTTGCAGACAAGCAAAGCTCACCCTAACAAGAACCAAAAGATATTAGTAAACTTTGAATCATTTTTGATAGAATTTAAATGCATATTTTTTTTTTTTTTTGAGACGGAGTCTGGCTCTGTCGCCCAGGCTGGAGTGCAGTGGCACGATCTCAGCTCACTGCAAGCTCCGCCTCCCGGGTTCACTCTCCTGCCTCAGCCTAAATGCATTTTTTATGTCCAATGACCACTTAAATAAGGTGCAGGTATCTTTATTCTGTTTATTCATAGCCAATGATCACTTTAAGCGTAATACACGGCTACATGCAATGCAATGGTTTCACCTAAAAGCCTCAATTATGTTTCTCAAGTTCTGGTGAGCAAGTCTCCTTGAAGCATGTCAAGCCCTTGTTGGTCTAGCTGTTGCTTTTGCTACTATTAGTAGGTTTGACTGCTCTTGGCTTGCGCATTCCCACCCCATTTTCATTTGCCCTGTGTGAGAAACAAGATTATAAAACTTACGAACCTGAGCAGTATTACTTCACAACAATTCTCAGTCCAGAAGGACCCCCATAAGGGCTTAAGAGTTATTCCATACCTCAAATGAGAGAAAATATGGGCTTCGAGACAGGCATTTTCCTTGCTGACTTTTTTTTCCTTTGTGAATTTTTGGCAAAGTTGGAGAATCATCTTGAGATAAGTCACTGTGCATTATTACATTTCCCAAACGTATTCTCTTCTACTTCTCATTTCTCACTTCCATTTCCTAAATAAACTTTCTCACTCATCTCAGAAAGTTAATTTCTAATTGCTTTTAGACTATATTTGCCTAAGTTATCAAAAGTCGCTGTGTGATGATGTCAGGGAACGAAAAGATCTTTTGGAAGGGATTTTTGGTAACCATTACCCTCCTTCTTCATTGAGATTCCTGATGTGATTTAACTTTCACCTCGATGGTGCATTTGGCATAGAGTCAGAAGAGTGACTATCTGGTTAGAAAGAAAATAGTCTAATCAAATAGCAATGAGAAAATGTAATTGCTCTAGCAGACTGCTACATAAATAGACACATAGATCCTCCCTTGATTTTATTCCCCTGAGGCTAATGACTGACCCTAATGAAAATCCCAGAGGAAATCATTGTAATAAAAATAGCCAAAACATTAAGAACAGGGCAAGTGAGAATGATGATGGCTGATAAGCATTTGAACCATCAAGCATCCTTACTAATCCAACTGCAAAAATAAGTACTGGCTCATGGGCTAAGTACCTAAAAGAAATCAGGGACCATCTTACATGAATCAATTAGTGTGTAGACCTTAAGAAAAAATATTCTACAATGACCCTTTAGTTCCCATTATTGTTTTTAATAGAATCTATATATAGTAATGTAAGAAGGTCTCAAGATTGCTTTTTATGCTTTAGTGTTGTGCTACTTATGATGTGGTAGTGTTTCTAGTTTAAGCCACAAATTATAAATTCTTCTTTCCAAGTAAAAAAAAAAATCATTCTAAAGTGAAATTGCTAATCCCTTTAATCAACCCCAAACCATCTGTGAATTCATAAACTAGCAATTTTGGAAATATATATATATACATATTATACATGTATATATACATATAATATTATATATAATTATATTACATATATTATGTCATAAAATATATACATATACATGTGTGTATACATGTTATATACAATTATATATATTATATATTATACTATTAAATGATTATTTCAGAATGAGTAAAATAGAGATATATATATATTACATAAACAGAGATGTAATACTATATATATTTTATTACATATACACACACACACACACACGCACACACACACGCACATATCCCAGCTGATTCCATAAAGAACTTGATGTGGCTTATAAAAATAAATAAAATCACTAAGGATTTTTTTAAGTTGAGATAGTCTGAGCAAAAAAGAAAGAACAATCAGGAAAACAGTAAAACCAAATGTTAAGAGTGGTAGATAGAAATGTTGCACCAGAGCCCTGTAGAGTTGGTAGAGATGGGCTACACATTTGGCTCTAAGTTTCCAGCAGTCAAAGAGAGAAACAAAAACATTGGAAGATTCAGAGCGTCCATAAAATAAAAACCATGGTTGAATGCTGAAATAAATTTTTCCCACAGGTTATATAAAAAGGATACCATGTAATGAAATGATTGACATCCATTAAAAACAGGCATTGAGTAGGGATAACAGTCTATGATAGTTGGCCGTTCCTTTTAATTTTCCTTATTATAAGACAATGGCATGATACCAAAATGCAATTTATCAAACTCAGTTCTCCAAAGGACTAAAACTTTCATGGTCTGGCTTCATCTGAGGGCAAAATTAATTATCTAAATGAGAATGTACTGTATGGCATTGAGGGAATTTTGCTCAAACATAAATTTTTGCAATTAGGCGTTTGATAAGGATTGGATAAGGAATGGTTAGAAATTATCTTCTCAAATTAGAGTCCAGGGTACAGATTTCTGTGTAATAGAGTAAGGCAAAGAAAACTGAGGAACTGCAAAAGGCAAAACACCCAAGTACCTTTAGAAAGGAGCAATATCATGCCCTCCAAACATTTCTGAATTCATTTCAAAATATAATGAAATGGGAAAGTAAGACACCAATGCTCTATGACACGAAGAATGATGACACTAATGTTTAGCTAGAGTTTTTTCAATATAGATATTAATAGTCACCTGCTGTGGTGGCCCAAGAAAAAAAAAAGCTCAGTGAAACATCAAAATGACACCTTAATTTAAGCAATATTGCTTTCTAGTGAATCCTGCAAGGTAAATTGATCCCAATATTTTCTTAAGAAACTTGTTGAATGAAGTTGTTGAACACAAAGTAAATGAATGTTGGAAAATTCTTACCAAAAACAGGGAGTGGGGTTTTAGAGTGGCCATGGTAGATTGACTGCACCATTGTCCTCAACTTACATGCCTCCATGTATCTGCAGTCTTTGATACTGCCCTGCCACACTGATCCTGGGTGTGGCCACATAACCTACTTCAGCCAATGGGCTAGTAGCAAATTTAACAAGGTGCTTACACATTTCTGCTTGCTCCCTTGGCACCCTCTACTTTCATGAGAGCAAGCCCAGGTAACCTGCTGGAGGCTGAGACCATGTGATGCACAGCTGAATTGTTCCAGCTGAGACCTCCAAGCCTGCCCACACTGCTCCCCAACCCCAAGCCCACCCACCAGCTGACTGCAGATACATAAGCAATCCCTGCCTAATACAGTAAAGCTTGGTCAGATCAGCCAAACCACCCAACCAGTCCTAGGCATGTGAGAAATAAGAAGTAGCTGTTGTTTTAAGCCACTGAGATTTGGAGTGGTTTGTTACACAACAATCGCTAACTAATGCAGTGCCTGAACTTAAGCCATTTCTTTACGTAATATTAGGAAATAGGACCAAGAGCTGCTAGAGTCATCTATGAACTTAATAATATCAGTAGATAATACTTATTACTTTTACTCTCAGTGGAAAGAGGGACAGATTCAGTTAGCTCATCCAAAAGTAATAGTATATTATAAAACAAAAAGAAACAAGGTAGTCAAAACATCCCTGTTTTATTCATTTTGAAATAATCATTTAACTTATCAAACCCAGGTCTTTGCACTGGTGTTAAGATGCAAATTCTATATAATTGTTAGGACTGGGTTCAATATTGTATGTAAGCAGGCTCGCCTACAACTGGTTCCTATGCACAGAATCAAATATTGAGTAAAGATCAGTAAAAGCTGCAAACAATCTTATCTTGTTATTGAAAGATTTCTGCCTCAAATATACAGAAGGAAAAGTAATTTGATGTGGAAGAAACTTGCCAAAAGCCTGCTTCTTGCATAGAACAATGGTCTGAGAAACCCAAACTTGCAATCTGTGGTGGGAAACTGGCTAAAACATAAAAAAGAATAACCAGTAAACTGATGAATTCATAATAAAAGAAAGAGTAAATTTACCTTTCTTTACGAAGGGAGAGATGGGAAATATACTATATTTTGGTCCATCAGAACCAAGTTGGGAAGGCCAGATACTAACAGACCATAAACAATTTTTTTTTTTTTTTTTTTTGAGACGGAGTCTCACTCTGTCACCCTGGCTGGAGCGCAGTGGCGCGATCTTGGCTCACTGCAAGCTCCGCCTCCCAGGCTCATGCCATTCTCCTGCCTCAGCCTCCCGAGTAGCTGGGACTACAGGCGCCCGCCACCATGCCCAGCTAATTTTTTTGTATTTTTTTAAGTAGAGACGGGGTTTCACCATGTTAGCCAGGATGGTCTCGATCTCCTGACCTCGTGATCCACTTGCCTCGGCCTCCCAAAGTGCTGGGATTATACGCGTGAGCCACCACACCCAGCTGACGATAAACAATTTTAATAGCAGAAAACCTCCTCCAGGTAATTTAGATAATTTGGCCTTTTTAATCAGCAAAACTATGAAATGAAATGTTCCCTGCATATACTAAGGAGAGGAAATTCATCTCAAAATATAAGCCTGAGAAAAGAGGCCCTCTTGTATTTCTAGATATTGTGACTACTTCAACTTTCTTCATCAGGTTTGTCTTAAAACCCTTCCTGATATTCAATTCTAACTGCCAAGTCTGGGTGAGCCACAATAATTAATTTTAAAAAGTAAAATGTTTTTAAATCAAGAGTAAAAACTGGATTTGGTAAGATTCTGAATGACTTCTGAATTTCATTTCCGATGTGAGCTCACAAGCCTGGCCATGGCTGTTTTTAGCTTTGTAAAAATCATAAACACAGGAATTATGTCATACAACATGTAGGAAACAAAAACTACTCAAGCAGAAGGGCTTTAATACAGGAATCAGATCCTTCAAAAACTCTTGATGGGCTGGAGAAGCAAGCTCTAAAATGGGCTTCCGGGAATAGGTCCCAGATGTAGCAGGATGACTCACCTTGGGGGCTACACTACGAACGATCGGCAAGGTGGGAGGAATCAAACAACGCCACTGGATGGACTGAGATCAAGAACACACCACCAGGGCTGTGACCCAGAAAGCAGGAAGCCAGGATTACGAAGCTGTCACCAGCCCCACAGCTGCCCTTGTACGTCTGTAAGCATGGAGAGCAAGGTGTGTTTTTGGCAAAGTGGTGCTAAAAATGCATCATCTCATCACATTCCTTATGCTAAGGTTACAAAAGACCCTGGCCCCTGGACACCCATGAGTGCATCAGGACTTCTTGTTTAAACCACGGCAGCCGTAGGGGCTTATGGCAGAAATGCCAAAACAGCATGAAAATAGGCTTTGTTTTCCTACCACCTTCCAATCCTCGCATGAAAGTATCTAATTGATGGAGGCTTATTTGTACCCACAGCCATAACTGCAACAGAATCCAAGAAACACAGTTTCTGCTTGCCAGCCTTGCAGTACAAGACCCCATGTGTGCCAGTCTAGCACACTGATCAGGGGAACTATAACAGTAACTTCTATCTTTGCTGAAAGAGAGACTGATAAACACAGTTTTAGTTCATCAACAGTTGATTCATAAAGGCTCAAGAGAACCTTCTCTCTCAAGTCACCTGAAATAAAGATTTCGTCTCCAGATATCTGAGGTATCACCAACAGGATTTAAATGCATCTCACTCCATTTCACCCTTCTCGTTCCCATTAATCTAACCAGCTCAATCACACCTAGGCACAAAAGACACCAGGACAACTAAACCAACATTTAAACTAAGAAAAGAATCAATCACTTTCATCCAGTTCAAGATCTTCCCTCTTAGAATGGTAATAAACAGGGAGTGATTATAATACATTTCATTTCTTGTGACTTTGCCCTAACCTGGAGAGACTTTAAGGGAGCTACTCACTACAGTATAGCCTCAAGTATATTGATTGGACTATTCTTGAAACTCTGAATGTGGGCCACACACAGAGCCCACTTTGAACAAAACAGCCACAGAGCATTCTCACACCAAGGCTACAGATGACCCACATGACCCTGGCCCTCATTTGCCATTGAGTGCACCACCAATTCTTGCTTAGGCCAAAGCAGCCATGGAAATTTGTATTTTCTGAAGTTGCTTGACTTGAAAATTTAGCAGAACCTGGGGGCTTTTTGTGGCAAAGCATTAAACTGAACCAATCAGATGCTCCCTCTTGGGATGTTTGAATATAAAACACGTAGAGACCTTCCTGGTGGGAGTGGAGAGACAGTATGGGGAAGCTGAGTGACCCACAGAGAAAAGGAAGCAAGCCAAAGCTAAGAAATAGCTTGGCATTTGGCCAAGACTCAGATTAGCTTGGGCCTTTGCCTGCATGCCCTTTTGTGGATACACCAGGGCAGAGCCACTTCCTTCCTGTCTCTTGGCATTGCTTCTCCTGTGGCCTGAGTCTTGGCCAAATGCCTTGTGATCCACCTGGGACACAAGAAGATGGAGACCTACAAAGAGCTTCTCCAAGGCCATCTTCTTTTCACCTCCTGATCTCACCTGGGAAGCTGTCATGAAGCAGTTTCTCATCACCTCCAGTGTTCTGATGAGACGTGGGTCTTCCTGCTTCACCCTCTCTTAATAGAGTGGCAGAACATAAAACCACCGAGCTGCATTACCCAACTCGCATTGCAATCTCCAAGTCCCTTTGGTTTCAGTGTCATTCTTTTTGAGGAGCAGAACAATGACCTCAAGGAGTTGGCACATTTGGCTAGTCTTCCTTTCGTCATCTACGTAATTAATAAACTGTCTGATTCTTTTTTTTTTTAAGTGTCCTTGTATCTTTACCAGTGAATCAGTCAGGACTTTACCTTAGCCATGGCTTGTCTCATGTGTGCTTGACAGAAACTAAGTGGAACTGTGGGATCAACATGGTAGTCCTAGGCCCAGTCTCTCCTCAACCTCATCCCCACTCCATAGATAAAAGGCAGAAGAGTGGGAGGGAGGTTTACAGGGAGATTAACAAAAGTAACAATTATATTGAGAGGAGAGTATTGTTTAGTCTTAGTCTTTTGGTTCCCCCAAATTCTCGGCCTCTCAATCCACTCCTTCTGACGCACATTGGAAGTTACCTCACTGGTAAGGGATTGACATGGGGCTACCTTTCTTGATTGCATGGATTTAACCGATTTAAAGTCTCTCCTCCTCTGAATTCAGTGCAAAGCAGCAATGATGCCCAGCATGCCTGTGCTTTCACCCTAAGCCACGTTCTCCGTAGTCCAGCGACTCTGAATTCCAGCCTCCTGACCCCTCTATTTTCTTGGTTGTTTCCAAACTCAGAAAGTGAATAAGGGTATAAATTATTGTGCCCTCTTAAGCCCAAATAAATTCGATTAAAAGAGAAAAAAATTTAAATTTATAAAGGAACATTAAAAGATTTTTTTTTCCTTTTTTTTTTTTTTTTTTTTTGAGACGGAGTCTCGCTCTGTCGCCCAGGCTGTAGTGCAGTGGCGCAATCTCGGCTCACTGCAAGCTCCGCCTCCCGGGTTCACGCCATTCTCCTGCCTCAGCCTCTCGGAGTAGCTGGGACTACAGGCGCCCGCCACCACGCCCGGCTAATTTTTTGTATTTTTAGTAGAGACGGGGTTTCACCGTGGTCTCGATCTCCTGACCTCGTGATCCGCCCGCCTCGGCCTCCCAAAGTGCTGGGATTACAAGTGTGAGCCACCGCACCCGGCCAAAAGATTTTAACAACAACAAAAATATCCTGAAGCAAAATAATGAGCCAACACAAAATGAGTCAGACTCCAAAGCCAAACAATAGAATTAAAATTCAACAGAAAAATATTGAAACATAAGATGATATAGTAACATGAAATAAACAATACAAATGGAAGAAGAAAAAGAAAAGTCAAGAGGTTAAGAATTTAATGGGAATTGGGAAAATTAAATAATAATACAAAAAAAATCAAGACACATAGACAAGCCAAAAACATTAAACAATTCTGACGTACAGGGGTTAAAACTTTAACACAAACAAAAAATGAAAAAAAACAGAAACAAAGTAACTAGAAACAAATAGTGAACTGAGAGTCCTTATCAGAATCCTAAGATGGCCCAGACATCCCCAACCCCCAATCCTCACGGCTTTTAGCTCTCCTGGAGGCTGGAGGCCATGTTTTCAGTCAGCACCTAACATGAGTATCCCAGGCTTTTGAATCAATATAACAGAAACCTACAGTCTCCTTGGCCTTTTGCAAACTCTGCAGCGAAAACCCTCTTGATTGCTTTGTGTTGTTCTCTGGTTTTACTTCATATACGTCTGGACGGGAAGAATAGAGACCATACCTCCCATGTCTTAATCTGTTTGGGCTGCTATTGAGAGGTGACAGCGTACTGGCAGTCCTCATAGCCCTTGCTCACTCTCAGCACCTCCTCTGCCTGGGCTCCCACTTTGGCGGCACTTGAGGAGACCTTCAGCCCACCACTGCACTGTGGGAGCCCCTTCCTGGGCTGGCCAAGGCCGGAGCCGGCTCCCTCAGCTTGTGGGGAGGTGTGGAGGGAGAGGCACAGGCGGGAACCGGGCTGCGTGCCGTGCTTGCGAGCCAGCGTGAGTTCCGGGTGGGGGTGGGCTTGGCGGACCTTGCAGTCCCCGCAGCCGGCCGGCCCCACAGCCCCAGGCAGTGAGGGGCTTAGTACCTGGGCCAGCAGCTGCTGTGCTCAATTTCTCGCCCGGCCTTAACTACCTTCCCGCGGGGCAGGGCTCGGGACCTGCAGCCCGTCATGCCCGAGCCTCGCCGACGAGTGCCGCCCCTTGCTCCACGGGGCCCACTCCCATCGACCACCCAAGGGCTGAGGAGTGCAGGCGCATGGCGCAGGACTGGCAGGCAGCTCCACCTGCAGCCCTGGTGCAGGATCCACTGGGTGAAGCCAGCTGGGCTCCTGAGTCTGGGTGGGGAGGAGAACCTTTATGTCTAGCTAAGGGATTGTAAATACACCAATTGGCACTCTGTATCTAGCTCAAGGTTTGTAAACACACCAATCAGCACCCTGTGTCTAGCTCAGGGTTTGTGAATGCACCAATGGACACTCTGTATCTAGCTACTCTAGTGGGGACGTGGAGAACCTATGTGTCTAGCTCAGGGATTGTAAACACACCAATCAGTGCCCTGTCAAAACAGACAACTGGGCTCTACCAATCAGCAGGATGTGGGTGGGGCCAGATAAGAGAATAAAAGCAGGCTCCCAGAGCCAGCAGTGGCAACCCGCTGGGGTCCCCTTCCACACTGTGGTAGCTTTGTTCTTTGCAATAAATCCTGCTGCTACTCACTCTTTGGGTCCCCACTGCCTTTATGAGCTGTAACACTCACCGCGAAGGTCTGCAGCTTCACTCCTGAAGCCAGCGAGACAATAAACCCACCGGGAGGAAGGAACAACTCCACACACGCCGCCTTAAGAGCTGTAACACTCACCGCGAAGGTCCGCAGCTTCACTTCTGAGCCGGCGAGACCACGAACCCCACCAGACGGAAGAAACTCCAAACAGATCCGAACATCAGAAGGAACAAACAACGGACACGCCACCTTTAAGAACTGTAACACTCACCGTGAGGGTCCATGGCTTCATTCTTGAAGTCAGTGAGACCAAGAACCCACCAATTCTGGACACATTATAACAGAATACTACAAACTGGGTGGCTTAGAAACAGTAGAAATGTGTTACTCACAGTTCTGGAGGCTGGAAGTCCAAGATCAAGGTGCTAGCAGATACAGTGTCTGGTGAAGGCCTGCTTCCTGGTTCATAGATAGCACCTTCTAGCTGTGTCATCCACGGTGGAAAGGCAAATAAGCTCCCTTGGGCCTCTTTCATAAGGGTGCTAATCTTTTATAAGGGTGGAGACCTAATGAACTAATCATCTCCCAAAAGGCCCTACGTAATACCATCACTTCAGGGCCTAGGATTTTAACATATGAATTTTGGAGGGACACAAACATTGAGACCACGGCACCTCAATTCTTCGATCTCCTCTTCTGGATATCCATTTGGTCACCCAGTAGTTCATTTGATGATGATTTATTGACTCCTTACTCCGTGCATTGTCCAATTACAGTATAAGTGCTGGTGATTCACCACCTACCTGCTGGTGGAGAAAGATGACAAATAATTCTGTCATTACAACTGTGGTAAGTGCTATGAAGAAGAACACAGAAGCTATGAGAATGACAAACAGGGAATGTCTTGGGAGTCATCAAAGACTTTCTAATGGAAGTGTCTGCATACTGAGGTAGAATTAATTCAGCCAAAAGGGAATAGAAGAGCATTTTAGGTAGGAAGAACAGCAGCGGCAAAGACCCTGAGGCAGAAGCGGTAAAGCAGACAGCACGAACTATTCCAGGTACTGGGGCCAGAATACAAGACATTAATGCCAAATGGAGAAGATGCCAGCGAGACAAACAAGGACCAGAACCTAGGCCTCGAAGTCACTTTAAATATAGATTAATATATATATTAATCTATATTAATCAGGTGTCATTTTAGCTCCTTTCCGTTTTATTTCTGTTTTATTTTGTGTTAGCTATTTTTATAAGTAATATTATCTCTGAGTCAGAGGAATGTGCTTTTGTTTATTTCTTAGCTAATCCAGGGAAAAATCTTGGATCGTTCTGTTGTTCGGGACTGATCACTGCAGTAGTTCTCTAACATATCAGTCTCAGAACACCTTTAGACTCTTAAAAATTATTAACTTCTCCAAAGTTCTTTTGTTTATGTGGGTTATAGGTATCAATATTTGGTATATTATAAATTAAAACCAATAATTTTTTAACGTTATTTAAAAAATAACAATAATCCTATCACATGATAATATGTATGTTTTTATTTAAAATATTTCTATTTTCCAAGAATGAAAAGGGTGGCTGTATTAGTCCATTCTCGAATCACTATAAAGAACTACCTGAGACTGGGTAATTTATAAAGAAAAGAGGTTTAACTGGCTCACAGTTCCACAGGCGGCACAGGAAGCATGGCTGGGGAAGCCTCAGGAAGCTTACAATCAAGGTGGAAGGGTCCTACGAGGCTGGAGGAGGAGGAAGAGACAGGGTGGAGGAGGAGGAAGAGACACTTAAACAACCAGGTCTCATGAGAAGTCACTCACTATCACAAGAACAGCTGGGGATTATAATTCCACATCATATTTGGGCAGGCAATCCAAACGTATCAGTGGCATTTACATTTCTGCAAAAATCCAAACCGTATCAGTGGCATTTACATTTTTGCAATTTTTTTTTTTTGAGACAGGGCCTCACTCTGTTGCCCAGGCTGGAGTGCAGTGGCATGATCTCAGCTCACTGCAGCCTCAACCTCCCAGGCTCAAGCAGATCCTCCAACCTTAGCCTCCCGAGCAGCTGAGACTACAAGTGCATGCCACCAAGCCAAAGGGATTTATATTTATCTATAAATTCATATATAAATCAGACATATTTATATAAAATGTATATATTAGATATATAAATCAGACAAATAAATATGTATTTATATCTGATCTTAAAAGAGTAAAAGAGATTTATATTCCCAGGAAGAAGTAGAAAAGAGGAATATAGATAGTGGTTAAGAACTGGCATTTTGCAATAAGTCTGATCTGGATAGGAATTCTAGCTGTAATATTTACTAGCTCTGTGATTTTGGGAAACGTATTCACCGTTTGTGAACTTCAGTTTCCCTTCTACAAAATAGAGACAATACCATTTAATTTTTAATTTTTAATGGTACCGTCTCCATTTGATGGAAGGAAAACTAAATGGTATTTTAATCGACAATTCATTAATTTTTAAGATTGACCATTAACAGAGATACTGCAGGTAAAGCAGATCACACAGAACCTGGCGCATGTAAAGCAGATCACAGAGAATCTGGTACATGTGAGCACTTGATGTGTGCTACGTTACCCTTCGTGAAGACTTTAATTATCATGCGCATTCCCAGCTTTTCCTGTGGTGCCCAACACAGAGCGGATGCCCAAAGACAATTTTGGGGGATGGGGCAGATGCTCTGCCTCGGGAAAAAAAAGCACACCTGCCCTGATGTTGGTGGCTGGGTCTGGAAGATTACGTGGAAATTAAGCTAAGGATGTGTCGCTTCCAGATCAAAAACCGGAAAAATGTAACGCCCCGACTACTGAGTACGGTCACAGGGCACAGACTGGAGCAACCTTCCACGGCCTGGGCTGTCTGCGCGTGCGTGAGCCAGAAACCCGAGGCTCTCCCTCGGCCCGCCCTATCGATCGACCCGATCGGGGATCGTCAGCTTGGTTCTGGCCACAGGAATTGCTCTTCTCGCGATGCTTCAGACCTGGCGGCGGGGAAAGGGCGGGCTAACTGGAGAGCGAGGAAGAGCGTGAGGCGGCCGCACGCTGCTTTCCCAGAAGGCTGTGCGTGCTCCTCGTTTCCTCCGCGGTCTTCCGAGCGGTCGCGTGAACGTCTTCCTGCAGGCTGGCCATGGCGCTTCACGTTCCCAAGGCTCCGGGCTTTGCCCAGATGCTCAAGGAGGGAGCGAAAGTAAGGGCTGAAGGAAAGGAATGAGGTGGGAGAGTCAGCATAGGGCTGCGGCGGCCGCGGCGAAGTAGGAGGGCCTACTAACGGTCTGAGCGTTCTGCCTTGGCACAGCGGCCGGGGGGAAGAGAAGATTCCAGAAAGGGAGGTGATTTTGGAAGGGCTCGGCCCCCGGAGCCTGCGGGCACTTCTGTTCTTCCGCAACCGGGAAAAGGCCGAGGGGTCGGCGGCACGATCGACATTGTACATCTTGAAGGTGGACGGACGTGAAGCCGCGCGTGCGTTTTGCCTCCATCCATAAATGGGGCTAAGGCCCGTCACCCTTAAAAGGGGTTGTGAGGGTAAAATTGAATAACGTAGATGAAATTGTCTTGAGAACTGCGACGTCGATTGACACATAGCTCGCGGGTTATAGGATGGGGAAGAACGAGAACTAGGCGATCCAGAGAAGAGAGTGGGAAAAAGGGCCGGGTCTTGATCGCTTCCTTCCCAGTGAGAAACATAGGGCTTTCAGCTTAGTTGACAGAAGCCATGCGTTGTAGCCAAATGAGTTCCGGTCCCAACTTACGTTAGCTGGCTTAATCTAAAATCTAACTCTCTTGGGTTTTGTTTTCTTCGTCTTTAAATTATGGATATTGGACCAAGAGGTGGTGTCTTTGAGTTCTGTGTAATCTGCAAGATAAGTGATACAGTGGTGCACATAACACTGTTTTGTTTAATGGCCTTGTCTTGAACGTTATTTTGGTAGCATAGTTTTAAAAAATATCTTACTGCACTATTGATAAGTTTGTCTCTTGTGCTATTCAAATTGCGTTCCTCTATGTCCTCCAGATTTTGTTAATTCAAGAAATAGATCAGTGTGGTTGAATTTAAGGTTTTATGCGAGGTACGGGGAGCATTAACAGTTTAATAGAGCTAGGTTCATGTTTGTAGAATGCACTTTTCAAATAATGTCGGTATAGTAAGTAAATGTCAGGGTTTAAGGTAAACGTTGGTGGAATAATCTTTTGAAAATGATATGGGCTGATTCCCTTGAAAAAATCAGGCTGAGATAATAGCTTCCAATTTGAGTTTTTTTCACTAATACAGTTTTTTGAAAACTCGTGTATCACAAAACATTATTTGTCATTCCAGTGCTAGTAGTTTTTTTACAGAACACTGAGTTATTTCATTCAGTAAATAGGTACTGAAGGAACTGCAGTGAAAGACAAAAGTCACACTTCTCGTAGAGTTTATGTCCTTCTAAGGCAGAAATAATGATTAAATAAAAGGAGAATTCAAAATAATGATGAAAGAAACTGCACTATAGTAGAGGATGACAGGAGGTAAAAATATCTGTAAAAGAAGGATCAGGAATAGACAGAACACTTAGATGTTTAGGGAAGAACTCTTAGCTCAGTGCTTAGTGAGAGAAGCCCCTGAGCCTGGGCTGTTTCCCCCCATCTCTTACTTAGGGGGAAATTCCAGGCTCAGGGACTAACTAGTACAAAGACCCTGAGGAAGGAATGATTTGGACCTGTTTTTTTTTTTTAAAACAACAACAACAACAACAACAGGTTATAGGGATGAAGTTTACCAAAGAAAGGAAGAATGGTAAATTCAGAGGAGGAGCTATACAAGGGCGGGGATATGTAGGGCCTTGTTTCCTTGAAAAGGGATTTGCATTTTATCCTAAGCGGGTTGGGAAACCATTGAAGGGTCTTAAATATGGGAATGAGGGGATCTGATCAGATGGTAGTTTCTCACAGAATGAGGGGTGAGGGGAAGAAGCAAGAGTGTAAGCCAGGAGTTAAGACTTAAGTGTTATTGCTGGAATACAGTTCTTATTGCTGAAGATGCCTTTAAAGTAGTAGCTATTGGTAGGGGTTGGTGGCTCACACCTGTAATCCCAACATGGGGGAGGCCGAGGTGAGTGGACACTTGAGGCCAGGAGTTCCTGGCCAACATGGTGAAACTCCGCCTCTCAAAAAAATACAAAAAAAAATGCCTGGTGTGGTGGCGCGCGCCTCTAGTCCCAGCTACTCAGGGGGCTGAGCCTCCAGAATTGCTTGAACCCGGGAGGCCCAGGTTGCAGTGAGCTGAGATCCTGCCACGATCTCAGCTCCCTGCCCTCTAGCCTGAGCGATAGAGGAGACTCTCTCTCTCTCAAAAAAGAGTAATGGCTATTAACCTTGGTTTTGGATCACAAAATCATGGCTTGTATTGTAAAGCAGTACTATGTAAATAGAACTTTTTGCAGTGCTGGACATACGCTGTATCAGCGCTGTCCAATGTGATATTCACTACCCACATGTAGCTACTGGGCATTTGAACTGTGGCTCCTGCAATTGAGGAACTGAATTTTTAAATTTTAATTACTTGAAGATTTATTTTAATTGCTTTCACTAGCCCCATGGAGCTAGTGGCTACTTACTGGGCAGCGCTTCTCTAAAGAAATGTTCTCATGCACAGTAGATTAGTGAAATATATCTGAGGACCCAAGTAAACCTCAACTCTAAAAAAGTCCAGTGTAGAATTTGTGAGAATTTTTAGTACTGTGAGCAGTTCACTTTTTGAATACATATACATTGGGATAATGTTGCAATTCAAAAAAAGTATTCAGTCTCTGAACACTTCAGTGGCACATACTTAAAGAACTTCTGGCTTTACAAAAGCCCAGATTCTAACACAATAAGAAAAATATTCCAGATTTCAACAGTTAGTTAGAAAGTACTGATAAACTCTGGAAAGGTATTCTACTTGAAGTACCTCATACCCATTCTCTAATTAGTCTTAGCATGGTTCCCTGTACTTTTCACTACTTTTAATAAAAAAATTATAAGTCTTATGATTTGATGTGTAAGTAGGTACCTGCGGTCCCCCAAAATGTTATACTTTATTCATTCAACCAGAGAGGAAATGTATGCATCATTTATGAATATCAAATGCTGTGTTTTACATTAAAAAATCTTGTTTGATTGTCTCAACAATCCTATGAGTTAGGTACTATTATAATTACCTCATTTTATAATGAAGAAATATTAAGAAAATTGCCCAAATTTAACAAGAGCCAGAAAGCTAAGATTTGTAACCGGCCCTCTTGTGCCAAACCTAAGCTATGCTACCTCTCTATTAGAGGCAAGACATAAGCAAAGATATCTCTTATATTTGAAAATTCTTGATTCACTGTACTGTCTAATTAGCAGGGTTTTTTGTTTGTTTTTTTAACAGCACTTTTCAGGATTAGAAGAGGCTGTGTATAGAAACATACAAGCTTGCAAAGAGCTTGCCCAAACTACTCGTACAGCGTATGGACCAAATGGTAATTTCTAAATTAATATTTGTAAAGATACAGTAGTAGAATTTTGTGTACTATGTCTTCTTTCAAACTTGTTCTGAGGATGTTATAGTATGGCTTCGGAAGTTAATTTGGTAGCTCAATGAATAGTTCATTTCCAATTTTTATTTATTTCTAATTTTCAATCAACTCACATCTCTTTAGAAAAATAGGGATCAATGTATTACTTTTTATCCTGTGGAGAGGATAGAAAAATTATAACACTTTGACTAGTAAGATAGTACCTAATGTTCATTCTGACAGACACTAAATATAAAAGTGACATAGTTTAAGGAAGAAAATTCTCTCCTTCCTCTTGCCTTCTGCCACCAATTAAATTTAATTGATACAGTTTCATGGAATAAACATAGAACTAAGTATACTAAGTGGATTATTTTGGCCTTTTTACAGCACTTGCTGCATGACAATCATGTTGCAAACAAGATAGAAGTTGGCAAAAATGGGAGATTTGGCATCTTACGTAGTAAATATTGTAGGACATTAGAAAGGAAAGAAAGAATATGGGTCTGCAGTCAGAGAATGCCCATGGGGCTATAAGATAAACTTGAAGAATAGATAGTATGTGTTTTCTTGCAAAGCTCTTTTTTTAATATACAAATTTATATTTTTTTTACTAGATTTTCCTGGGTATTTGGGGAAGGATTTGATTAATAATGGCTTTCTTTTCCTTTTTTTAACTGTTACTTTTGAGGAATGAACAAAATGGTTATCAACCACTTGGAGAAGTTGTTTGTGACAAACGATGCAGCAACTATTTTAAGAGAACTAGAAGTAAGTTGTTTCTTTAAAAAGTCAAGAAATATTTTGGTGACATCAAAATTAAGTAGATTTTAACTAGAAGAAATCTCTTATTTCAGATTGGATAAGGGACTATTTTTCCAACTTGAAAATTTATTATACAGATTGTTCTAATTATAAAGAGTCCTCTTTAGATTGAATGTTTTAGCCACTGAAATCTTAAAAATCTCTTAAGTTATTAATTGATGGAGGGATTGGTTGTGATACATTGCTAATTACGATATGAAATTGATTACCATTGTCTTCATTCTATAGAGTGACTCTGGAGTGAATTATTCCACAATGCAAAACCGTATACTTTAAAACAGTGGTTTTTAAAAAGATCCAACCATTTGGTTTTGTGAAAATAAAACAATCAGTTGATGGCATTTTACTTTGTTCCGCTTCAGTTTTACTATTAGAGTCTATAAAATAGATACTGCCTGCCAGCAGGGTTATAAGGAAGGTCTGGCACCTGAACAGGCAGAGAGAGCCATTCCTCATTCCCACTTTGTAATTAAAGGATAACATATTCAACCTCAGGGAATTTTCCTGAAGCTTAGCCCTTGAAAGCACTAGAACTTAATCTTTTGTTTTAAATGAAACTATAGAAGAATCAACATTTTTCTAACCTCTTAAATATATTTTTGGTTGGGACACCGTGGCTCATGTCTGTAATCCCAACACTTTGGGAGATCAAGGCAGGCAGATTACCTAAGGTCAGGAGTTTGAGACTAGCCTGGCCAACATGGTGAAACCCCATCTCTACTAAAAATACAGAAAAAAAATTAGCCGGGCGTGGTGGCGCACACCTGTAATTCCAGCTACTCAGTAGGCTGGGGCTGGAGAATCGCTTGAACCTGGGAGGCAGAGGTTGCAATGAGCCAAGATCACACCACTGCCTGGGCGACAGAGCAAGACTCCCATCTCAAAAAAGAAAAAAAAAAATACATATATATATATATAAATTCTTAAAGAACTTAAAAGTTAAATTTTAACTCCACAAAACACTTGTACAAGGATTTGTCATTGTGAATGTTAATGTTGCACACTGATGATCTCAGGAGTTACATCTCAGGAGTTATTAAAGTACAGTGGTGATACTGTCAAAATAATAAAATCACAGGGCTGACTTTTTATAGTTTTCTTGTTGCTCTCAGTTCTTACTCCTTGGCTTGTTTCTGTAAAGGTATCTAAAATTAAATCCTAAGAATAAAATCCACATAAAATTGTTATATTTTAAGAAAAATTTTATACTCCCCCTTTTCTTTAAATCACAAATGATAGCCTTACGACAAGAATATATAGTAAAGGCCGGGCGTGGTGGCTCACGCTTTTAATCCCAGCACTTTGGGAGGCCGAGGCGAGCAGATCACAAGGTCAGGAGATCAAGACCACGGTGAAACCCCGTCTCTACTAAAAATACAAAAAATTAGCCGGGCGTGGTGGCGGGCTCTTGTAGTCCCAGCTACTCGGAGAGGCTGAGGCAGGAGAATGGCGTGAACCCCGGAGGCAGAGCTTGCAGTGAGCCGAGATCGTGCCACTGCACTCCAGCCTGGGTGACAGAGCGAGACTCCGTCTCAAAAAAAAAAAAAAAAAAGAATATATAGTAAAATAGATATTGAGAGTCATGACCAAGTTAAGTGGTATCTATTTTGGTTCTCTTGAAGGCTTTTAAAAAAAGTCTTGGTTTGATGGTTGTAATTACTTTGTTTTTTAATTTAGTGAAATATAATGATATGCTGAACCATATGTGTGGCACTGTATGTACAGGCCACCAAAAGAGGATGCACTTTGAAATTCTTATTTATAGTGATACATTTGTGCTGATCAGCATAAAGGGACTTGGATGTTTTCTTGTGACCACACTATAAGTAGCGTGTAGCAGTGTGATCAGATGGAGTTACCTCATCTACAGGAAAATTGAGTCTATTTAAGAAATGGAAATGAACAACTTTATGTTGCTTTAAGGATCAGATGTTTAACTTGATATTACGTTTTCTACTAGGTACAGCATCCTGCTGCAAAAATGATTGTAATGGCTTCTCATATGCAAGAGCAAGAAGTTGGAGATGGCACAAACTTTGTTCTGGTATTTGCTGGAGCTCTCCTGGAATTAGCTGAAGAACTTCTGAGGATTGGCCTGTCAGTTTCAGAGGCAAGTGTTCATTTATAATTTACTCCTACTTAATTTTTGCTTACATATACACCTGCTTAAAACATAAACTAAAATTATTATAGCAGTAGCTAACATGCACTGAGCAGTTTGCTCTGTACCAGCCATTATAATACATATGCTTCACATGCAGTATCATTTTAGTCTCACAAAAACCCTATTAGTGAGGCCTTATAATGCCGTTTTATCTATTTTTTTCTCACTTTATTTTAGATGAGAAAAGAGACTAAAATTAGAAAAATCTTGCCCAAGATCTCATAGCTGGTGAGTTAGGTAGAGTTAAGATTCAAATTTGGGCTGTAATCTAAGCCTCCTTTCATAACTAGTAGAGTCTACTATATGTATTATTCCGAAGTATATTCTTTGTCATTTTGTATCAAAAATAAACATCCATATGCATTGGATTACCAAAATAAGCTACTTTAAGTCATGTCAGAATAGGAAATGTTGTTTATGTTTTAGGTCATAGAAGGTTACGAAATAGCCTGCAGAAAAGCTCATGAGATTCTTCCTAATTTGGTATGTTGTTCTGCAAAAAACCTTGGAGATATTGACGAAGTCTCATCTCTACTTCGTACCTCCATAATGAGTAAACAATATGGTAATGAAGTATTTCTGGCCAAACTTATTGCTCAGGCATGCGGTAAGTAAATATCAGTAAATGAAAAGATCCAAAATAAAAATGTCTTTAACATGACTAGATACTTTCTCTGTTGTCCCAAAATAATCTTTTGATATGTCTCATTTTCTTAACAGTATCTATTTTTCCTGATTCCGGCCATTTCAATGTTGATAACATCAGAGTTTGTAAAATTCTGGTAAGTAGAAAATGCATTAATGCTACGTATCTAGGTCAGTTTTTTTTGTGTTGTTTTTGGTTTTTGGTTTTTGTGCAAAAAAAAAAAAAAAAAAAGGTGTTCATTTAAACCTAAGTGTTACTTCATGATTTGGACACTTAGGACTTTTTTGAGGCATTATTTTTATTTATTTATTTATGTATTTATTTATTTATTTATTTATTTTTGAGACGGAGTCTCGCTCTTGTTGCCTAGGTTGGAGTGCAATGGCGTGATCTCGGCTCACCGCAACCTCCGCCTCCCGATTCAAGTGATTATTCAGTCCCAGCCTCCCGAGTAGCTGAGATTACAGGCATGCGCCACCACACCCAGCTAATTTTGTGTTTTTAGTAGAGATGGGGTTTCTCCATGTTGGTCAGGCTGGTCTCGAACTCCCGACCTCAGGCGATCCGCCTGCCTTGGCCTCCCAAAGTGCTGGGATTAACAGGTGTGAGCCACTGTGCCTGGCCTTTGAGGCATTATTTTATAACATTTTGATGTTGCTAAGTTGTAATACTACTACTACCTATTTAAGTTTAAAAGGATATTGAGATATTATCTCCTTATAAAGTCATTTTCTGTGATGTCTTGTGGGTTTAAGAATAACGTATAAACAAAATGCTAAATTTTTTTTTTTTTTTGAGACGGAGTCCGGCTCCGTTGCCCAGGTTGCAGTGCAGTGCCGCAACCTCGGCTCACTGCAACCTCCGCCTCCCAGGTTCAAGCGGTTTTCCTGCCTCAACCTCCCAAGTAGCTGGGATTAGAGGTGTACGCCACCATGCCCAGCTAATTTTTGTATTTTTTTAGTAGAGGCAGGGTTTCACCATGTTGGCCAGGCTGGTCTCGAACTCCTGACCTCATGATCTGCCCACCTTGGCCTCGCAAAGTGCTGAGATTACAGGTGTGAGCCACCGCGCCCAGCGCAAAATACTAATTTTTTTGTGTTTTTCATAATACTCTGAATTATAATAATCTTATAACACAGTTTTGAGTGGGGTGGAAATTGTCTTATTCCTCTTCAATAGTAGAATTCACACTTTGATGTTAGTATTGAAATATTAAAGTATATTTTTGATAAAATGTGCTTGATAGAGTAAAACCTATCAATGGAGTGGTTTTGGTTTTGCACATTGGCATTCTGATTGTTAATGTGAATTCAGCTTAACATAGGTACATGTGCTTTCCCTGAAGATACTCATGTGTTCTATGTTTGCTGTCTCCCTCCACATACTGCCAGCTTTTCCCATTAAATGTAACCTTGTGAGGACAGAATCTTTGCTTTGTTCTGTGTTGTATTTGCGGTACTGACAGCTGTGGCTGGTATATGGGCACCAAGTACTAGGTAACTGAATGGCCAAGAGCAGTTCTCTGCCTTTGGTTCTTCCCAGTACATGGAAGGACCTCCCCTCCCTAAAAGTAGGTCATTCCCTCAGTGATTTCTGCCTCAAGCAGAAGGATGTGCTTTATGTCCACCACTCCATGCCTTATCCCAGGAGTCACTGCCTTGGTTTATGACTTTATTTTAGAAAGGGATATTTTTGGTATATGGAGAATCAACAGTTTGACCGTAATGTTATTTTCATGAGATTGCTGATGGTTTTGGTATTCAATTCCTTAGGGCTCTGGTATCAGTTCCTCTTCAGTATTGCATGGCATGGTTTTTAAGAAGGAAACTGAAGGTGATGTAACATCTGTCAAAGATGCAAAAATAGCAGTGTACTCTTGTCCTTTTGATGGCATGATAACAGAAACTAAGGTATGTAGACTTCAAACCTTAAAAGTAATAATTGGGGTTGCACTTTTCAGATTGTTTGAACTGAACACTGCAGGATCTTACCTATTTTTTATGCCAGATTTATAGTCTTTGAATATCTAATTCAACTACTGAACATTAAACTTGAAATATAAAGATAGTGGCCGTATTATTTATAATCTGACACACAGCCCTTCTAATAGAGCTTATACAAATTCAGCAAGTGAAAGAATATGAGAATGTGAGTATTTTGTGTGCTCTTCACAAAAATAAAGTTGACATTCTATAGCATCCTGAAACAAGATAAGCTAATGTAATTTGAAAATGGTAGGTATGTTCTAAAAATACATGTTAGAAAGTTTGAAGTTTGTGTTTATAGTCAATAGTGGCTGACTTCATCTCTGGAATTCTTGAAATCCAAGTTGTTGATAGTTTTAAAATTTTGTAGCATGAGGTGGCTCTGGTCATTTGGTCTACATTTTATTTTATTGTATTTTATTATTATTATTTTTATTTATTTATTTTTTTAAGAGTCTTGCTTTGTCACCCAGGCTGGACTGCAGTGGTATGATCTCGGCTCCCTGCAACCTCCGTCTCCTGGGTTCAAGTGATCTCTGGCTAATTTTTGTATTTTTAATAGAGACAAAGTTTCACCATGTTGGCCAGATTGGTCTCCAACTCCTGACCGCAAGTGATCCACACGCCTCGGCCTCCCAAAGTGCTAGGATTACAGGCATGAGCCACCGCGCCCAGCCTAGTCCACATTTGAGAAAAAGTTTGAGAACCACGATGTTGTTTTGGTAACACTAGTTAGCCTTTGTCAAAAGACGAACACCAGGACAGCTACCTACCTGACATATTTAAAATAAAAGTACTTCTCGGCCTGTCACGGTGTCTCACGCCTGTAATCCCAGCATAGGCCAAGGCAGGCAAATCACGAGGTCAGGAGATCAAGACCATTCTGGCCAACATGGTGAAACCCCGTCTCTACTAAAAATGCAAAAATTAGCTGGCCGTGGTGGTGCTTGCCTGTAATCCCAGCTACTTGGGAGGCTGACACAGGAGAATCGCTTGAACCAGGGAGTCAGGTTGCGGTGAGCCGAGATCCTGCCATTGCACTCTAGCATGGTGACAGAGTGAGACTCCGTCTCTAAATAAATAAATAAATAAATAGATAAAAGTACTTTTCCACCTAAGTACTTATCAAAAGCAGATGCATCTGTTTTGAGAGGGGGTTCTAGAAGCAAGCTGAGTTTTATTTCACACATACAGTATTCTGCTGCTTCATAATATGTGCACATTTATCTTCATATTTTTTTGCCAAACCTTTATTTCTTCAGTAAACTATTATCTAATGACTTTGAACACCAACGTAGTGAAATGATTTTAAAGGGAATGTTTACTTGTTTTGCCAGGGAACAGTGTTGATAAAGACTGCTGAAGAATTGATGAATTTTAGTAAGGGGGAAGAAAATCTCATGGATGCACAAGTCAAAGCTATTGCTGATACTGGTGCAAATGTCGTAGTAACAGGTGGCAAAGTGGCAGACATGGCTCTTCATTATGCAAACAAATATAATATCATGTTAGTGAGGTAAGAAAAAGCTGAATTATTTTTACCTATATCATAAATGGTTTTTTGGTGGTGAAAACACTAAACAAAATAGACGATGAAGACTGTTAATAAAGGGAAAGTAAAGGTACTAGGTCAAATAGCAGAAGGAGTTAGTTTGGGGAGGGGTCAGGAAACACCTCTGAGAAAACACAAATTTAAGCTGAGAGCTTGAAGAACCAATTACCAGATATTTGAAGAGGGAAAAGCATTCCAGGCAAAAGGAACAACTTGTCCAAAAGACTAGACACAAGCTTGGTTGGTGCATTGCCTATCAGAGTGTGGAGTCAGGAAGATCCCTTTTAATCCATGAACACATTTATGGTGCACACTAGACAACTTACCCATTTCTACCTACCATCCCTAGTACCTAATAAAATGTGCAAAATAAATCACTCTTGTTCACAGAACATTGATTGCACAAAGTAAAGCAAAAATTTTCTATATGCTGTTGAGTTTTGTAAGGGTTTCCCTGGTGTCTTAGAACTATAAACCACTGGCATCCTAAAGTGACTTCCATTCTGCCAATTCTAGAACAATGGCATACCACACAGACGTAAGGTGTGGTACTGTTGGCCAGCTGGACTCACTCTCAGAGTCAGGAATCAGCTTCCTGACCTCAGTGTTCATTGCAGTCCAGATGTATTCTGAGTTAAAATCCATTGTCAAAGGAATGTGACGTGGGGGCTGGTATACAGGTTCCTCTTTAATTTGAACTTTATATGCTATCTGAAATTGATTAAAACTTTTATTAAGGTCTTTGTGTTTTTTAAAGGCTAAATTCAAAATGGGATCTCCGAAGACTCTGTAAAACAGTTGGTGCTACAGCTCTTCCTAGATTGGTATGTATTTTGGAAAACACTAAAAGATAGTTGGACATGATGGGATTTTTATTACAACAGTCACTTTCTTACAGACACCTCCTGTCCTTGAAGAAATGGGACACTGTGACAGTGTTCACCTCTCAGAAGTTGGAGATACTCAGGTGGTGGTTTTTAAGCATGGTATGTAGGAATGGTAAAACATGTTTAAGTGTAGGGCTTTAGCTTCTTGTATTTAATCACCAAATATATTTAATTTTTTGATAGAAAAGGAAGATGGCGCCATTTCTACCATAGTACTTCGAGGCTCTACAGACAATCTGATGGATGACATAGAAAGGGCAGTAGACGATGGTGTTAATACTTTCAAAGTTCTTACAAGGGTCAGTATTAGCAATAATCTTAGTAGTTTGTAAGGTCTGAGTAATTTGTGTAGTCTTAGAAGTACGGTTTGCAGACTCTTGCATATCATGAGAACTTCAGAATGAGTGGTTTATATGAAACGAAGCACCTGTTTTTGTTTTTACCTAAGACTTAAGTGTCCACTGTTATTGAATATGATAGTTTCTAAAAAAGATTATACAGAGGAGTTAACAGCAAAACAGCTTTAAAAAAATTGTTTATGGTTGTTTTCCATTGTAATGTACTTTTAGTTGCTAAAGCAGTTCTTAGTGCTATATATATCTGGATATGCAGAAATGATATGGTGCTATTCCCATTCTTCACTTTGGTCCTTTTCATATACCAGACACTGTGCACTAAGAAAATTTGCCCCACCCACTCATTTTTACCACATTTATAATATGTATTTGAGTAATGACTGATAAAAACTCCTGTTTGGTGGGGTACTGGAATGTGAAAAGATTAGAAAACTGCAAACTGCTTTTTAGTGAATTTGTTAGAACTGTGTTCTTTTTTTTTTTTTTTTTTTTTCTTCGGTGGGGACGCTACATACAGGATAAACGTCTTGTACCCGGAGGTGGAGCAACAGAAATTGAATTAGCCAAACAGATCACATCATATGGAGAGGTACAGCTTTTTCTGTATAAATTGACTTTCTTTCCATTGCTTGAATCAGACAATAATTAACACATTTTTGTTTTAGACATGTCCTGGACTTGAACAGTATGCTATTAAGAAGTTTGCTGAGGCATTTGAAGCTATTCCCCGTGCACTGGCAGAAAACTCTGGAGTTAAGGCCAATGAAGTAATCTCCAAACTTTATGCAGTACATCAAGAAGGAAATAAGAATGTTGGATTAGATATTGAGGTATTTGAAAAAACACTGAACTTAAATTGCTTTATTTGGGGAATGCACAACCTAAAAATAGTATGAATTTAAAAGAAATATCAATGAGAAAGTGTTCTGATTTGGGAGCAGATTATTTTCTTAGTTTTTACATAGTTTGTCTGATGGAGGAATGTTTCATTTTCCTTCTGTTTTATTGATAGTCTTTTGTTCTGTAGTGTGTAGTCAGCCCAGTTCTGTATCTATTGATTCAACCAACCACAGATTGAAAATATTTGGAAAAACTAAAGACATTTAAAAATACACTATAACAACTGTTTACATTATGTTATATAATTAATCTGGAGACGATTTAAAGTATATGAGAGGATGTGCATAGATTATATGCAAACACCATGCCATTTTATATAAGGGATTTGAGCATCCACAGATTTTGGCATCCTTGGAGGTGCTAGAACCAATCCTCACATACTAAAGGATGACTCTGTAAGGTAGGACTGTGCTTGGTTACTTTCCAGTAGTATTTAAGGAGCTATGTGGGGCTTTTTGTGGGTATAAACATTTTCACATAAAAGGATTTTAAATGAAAGGATGAAAATTGTGTTTGACAGGCTGAAGTCCCTGCTGTAAAGGACATGTTGGAAGCTGGTATTCTAGATACTTACCTGGGAAAATATTGGGCTATCAAACTCGCTACTAATGCTGCAGTCACTGTACTTAGAGTGGATCAGGTGAGCAAAGTGAAATTTTGATCTTTAAAAATACTCATTTGCATATGGCTTAATAGTATATTTTCCCAGAACTAGAACATAGCATAGCTCTAATTCAAAGGATTCTTAGTCCTTACATATTAGAGATACTATGTGCCCCCCTCCAATTGTTTTTCTTCTATTATAAATTGTATTGAATATATTACAACTAATTTTAAATAGAGATCTTTCCACTGAAAGAATCCTTTGCCATTTTAAGTTGGAATCAGTGGAACAAATGTAATTTAAATATAACTTTCAAACCTTTTAGCCTTAGAACCCGTTTGTACAAATAATTTAGAGAGTAAATTTAATATATAATACTAACATGGAATTTGGAAGGACCATAAAGCCCTCAAGCAGACATTGCAGACCACCAACTTGAAGGAAAATGGAGTCTCTAGCTGTCTGCAGATAAGAGGACTGGGCATTGAAAATTTTTTTCTGCTATGACAAATTATAGCTTGAGGGACTAAAAGATGTTAAAGGTGTTTAAAATCATATTTCTACCCTTTTTTTTTTTTTAAGAATTATGGTAGACGGTTCTATATATAGAAGTAAACATGAAATCATAATTATTTTTCCAAAAGGTATTTTCTGGCAAACTTAATTAAATACATTTCCCCACAAAATTCTAGAAGTAATTAATAAGCAATGACTATTTATAAGTACTTAATAGAAAATTTTAATTTGCTAGAGGGACAGTATACATTCATTAGGTAAAACTCGTGTCATATTAAAGGTGGAGTAAGTCCTAAGTAGAAATCAGTGGAAAGACATTTCAGCTTTTAAGTACAGTAAGGACCAGTTGGTGGTAATTAAAACAAATTTATTGGAAGAACTATGATAGCAAGAGATGACCAAAAATGGAACTGGATATTTACTTTCAAGTCATTGGAAATAAGCAGAAACTAGATGTTTATGTACCAGATTAACAGGGGTTTCTCTGTCAGCTTATTAGGTGATTTTCAATGGAAGAATATGTTTGAGTTTTTAAATAAATAGAAATCTAAGAAAATACTCTAGAAATTAGAATGTGGCTAAGAATAAAAGGGGAAACCAAAAATAGCAGGGATGGAAGAAGCTAAGTAGACTGCAGCATAAGGTACGCAGAAATTCCAACTGTGTTAGTTAGGAACTTTGAACGTCAATTATCCAAGCAAGACAATAACAACCACCCTTGGTCACAAAGGCACTTTGAATTTTGGCTTTAAACTAGGAAGTCTGCTTTATCTTATGGTAGGGGAAGTTGTTGGTTGATCTGTTTCCCGAGTCTTTGCACTCTATGTGAAGTATGTATCTAAAGAACACATCCAACTATATTAACCAGTTTGTGTATATAGTGTATAGTATAATGAACCTAAATTTGTATAGTATATATTCTAGAAAAGGAATTGCACATCAAGCTTTAAGCATTGGATAGTATAGTACGGACTGGATTAATCTTTGTTGGAATGTCTATTTCACTAGTTCTCAAAGTATGGTCCCAAAATAGTATCAACATCACCTGAGAACGTTAGAATGACAGATTCTCAGCCAGGTATGGTGGCTCACACCTGTAGTCCCAGCTACGCAGGAGGCTGAGGTGGGAGGATCACTTGAGCCCAGGAGTTGAAGGCTGCAGTGAGCTATGATCACATGGCACTCCAGCCTGGTTGACAGAGTGACACTCCATCTCTTAAAAAACTAAATAAGAAATACAGATTCTTGGAGGCCAGGTGCGGTGGCTCACACCTGTAATCCCAGCACTTTGGGAGGCTGAGGCAGGTGGATCATGAGGTCAAGAGATTTGAGACCATCCTGGCTAACATGGTGAAACCCTGTCTCTACTAAAATAACAAAAAATTAGCTGGGCATGATGGCAGACGCCTGTAGTCCCAGCTACTTGGGAGGCTGAGGCAGGAGCATGGCGTGAACCTGGGAGGTGGAGCCTGCAGTGAGTAGAGATGGCGCCACTGTACTCCAGCCTGGGCGACAGAGCAAGACTCCATCTCAGAAAAAAAAAAAAGAAAAGAAGAAGAAATACAGATTCTCAGATGTCACTCCAGACCCACCGATATCAGAAATGCTGGAAGAGGCCTAGCAGTCTGTTTTAATGAGCACTTCTGATTATGGTGCCCACTAAAGTTTGGGAACTACTTGTTTTAGTGTTTTGTTGTTGTTGTTGTTTATTTTTTTTTTTTTTTTTGAGATGGAGTCTCGCTCTGTCGCCAGGCTGGGGTGCAGTGGCGTGATCTCAGCTTACTGCAACCTCCACCTCTCAGGTTCAAGCAATTCTCCTGCTGCATCAGCCTCCGGAGTAGCTGGGACTACAGGCGCATGCCACCATGCCCACCTAATTTTTTTTTGTATTTTTAGTAGAGACGGGGTTTCACCATGTTGGCCGGGATGGTCTCCATCTCTTGACCTCGTGATCTGCCCGCCTTGGCCTCCCAAAGTGCTGGGATTACTGGCATGAGCCATCGCGCCCAGCTTTTAGTTACTTTTTAAAATCAAGGTGCACTTAAGTTCTAAAATTACGCTTAATGCCTTTAATTCAATCTGAAATTACCCTCAATCAGTAACATGTTATTCTGAGAATTTCAGGTTTAGGTGTCTTTGTTGTTGTTGTTGTGATAAGGTCTTACTCCATTACCCAGGCTGGAGTACAGTGGCGCAATCATAAAATAAGCTCACCACAGCCTCAAAATCCTGAGTTCCAGTGATTCTCCTGCCTTAACATCCTGAATAGCTGGGACTGTAGGCAGGTACTGTCATGGTTGGCTGATATATATATTAAATATATATATATATATATTTTTTTTAGTTTTTGTAGACTAGGTCTCACTTTGTTGCCTAGGCTGGTCTCAAACTCCTGGCCTCAAACCTTGGCCTCCCAGAGTGCTAGGATTACAAGCATGAGCCACTGTGCCCAGTTCAGGTTTGCAGATGGTAATTAAGATGTTTTCCAGCCGAGCGCAGTCGCTCACGCCTGTAATCCCAACACTTTGGGAGGCCGAGGCGGGTGGATCATGCAGGAGTTTGAGACCAGCCTGGCCAACATGGTGAAACCCCATCTCTACTAAAAGTAAAAAATTAGCCGGGCATGGTGGCGAGCACCTGTAATCCCGGTTACTTGGGAGGCTGAGGCAGGAGAATTGCTTGAACCCAGGAGGCAGAGGTTGCATTGAGCCAAGATGTGCCACTGCACTCTCTAGCCTGGGCAACAGAGCAAGACTCCATCTCAAAAAAAAAAAAAAAAAAAAAAGCTAAAACCTATTTATTTTAGATAAAGTAAGGTGAGGTTTGTGGCGCTTTTTTTAAGTTGGGAACTAAGGGCTTAGATTTTTGTTTATGAAAACTGGCTGCTTGAATGATTCTCATTTACAGGTTTTAGAATATTTCAGTGTTAAACTTTGTATATACTTATGTATCAACTACTTTAGATTATAATGGCAAAGCTGGCAGGTGGACCTAAAGCTCCTAAACCACAAGGAAATTGGGACAGAGATGGTTGGCAAGACGAATCTCATATATAAATAGCAAATCAGGTGCCAAACTGACTGACCGACTTATACCAGTGATGCATGCACATATTTTCACTTTCAGCTTTTTGAGTTATTAAAGTGCATGTCTTGGAATGTTCACTAATCCGTGTGGATTTTGTTGCGGTTATCCATAAAAGCAGTAAACTCTCATGCTGCTGAAAGTTTACAATTGAATTTCTAACCAGGGAACTAGCAAACTCTGCTGTAGTGTTTTATATGCAGTACATAATTATATGAAGAAGATTGCTTAATCTTAAATCATGCTAATAGAAGCATTCTTTTCATTCTAAAGGTTAAGTTTATAAGCATACTCTTGTGTGATTCTTTTTTATGCAGATCATCATGGCAAAACCAGCTGGTGGGCCCAAGCCTCCAAGTGGGAAGAAAGACTGGGATGATGACCAAAATGATTGAAATTGGCTTAATTTTTACTGTAGGTGAAGGCTGTATTTGTAGTAGTACTCCAAGAATCGCCTGATGTTTTCTTATTCTCCTTAAATTAAGAGGTATTTTGTGTTTGTATTCTTGGCTGGATGTTATAATAAACATATCGTTACTGTCAAAGCCTTATTGTCTAATGACCACGGTTATTGGCTCTGAATGACTTGCGTTCCTCTTAACCTTGTTAATCACATTAGCTGTGGGACTTAAGGCAAGTCACTTATGTAAGTAGAGGCCTATTACCGATGTATATCTGGCGTACTGCCTGTTTGTGTAAATAAGTTATTGGAACACAGCCATGCTCATACCATTACATATTGTCTGCAGTTTCTTTCTAACAAGGGAGTGGCAGAGTTACGTATTTTTGACAGAGACCAAATGGGCCTACAAAGCCTAAAATATTTACTATCTGGCCCTCTATAGGAAAGGTCTGCCAACACCTGGACTAGATTTCCAGAGTGTTTTTGTGACAGCTCTGGAATTCCTGACTCAAGGTAACTTGTTTCAATAGCAATTAATAATGTATTGAATGGAAGACACTCTACTTAGCAAAGTACAAAAAAAATGCTTATAACAGAAAATAGATATCCTGACATGTACAAAATTAAGTCAGTTTTCATAAAGCAGATCCTATTTTGTTAAAATCAGTAAGGAGTGTTGAAAAAGCCAAGAACATTGTAAATAAATTATTATAAATAATTATACTGAATTTTATAGGACATGTGTTACTATATGTGTTGGTTATGTAAGGTCCTTAATACTGTTTGAAATTGTGTGTGTATGTATTTATTTCTTGAGACAAGGTGTTGCTCTGTCGCACAGGCTGGAGTGTGAAGTGGTGAAATCTCAGCTCACTGCAACCTCTGCTGTTGGGCTCAGGCAGTCCACCCACCTCCGCCTCCTGAAAAGCTGGGGACACAGGCACACACCACCACATTTGGCTAATTTTTAAGTTTTTTGTAGAGACAGGGTCTCTGTATGAGACCAGGCTGGTCTCAAACTCCTGGGCTGAAGGTTTCCTACTGCCTTGACCTCCCAGAGTGCTGGGATTACAAGCATAAGCCACTGCGCCAGCCTGTTTTTAGTATTCTTTCCAAGAGATTTTAGAAGCAGTATGACTGACTGGGTCTTACATAAACTCAACAGGTGTTGTTAGGAAATGACTGACTGGGTCTTACATAAACTCAACAGGTGTTATGAATGATACAACTCTCATTACTGCCACAGCAAGTTAGAAGTGTTCATTGTATGTCGAAGTCGTCCTCAGAGAACCTTTCAAGAAGTTCAGAGACGCCTGGTGTCCCTAAGCTCTTTGCGTTGCAGGTAACTCAGTGGCTGACTTGGGACAGTTCACAGGCTTTCTCTGGCATGCTGGTATTAAGGGGTTTGGTACCCAGTTATACTTATAGGAGTGAGACTGGTTTGTCTTACATCTGTCCCAGATCCGCTGACCACTGGCACAGAGCAAATACAGAGTAAGGCCTTATATACCCCAGCTTATGCACACTGTGGCATCAGAAGGATTATACAGAAACATTCCTCCCATTTATATTCTGCTGTCAATATAGATGCTTATAAAATTAACACACTTGTAATGACGCTTCATTAGCCAGTCTAATGAAACATTTTTTAAAGTGTTACCCAGTAGGGTAAGTCAATAGAAGTTAAAATCTTCCCAGTAATAAAACAAGATTTTAGGGTAAGTCAGTTTATTGATGTGTTGTGATCCATCACCCAGATATATTAAACACAGAGGACTTAAGTAATTCAGGATTTCCTTTCCAGAAACAAAGCAGGAATAAAAACCACCATGACAATACAAAACCTTTGTACATTTTTAGGTGTTTTTCCCTTCAGTATTTAAATAAACTATTTCTTCTGGCATGTATTTAATGTTAAGTGAACATGATTTTAATTAGTCTTTACTTTTTTTATTGTTATTTCAGCCATTATAAAAGCCATAAATGTGTTTCCAGAAAAAGTATTTTTGATATTATTACAGTATTCTCTCATAAAATAGGAGGTACGCTTGTGAGTTTAGTACTTTAGTTGTAGGCACAGCTTGCACATGTGTGTCGCTGATGTGAAACCACTGCCCTTTTGATTCCATTTCAAAATCTGTCAAGAGGAAATGAAAAATCAAACATAAATGGAAAGATTCAAGTTGATTACTTTTTGGTTTTGCCATAATCTGCTGAGTGCCTGAATTTTCCAAGACATCTTACCTTGTGGAATATCACCGTGAAGAACAAGATTAGAGAGATGACTATTTGCGGTTCTTGCCTTGGCATAGGCAGTGTAATGCCCCGACCTCATAGTACCACTGTGTTCAACAACTCCATATAAGGAATAGAGTACCCTTGTATTTTCTTCTGCAACATTCTTTAAAAATGAGTAGAATCCAAAAGTTAGTTCTAGTTCCATTTACACAGATGTCATTGGCAAGACAAATTTACACTATGCAAAGGATCTTTAACCATTACTTTGAGAGTGCAGAAATCATTCATGAGTCTACTCCATACCTCTTCTCAGCCTGAGACACTTCTGTTTTTATTATAAATTTACTATTGTTCCCCTGCTAGAAAAGCTGTAAGCCACAGGCCACTTCATGCAGCTACCTGGCTCAGATACCAAATAACTGAATTCAACTTGCCAGTTTCTTTAGGAGCCTGAGGATAATTCCAAAATAACAACCCTAGCTATTAACAACTCTGAATACCCTGTTTAAAAAATGGTAAGCCCTGAACAGGAAGAGAACAGTATTTTAGGTTGTGCCAAAAATTACCCCTTGCATCTTTAAATGTCCCTAAGGGAGTTGGTGAGAAGCACATTCAACCTCTCAAGTGTTCACTTTCCCCACCAGAGAGTGCAGGCTGCTTATTCTTTCAGGACTCCATATGCCATAGGGCTAGCAACAGGAACAGGCATTCTCCGGGCCAGGAGCCACTTTTCAGACAACTATTTATGTTCTCATGTAAAAAGTCCGTAACAGGCATCACTGCCCTTCAGTAGTACTGTCTATACTCAGCTTCCCAATCTGTGCCTCCATATTCACTGAAGAACTTAGGACTTCTCCGTCCATCTATGGTCCTCACAGGACTTTAAATGCCATTCCATTTTGGTCAACCATACCCAGGACTAGAGTCTGGGCTTGTCATCACTCAGAATTGTTCAACTTCATAAAATTTTTTTTGAGACAAGTTCTCACTCTGTCACCCAGGCTGGAGTGCAGTGGCGTGATCTCAGCTCAGTGCAACCTCTGCCTCCTGGGCTCAAGTGATCCTCCTGCCTCAGCCTCTGGAATAGCTGGGACTACAGGTGCACACCACTGTGACCTGCTAAATTAGTTTTTTGTGGAGACGGGGTTTCAGCATGTTGCCCAGGCTGGTCTCAAACTCCTGAGCTCAAGGGACATAAATCTTATTTTTAGTCTTAGTCCACAAGTCTTCTCTTTATTCAACTCTCATCTTACCTATTCTGTACTCTTTAACTTAACAGGATTTCCAATGCTCATATTCTCGCCTATGAAGACTTTTGGCTTCATTCCTGATATGGTTTGACTGTCCTCACCCAAATCTCATCTTGAGTTGTAGCCCCCACAATTCCCACATGTCATGGGAGGGTACTCATTGGGAGGTAACTGAATCATGGGAGCAGATCTTTCCCATGCTTATTCTTGATAGTGAATAAGCCTCACGAGATCTGATGGTTTCATAAGGGGGAGTTTCCCTCCACATGCTCTTGCTTTGCCTGCTGCCATCCATGTAAGATGTGACTTGCTCCTCCTTGCTTTCTGCCATGATTGTGAGGCCTCCCCAGCCATGAGGAACTGTAAGACCAATAAACCTCTTTCTTTTGTAAATTGCCCAGTCTTGCCCAGTATATCTTGTCCAGTATATCTTTTATCAGCAGCATGGAAACTGACTAATATAATTCCCATATGCAGTCTAGACCATCACTATTCAAAATGTGGTCCATGAACAGCCAGCATCAGCATCACCTGAGAGTTTACATTAAACATGCAGAATTTTTGATCCCATACCAGACCTACAGAATCAAAATTTGTAGGTCTGATTCCCAAATACACATTGAAGTTTGGGAACTTCAATCACATGTATCACTTACAAATAATCTCCTCTCAATACTCACCACCAGCTTTGTCACCTATCCAATTCATCACAAAACCTCACCCTGAATCCTATAATGTACCTGCCATGCCCAAACCCAGAAGGCCGCTACTGCTAAGAAACAAAAGTATAATAAATGATCATGTACCTTGTCATAGTCCTCAATGTGACTATAATCTTATAAATTGTCCTTAGCTGCCTCTTCCATTATGCCCTTCACAGCAACTGGCCCAGACTTTTTCTTTTTCTTTTTTTTTTTTTTGAGGGTGTTTCTTGCTCTGTCACCTAGGCAGAAGTGCAGTGACGCAATCTCGGCTCACTGCAGCTCTGCCTCCCAGGTTCCAGCAATTCTCCTGCCTCAGCCTCCCAAGTAGCTGGGATTACAGGTGCACACCACCATGCCTGGCTAATTTTTGTATTTTCAGTAGAGACAGGGTTTCACCATGCTGGCCAGGCTGGTCTCAAACTCCTCACCTCAAGTGATCCACCCACCTCGGCCTCCCAAAATGTTGGCATTACAGGCATAAGCCACCACGCCCAGCTCCAAATTCTTCAACATGAAGATTCTTTGAGATCCTTTGTGGTGTCCTCACTTTCTACCCCTGCCTCTTCCACTCAGATACTTAGGAGGGTCCTGTCATTGGCCATCTCCTTTTTCTCTCTTCAGACTCTATACACAAGGGATCCTATCTTCTCATAGTTTAAACCACCACGTATGTACTGATTTCTAAATCTTTGCCCTGGGCCCATCCTAACCTCTCTGCTGTAGATCTCAGATATGTATATCCAAATGTTTTCTAGACTAAGCACATTAATTTCTCAAAGGTAACTGACACTCAAATGTATCTAAAACTTAAGACACTATCCTTTCTCTACCTGCTTTTCTCAACCTGCTTTTCTCCCTATATATCCTATCTCAATTTACAGCACTCCCATCTGTCGAGCCAGGCCTCAGGAATCATCCTCAACCCTTTCTCTGCCACCCTCAACATCCACTTATAAAAGGCCTCTGCCTCACCTTACAGTACCAATCAATCATTAAGTCTGGTTAATTCTACCTCCTGAAATATTCCTTCTATCTCCCCATCTCCTGCCCAACTTTAAGCCCTCATCAACTACTGGCTGAATTAATACAACAGCCTCCGAACTCATTTCCCCACCTCTAGTCTTTCCCTCCTAAAATTCAGCCTCCATGCATCAACAAGTAACCTACGTCATATGAAGATCTGACCATGCCACCCCAATGCTTTAAACTCCTCAGGGCTCCCCGTTGTATACCTAATGAAGTCCAAGTTCCTTACCATGAGAACCCTCCAAAACTTCATTCCTATCTCACTTCTCTGGCTTCATTTCTCAACTCTCCCTATACCTTGTACTGTAAACTCTAGAACTACATATGTTACCAGTCTCTGGCAATCACCATCCTATTTTACACTGCTGTTTTTACTCCTGGTGTTCTTTCTGCCTGCAAAACTCATTTCATCTTGATTCATCATACTTTTACTCCTTCTTTAAATATAGTTGAGGCATGGTTTACTTTACAAAGCCATTCCTGAGCCACCAACATGCTGGGTTAAGTGTATACCACTCCTGATCTGTGTTCACCAGCCTTAACATTCAACCACATTAAACTGAGATTATTCATTAATAGATCTGCTCACCTTTAGTTTTATGCCCTCCGCTCACAAGACAATGTATGCCATAATAAAGGGGATTCCAAACACTGAACTGAAATAACCCATTCTTCAAAATGATTCATCACTAATCTTCAAATTATAAAGGTACAATGATAAAAGACCCACACTACTCAATAATTGTTATCAACTTCATACTTAAGTGAGTTGCGACTGGAGCATTAGGTAAGCTATGATTTGACTTTAAAGGACTTTCCCGAAAAAGACCACTTTGACTTACCTTACATTTAAGGGTGCAAAAAGGAGCCAAATCTAAGATTTCCGGAAACTTTATGTGTTTGTTAACTTTGCGTAGGTTAAAACCAGCCTAAAAGAGAAACATAACAGATTGACTTCTTTTCCTGGAAAAGCAATACAGGTTAAGTAAACCGAAGTCCCCTCTGATGTCCAAAAGAGTATCAACATTAAGTCCTAGTTCAATTTTCTTTGGAGACTCAATTCTTCCTGACCACTAACTGATTCCAAGTTGGTTTGCTTTTGCTAAGTACACATGTATCACACAAAAAACACACACCAACACATTAAGAAAGCTATTCCCAGCTGGACACGATGGCACATGCCTGTAATCTCAGCACTCTGGGAAGCTGAAGCAGGAGGATCACTTGAGACCAGGAGTTCGAGACCAGCCTGGGCAACACTGTGAGACTCTGTCTCTACAAAAAAATTAAAAAATTAGCTGGACATGGTGGTAGCCACCTATAGTCCCAGCTACTATAGTCCCACCTATAGTCCCAGCTATAGAGGCTGAGGTGGGAGGATCGCTTGAGACCAGGAGGTCAACGCTTCAGTGAGCCATGATCATGTCATTGCACACCAGCCTGGGTGACAGAACAAGACCATTTCAAAAAGAAGAAAAAAAACTTTTCTCGTGAGAAAATTCTCAATGTTTCTGCTTCAGCCATCCAGAAATGCCAGATTAGACCACAGGTTCTGAGTGCTTAAAACTCAGCGACAGCATAATACTTTTCTGTGAAACACACGCTCTCAGCCTCATGCTCGAACCAAGCTTAGTGAATTGTTCATAAAGGCCCACCCAATTAGTCAAGCCCATACCAACCACAAGAGGAAAAACATTCTGAAGATACTGAAAGTACTTTCGGAATTTGCAACACAGTTTAGAAGTTATACAGCTATAGCGAAAGTTTTCCAGAAAAGACGAGGTCACCAAAATGATGACAATCCAAAGCAACAATGTGTTTTTATCAAGGGTCCATAAAAACAAGATGCCACACACAAAACAGAAAAAAATCACCAATATTCCTAAGCATGAGATATATGTAACACACCAGTCTTTTTCTTTTTTTAACCTGAAATAAAAGTAAGACGCCAATCGTACTAAAAAGAGGGACATGAGTTCTAGGAAATCTGAGGAGATTGTGCCTCCACCTTCACATGCGCCTCTGCCTAGCCCCTATGTTTTTCCCTTTCTGACTTCATCGACATTAGAGTTAAGAAACAACAGAAAACCAAAGAAACAAAGTATATGTTGAGACAGTAATGAATAAAATAGGTGATAAAGTAGGTGTTACATATTTAAAACAAATTTTGGGTAACAAGGAGTACCTGCTGAAATCTCTTTAAATGAAGAGTAAGAACAGGAGGAGCAAGAGAAATTAGCATCTGCTTTTTGGCATTGGTGTAAACATGCTTCCTTTCACCTAAAGAAAAGAAGAAATTTTTAACAGGGAGAAAATCATTTTAGACCCCTACAGCATTCAGATTTGCTATAAAATCATTTTAAACATCTAAAGCAAGGATCAGTAAACTTCTTCTATGAAGTACTAGATAACAAATATTGTAGAATTTGTGGAGTAAGAGGCAAAATCAAAGATATTTTATAGGTATTTATACATGAGATAAAAATGTCCATAAATTCTTACTGATGAAATCAAAATACAGTAATAACTGAGAATGATTACAATCAGAGAAAAACTGAATTACTGTGGAGAGACACAATATTTTGGTTAATGAGGTTCAAAGTTTAGTATATTCCATCACATCAAATCATTTGCAAATGTTCATCTATAAAAAATATTTTTTAGGCTTGGTGCTATGGCTCACGCCTGTAATCCCAGGACTTTGGCAGGCCTAGGCGGGCAAAACACTTAGGTTAGGAGTTTGAGACCAGGCTGGCCAACGTGGCAAAACCCTATCTCTACTAAAAATACAAAAATTAGCCAGGCATGGTGGCGGGTGCCTGTAGTCCCAGCTACTTGGGAGGCTGAGGCAGGAGAATCTCTTGAACCCAGGAGGTGGAGATTGCAGTGAGCTGAGACTGGCCACTGCACTTTAGCCTGGGAGACAGGGCAGGACTCTGTCTAAAAAAAAAAAAAACACACACACACATATATATACACATACATATGAGATATATATATATATACACACGCATACACACACACAAACACACACACACAGGCTTACTTTTTGTCTCTACATGTAAATAAATAAAATTCTACTTAGAATTTTAAAATGTTTCAACAATTCTAGTAAAAATCCTTAGGAATCCATGGCCCCTCTACATCCTATTTACCCAAACTCAAAAAAAAAAAAAAGGCAGTGGGGAGATAAGGGAAATTGTCAGTATGATCCTTTTTCCCATTTGAGGAAGACTGTAAGAAAGCACTGTCCGTGCTTTGCACTGGGCATGTCACATTAGTTCACTGATAAATTCAAGTGTGGCATCCTGGGTGCAAAGGAGATAAGGGTGGAAAAAAATAGCCACTATGTGTCAGGATGCTGTGGTGACTGCATTCCAAGGGGATAATTTACCCACAGGGAGAGATGTCAGGGAGAAAACTGTCCCATTTAACTGCCGCTGGGATGTCATAGTATATTAGCCACTTCAATAAAGTCCTACTTCTTCCATCCTTCTATTAAAATATTTACACAGAAAAGGACACTTATTCATGCCATCCAAATCCCAATACAATTAGGAGTACTCTACCTATGCAGCGCAAAATGTGCCCCTGAATATTAATTTTACTTACAGTGAGAGCATTAAAATACCTTTTATATTTGCCTTTGGTCCATTACACTGTCTCCGTGTGCATACTTCACAAAGCAGTTTATTCGCATCTCGAAGTTTCTCATTTCGGGTGAACTGATATAAACAATGTTGGATTGAACACTCATCAGTATTGAAAACTTCCCTGTTTGCAAGTGTACAGAAAGCAGTTTCTGGATCTTCATTTACAACCTCATACACCTTTGTTCCAGGAGTATGACTATCATTCAGAATCTCTATATTTATTTCATCAGGATGAAGAGCAGCATTCAAATTTAGGTTTTTGAAACCACTGGAAATGTCCACTTCTCCATTGCTCCCTTCCGTTAGGTAGGCACCATTTAAATTCCTAGTACAGTCAGTGGGAGAAGATGTTAAAACCTCCAGATCATTATCCATGTTGATATTTTTCATATCTACTTCCTCTGTGGATTTTTGATTGTCAGTTATACTTTCGATCATTTTTTCTTGGCCATTCAAATCTTTCTGGTTGACACAATATTCTTTATGCATAACACCCTCTTGTGAAATATGGTTGGATTTAATATTTACTTCTCCTTGAAGTGACATTTCAGCTTCATATTCATTGTCTTCAGGATGGTCAATAGTACAAATATCATTTAAATGAAGCACTTTTCCTTGAATTTTTTGTTGTCTTCGTTGGTTCTGGGAAAAAGTATATGGCATTAAAAAATAAAGAAAGAAAAAGAAAGAGCGGGAGAAAAGGAGGAAGAGAGACAGAAGAAAGAGAAAACACACACATGTACTATATCCAGTTTTGTTGCTTGTCAATCAAAAATAATTTCCTAAGGAAGAGTTCACTCTCACAATCTGATCCTAAAAAGTTCCTTTGCTATCAAGGATCAAGAAAATTATGAAGAAATCGCTGGGCACAGTGGCTCATACCTGTAATCCTAGCACTGTGGAAGGCCAAAGCAAGAGGATCACAAGCGGATCACTTGAGGAGTTTGGGACAAGCTTGGGCAACATACTGAGACCCCATCTCTAAAAAAAAATTAAAATTAAAATTAACTGGGCACGTTGGTGTCCACCTGTAGTCCCAGCTATTCAGCAGGTTCAGGTGGGAGGATCACTTGAGCCCAAAAGTTCAAGGTTACTGTGAGGTATGATCATGCACACTATACTCCAGCCTGGGTGGCAGAGCAAGACTCTATCTCAAAAAACAAATAAATAAATTATGAAGAAAAGTTATTTAGGCCAGGTGCGGTGGCTCACACCTGTAATCCCAGCACTTTGGGAGGCCAAGGAGGGCGTCTCACTTGAGGTAAGGAGTTTGAAACCAGCCTGGCCAACATGGTGAAAACCCATCTCTACTAAAAATACAAAAATTAGCCAGGCGTGCCTGTAATGCACGCATGGGTGGTGCGCGCCTGTAATCCAGCTACTTGGGAGGCTGAGGCAGGAGAATCGCTTGAACATGGGAGGTGGGGGTTGCAGTGAGCCGAGACCACACCACTGCACTCCTGCCTGGGCAACAAAGTGACTCTGTTCCCCCAAAAAAGAAAGAAAAAGTTATTTAAATGAAATCAGGAATAAACCATCACCAACCATCAAAAAATCACCCTATTGTAGAAATAAAAATATGCAAGACATGGTGTCTGTGCTAAGAGAAGTAATCCAGGCAGAGTACTAAGACTGTTAAACCCAGGCAGTCAAATGTTATACCATACGGTGGGTCTGACTCCACACGTAACAGAAAGAAATGTATCCATATGAGTTACTGGGTCAAGGTTTCACTGAGAGAAAAAAAAAAAAACTGAAAGAAAACTCAAGGATGCACAAGTACAGGACTGCTTTGGTCAGAGGAATGGACAAAAGTATTCTGGGAAAAAAATGGCCTGAAGTTAGCAAAGAAGCAACATAGCCACACATACAGAAGAGAGTAAAGAACTTTTCCCTTTAAAATCACTCTTGCCACTTGCAACCTACTTCCAAATAGAGAAAAAGAAGGCATTTCATCAAGATTCCTGTTACTGTAATGCCTAAAAACCCAAAGGCATTTCTGGTTGTAACTGGAAGAACTGAAAGAACAGCCCCCGTGAAGCTACTCTGTAATACCAGAAGAATGAAGGGCAGCAAACAGGATGGGACCCAAACATTTTCTGATGTGTTTCCATAAAAACAGAGGAACACATGAATAAAAAATGAGAAAAGAATATAAGCAAAAACTTCAAAGAAAATGAAATGCAAATGGCTCTGAAACATAAAAATGCTTAATCTAATTGATATTAAAATAAATGCAAAATAAAACTGCACTGAGATAATATTTTCCATCTAACATACTAATCAAAATCTGGAAGTTTGGTAACACAGCTGTCAAGGGTCAGGAGCAACCTTTGTGAAGGACAATTAGCATCAACCAAAACTACAAATGCAATCCCTCTTCTCAAAATTTACCCTACAGATGACTTATGTATAGGGTTATTCACTAGAGCATTGACCATTATAGCAAAAGACTAGAAACAACCTAAATCAATAGAGAAATGGTTAAATGAATTATGGCACATCCATAACACAGAATCATGCAACTGTTAAAAGAAAGAGAGAGAAAGAAAGGGCCAGGCACGGTGTCTCACATCTATAATCCCAGCACTTTGGTACACTGAGGTGGGCAGATTATCTGAGGTCAGGAGTTAGAGACCAGCCTGACCAACATGGCGAAACTTGTCTTTACTGAAAATACAAAAATTAGCCAGGTATGGTGGCACATGCCTGTAATCCCAGCTACTAGGGAGGCTGTGGCAGGAGAATCACTCGAACCTGGGAGGCAGAGGTTGCAGTGTGCCAAGATCTCGCCATTTGCACTCCAGCCTGGGCGACAGAGTGAGACTCCATCTCAAAAAAAAAAAAAAAAAAAAAAAAGAAGAAGTTTTATATACTAAAATGGAAAGGACTCCAAGAATCTAAGTATAAACAAACAACACAATCCAGAATGGTGTGAATGGTAAGAAAGGGGGGAAAAAAACCAAGACTGCATATTTGTATTTGCTCATATTTTCCAAAAGAAACTCCAGAAGGATATGTAAGAAAAAACAAAAGTGTTTATCTTTGTCATAAAAGGAAAGTGGTGGTCGGCCGGGCACAGTGGCTCATGCCTGTAATCCCAGCACTTTGGGAGGCCAAGGAGCGCGGATCACTTGAGGTCAGGAGTTTAAGACCAGCCTGGCCAACAATGGTGAAACCCTGTCTCTACTAAAAATATAAAAATTAGCTAGGTTTGGTGGCATGCGCCTGTAGTCCTGACTGCTCAGGAGGCTGAGGCACGAGAATTGCTTGAACCTGGGAGATGGAGGTTGCAGTGAGCAGAGATCGTACCACTGCACTCCGGCCTGGGCGACACAGCAAGACTCCATCTCAGGGGAAAAAAAAAAAAAACAGTGGTGGGAGGGGGACTTATTGTTTACCTTTATATATTTTTAAATTTGCGGATGTCAATAATATTAACTCAAAAAATTAAGTTAATTAAACTTACTACAAATACTTGTTACAAGCAATGCAGGATTTTAAAAAAAAGAACCACGACGTTTTCTTCACATATACTCAAAGCAATTTCCCAGCAGAGAATACTAAATGAGCTAAATTCTGTAATTGTCAAATGAAAGTGCTGTATCTAAAATAACAGACATGTCTAACCAGTGTCATTCAGACTACAAACTCAATAGTTCAAAATATAAAATTAGAAGCATATGATTTTCCTCCTAATTACCCACCTTGGCTTGCTTTTTGGCTTGTTTCTTTGCTTTTTTCTGTAAGTGCTTACTTGTTCCAGAAGGAATATCACTTCTCTCTTTTATGTAACTGTCGTTATCTTTTTCTTCCTCACTATCTTGATCTTCATCTTCCATTGTCTTTTTCAGATTTTTATCATTTACACTTTTCTTACCACTCTTAAAATATAGATAACATAGGTCAAAAACAAAATTTTACAACTACCGTTTGGTGAAAAAAAATCCATGCTATGTAAATATTTTTCTACTTCTATTATATACTAGCTTTTTTTTTCCACACTATTTGAAAATAGATGACACAAAATTCATTTATCTCATATACTAGAAAGCAATCTTCACATAATGAGAAAACAAGTAAACCAAGAAAACAGCAAAAGGCAACATCACATGCAGGTGTAACAGAAATATAACGAAATTTATTAGATACATGCTGTGTCACACTGTAAATACATCCATTTCCAAATACATTTTCTAAGTGACTTATATAAGTCACCATGGTGTATGCTTTTTTATTCTTTTCTTTCTTTGCATGCATATGACAGTTTCAGAAAAAGAGAAAATAAAGTTTGGTGAGACTTTAATTGCCAAGTAACAAGCCAAGGGTCTCATAATTCATACGAAGTTGAAGAATGATTTATCCAATACTCATAACATCTCTTCTTTTTTCCTACTACTACTTAAAAGGAACCAAATTAAAACAAAATAATACTCTTCATTTAACATTTATGAGTTAATGGGTGCAGCACACCAACATGGCACATGTATACATATGTAACAAACCTGCACATTGTACACATGTACCCTAAAACTTAAAGTACAATAATAATAAAATAAAATAAATTAAAAAAAAAAACACTTATGAACTTAGGTGTGCCAGGGATTCGTGATTAGTCTTAAATAACAAAAATAAGTATTAATTTTAATATAAGGAAAATACTTCCCTGTATGGAAACCAATCAAACTAATTACTTGTATAGAATTCTGAATACATCATCTTTTTTTCCATCCTTGTTTTTAAAAGTAGTTACCCTGTTCTTTATTCAAATCCTAAAAATTATTCTACCTCAAATTAAGAAAAATTTCTGCATGGGCTAGTAATATACAAACTTAAAAAGAGTAACAAGGCTTCCCCCCATAAAATCTTACAGGAAAAAAAATCTACTTGAATAAAATAAACTCAATAGTCTTACCTGATCATCTAAAACTGGGAGGGACAAATCAAGGAAAGATTCATGAACCAAGGAGACCTTAACCAATCAAAAAAGACAGTGTAAAAATGTAAATACTGTAAATGTTACATAGTAAGATCCTCCCTGCCCTGTGGGATGGGGGGTAGGGGGTGGGTTTTAAAATAAACAAAGGCTTAAGAAAATTTGAAATGAAAAATTACACAACATTGAGGACTTTGGGTTGGGGGAAATAAATCAAAATGTTTAACTTCTTCAAGATTTAAGGAGTGCTGACATTTCCCACAAAGAACCATGCACATCTGAATAGCATCTGAATAGTTTAAAAAGATATCCTATGAAGGTAGAGATTTCTGCTTTTGAAATAAACAATTGATAAACTGTTGAATATCAGTGAATAAACCCAGTACACATGACATCTACTTACAGTTCTGCATTGATCACACATGATCGTACTAGTTAGTTCACCACCAAAGATGCGGTCAACAAAACTTGGTATTGATTTTTTCTTCTCATAATCTATGGAGAAAAAAAAGTCTATCAATTACCAATTACCTTTATATAATTAATTAAACAAGAAAAGCTAAAACTACTTACCTATCTAACTCTAAAATTTTATTTTAAATTTCCCGTCCCACAGACTTCTTCCTCCATTCATAATCACCGTTATTTTTTTATGCGATAGAAGTCAGTATTACATATTCTACCTCTGAGCATAACATAATTGAACACAATCACCTTTTATGAATAAGACAAAAAAGTCCTTATCCAAGATCTAGTCAGTGGGAAGTAAACTGTGCAAGTCAGTGAGACTTCTATGTCTCTCTCTCTCTCTCTCCATTAGTATACAATGAACAGCTCGGAGTTGGCTGAATGACAGTCTAATTCCTTAGTTCTAGCTCTAACATTCTAACATTCAAGACTGATAAAAGATACCAGAGTAGCAAACTGGGAGAGAAAATGCATGTTACTTGTTTTGTGAACTCTAAGACTGAACTCCTTTGATATTTTAAAAACAAAAGAAAAACCTCAGGAAAATATTTCAAACAAAATCTTCCTTTTATTTTCCTATGCTCCCAGAAATAATCTTAATAAGTTTAATATAACTAAAAGCCATAATTTTACTACTTGGTCAGCCAATTTTCCAAATACGTGAAACCTATAAGCATTATTCAAATGATAATTTATGCAGAACCACACTTTTCTGACAGAAAATGCCAGTGGGGGTAATTCTCTCCATTACCGGCCAGGCTCTAAAGGGCACCAAGGAAGCAAAGAGTGGCTATGAGTTGATTCAAATCTGTGCTTTATAATACAGCAGCCCTTAGTCACTTGTGGCTATTTAAATTTAATTAAAATTAAATAAAAATAAAAATGTAGTTCCTCAGTTTTGCCAGTCACATTTCAGGCGCCACACGTGCCTAGTTGCTTCTATATGGAACAGCAAAGATATAGAAGAGTTCCATCAACATAGGAAGTTCTACTGGGCAGATGTGTCCTAAATCTTTACATGCCACATAATAAGAACTAAGTTGGCTCCATGATTAATAAACCAACTACTGACAACTCACAGTAACAAATATAATTCATATATTACTGCTAATTATAATTTTAAGCTTTTGAAAAGTAAAACTGTAATTCATCTTAGTTCTATCTTTAATACATAAAAAGAATACACCATGGGTTAAAACTGTTCACTTCTGGAGCACTGAATAATTTTTACTAATCAACGTTGACAAAGAGAAATTATACATTAACAATTGTGGACTTGGAAATACATGTGCCAGCAATCTTGTCCTAAGGTACAGAGGAATTCAACTATAGTGTTTTAGTTCAAAAAGACAGACATTACCTTTAACTTTATTTTTTAGTTCTTCATCCAATTTTTCAGTAGAATTACCAAATGCTTTAAGTATTCCTTTACTCACTCTCTAAAAGTAATAAAATGGATATATATATACTATTAAATTTTAAATTTTATTTTCCTTAGAAAATATGTAATCAAGTCAAGAAAGTGATCAGGATACAGCTCCCCATATTTACTAAATAATTCCAAAGTCACATGTTCAAACTTAATTCAAGGAGCTAAAAAGGAATTATGCCACAAAGCAATCACTAACCATTGAATAAAGGTATTATCTTATCATTTCAAGATCTTAAACCTCTTCAAACCAAAGCTTTTCAGAACATGCCCACCTCCTTTGAGAAGAAACTGAAATAGCTTGTCCTACAAGCAGGATGATTACATGACAGCCATAGGGTCTGACTCCAGTGCTTAAAGCCCAGCTGCATTATTTCTGGGGGACCTTAAACTAGGTACTGGACTTCTCTACAGCCAATCTAGGCTATGGAATCAATCTATGGAATAGGAAAAAATCACAGTATCCACCTCGCAGAAACTTTGTGAGAACGAAGTAAGGGAATTAATACAAAACACTGAAAACAGTGATTGGCATAAAAATAAGTGCAAAATAAATATTAGTTATTATCACTATTATTAGTACTCATTAATTCATATCCCCAAATACATTATTTTATATCCTGGCAAGTAACAAAAATTTTAAAATGCAACAAATGTTCCCTGACTCTTACAAAATGAAAATACTTCCTAGGTTCAAAAAACAGTGTTAAATTAGACTCAGAATTAAGAGTAAGCGTGTGCTGCACCTGGGTTTGGGAGAAACAATTTCCAATATTTGGCAGCTCTCTTCGTACAGGTTAGTACAACAGAATCTTTAAAGAACATTAATGCTGTAAACATCAACTAAACTTAAGCCATCATGAGAAAAGAGAATCACTGCTAATTCTCTGGATTCATTCTAATGGTGAAAACATACTAGTTGAAAAAGCTGGTGTAAGAAAAAATTTAAAAGTATGATGGCCTTAATAACTAGCTTTCATTGTTTTAACTCATAAGATATCAAATGAGACAGAAAGCTTATGAAGATAAGATTATAAAATACAATGGTCATAACATGCTAACTTGGTGTTCTTCTGCTCTCATCCCATCCAATAAATAGCGAAGCAGCTCCTGGCTGTCTTGCTGCTGATAGCCTTTAAACCGCACTGCTCTAGAGAAAAACAAAAAGACAGAAAAGCAATCTTCAGTCTACTAAGAAATCTTGGAATCATATCCCAAATCTCAGAGGTTCTGGTTTCTACAAATTTCTGTTTAGTCCATTAACACCCTTGGGAGATGTAACTATCACATAAAATATATTTTAAAATCCAAACGAAAAAAACCTATGCCTTTTGTATATAGAGGGTTGGCTAAATGTAATGCTATTAATATTTTTATATTTTACTATTTAATATTAATATTATTTCTCAGCATCTCACTGAGGCACTGAAAGCACAATCGAAGTGGATACTCACTTTTTACAGACCTGAGAAAAGAGTTCTTTCGGTGTCACAACCCCCTTTTTGGTCTCTTGCATCTCATTAAGAAACTGGCTCATGGCTAAAGTTAGAGGGCCTGGAGGCTCAAGGTTTATTTCTAACGGTTCCTGAATATGGGAAAAGAAATTACTTTCTTCAGTCAAATTTTGGAATCACTGACTTTACTAAAATCTAATTAGTTAACATATACTGCCAATGTTCCTGACAGAACTGCCCCATTTAAAAGTTTAAAATGTACATCAAAAGAGATAGAAACTGTTTGGTCACAGACTGTCTTATGCAGAATTCAGCTCTACTATTTTAGTTTTAGATTATCCAGAACACTTACTACCTAAGAGTTGAAAGAGCCAAAGCAAAATGTAAATAATAAAAATGGATAAGGCAATATTTATTTGGTTACACAGCTCTTATGTCACCTTAAAGATGTTAAAAATAATAATGTAAGCCTAAGGCTTCGCAAACATATACACATTCCCAAGAAGGAAGCTTAACACTCGAGCATAGAAAAACAGAGCACACACAGAGCAAACAGATGTAAAGGCTCCTTATAACTTCTATTAGCCTGAAACTGTTTAACTCAGTAGCCTAAAGTAAAACAAAACAAACAAAAACAGTGGAAATGAGTGTCAATTATTTAAAATAATTTAGGAAACACACATTCAGAGAGGAACGTTACAGACTAGAAAAGTTTAAAGAACATACTGTTAATGCCAAATCAGGTGGTTCAATTTTTACAATTGTTCCAGACATTTTCACTTCTTTTAGTAGTTCTCTAAGCACTGGTGTTTGTGACAAGTTCTAGAATGAAGGGTGAAAAAAAAGAGAAAAATTATTTAAAGGCAAATCAACTCAAATACTTCTTAAGTGTCTATCCTATCAAAACAGAAAATCATGATCAACAATGAAAACTCTACACTTGGAAAATGAAAAGTTACAGATGCTTCTCTTCCCTACACTATTTGGGTAATAACTGCTTCAGTTCTGAGCTTATTCATCACCTCAGTGGGGCATTCTCCCACCACCCAATCAGAAGTAGCTATCCCCAATCCTCCCCCATGATTCTCTCACAACCACTTACCACCATCTGCAGCTACATATTTGCTTCTGTATGAGGTTATCCTGTGTTTCCGCCACCCAAGTGCAAACTCCATGAAAGCAGCAGCAATATTTGTTTCAAACCCACTGCACCCGAGTGCTCACCAAAGTGTCTTACTGTCATGCAAAAAACTTTCCTTAAGTTTTCTTTGGCCAGGCGTGGTGTAATCCACGCCTTTAATCCAAACACTTTGGGTGGCCAAAGTGGGTGGACTGCTTGAGCCCAGGAGTTCAAGACTAGCCTAGGCAACATGGCGAAACCTCGTCTCTACAAAAGACACAAAAACTAGCTAGGAGTGGTGGCACATGCCTGTAGTCCCAGCTACTCTGGAGGCTAAGGTAAGAGGATTGCTTGACCCCAAGAGGCAGAGGCTGCAGTGAGATTGTGCCACTGCACTCCAGCTGAGTGACAGAGTGAGACCCTGTCTCAAAAAAAAAAAAAAAAAGAAAAGAAAAAGAAAGCTTTATTTGGATACATAGAAGTAAATTACTTAGGGGGAAAAAAACTCAATAATGTAAGTAGCAGATTCTATGAGGAAAAGAACAGTTTTTTTTAAAGGGAAAAAAATGACAATGTACCTGCATAACTGCATTGAAGAAACACGTGTTTCCCAAATTACTGAGTCCTTTCACAGTTATCTGGGAAGGAGAATTCACGGGAGGATTCTCTTTAGCCATGTTTTCCTTCTTTTCTCTCTCTTGTTCATTCTTACTCTCTTTTTCTAATTTTTTATTTTCAAGTTCAATATTTCCATTATCTTTCTCTGCTTTAAAAAAAGAAGAAAAGATTTAGTAAAATGTGTGATATAGTCATATCAAATGCAGAAGTATACTTGGGAAACAGTACTAGAGTTTGTGAGTTTACCTAGAGTCATTATTTCCAAACCACCCACCCATTTGATTTTAAATAAATACAGGTAAATTGCCATCCAAAAAAAAAAAAAAATCCCAATAAACAAAAAATACTCAGACCTAAAGTATGCTAATGTTTGACAAATGAAACCAAACACTATGTGCTTTGGTATAAATCTCCCTTTTTTACTGCACAAAAATTCTCTACAAATGAACACATCTTACCTTGTGAAATTAAGAATATAAAACAATCAAGAATGTGGACATGAAATAAATTTTTTAATGAATTCTGTGGGTCAAAAATCAATCCTAAACTAAAAAACAAATAATTCTGGCTCTGACAAAGATACTTGTGACAACAAAAACTTAAAAAATATGCTTAAAGCAAATGCTGTATGTCAGACAATTAATTATGCATGGAAAGAACCTAAGAAATATCTGACCATTAGAAGGAATCACAAATACTTTACTTTTATGTTATCCCAGCAGACAGACTGAAATCTTGCTATTATAAAATGTACTACAGTAAGAACAGTCTAAGGCAGGTCTATAGTAAGCCTGGCTAGGGTTATTGGAACAGGCCTATTGGCCATTACCTTAGTCTATGGCATTCATCACATCTGACTAGATCACTTCTCACATCCCTTCTAATACCTTATAGTTAAACCAAAAATAGTTTCATAGTTTGAAATCAACCATAACTAATGTTACTCAGCTGTATGTAATGCTAGGGAGTATAACAAATCTAAGTATCAGCAGATACATAAATCAACATTTGGTGTATATTAAAGAAACAAATTACTTTACCTGGCTTTGGAGTTGTAATGCCGGCTTGTTTTCTAACATAATCAACCACTTGACCCAATTGGTTTGAACTACAGTACTGGACCTCATTATCACATATGTAACACCTGTGACCCAAAAATCAGCGATGAAAAATGACAAAATGACAACTAAAAAGGGGGAGACAAATAATAATTCCTGGAATCCAAAGTGTGTAACTGCCAATTTATTCTATTAAAGAAACTGAACGTAAAAATTCTGTTTTCCTGAAGAAGACTATGCATATTAACTCTGGTTTATTATTAATAAAATTAGCCAGAATTATAGCTGCATATAAGTAGTACGATGAATTACTCCAAATGTTTTGCTTTACTGGTTATAACACTGAAGTCAAAAGATTTGTCTACATATATTTTAAAATACAGAATTACAATAACAAAAATAACAACTTTTTTTTGTTGTTTTGTTTTTTGTTTTTTTTTTTCAGACGGAGTCCCGCTCTGTCGCCCAGGCTGAGTGCAGTGGCAGGATTTCGGCTCACTGCAAGCTCCATCTCCTGGGTTCATGCCATTCTCCTACCTCAGCCTCCTGAGTAGCTGGGACTACAGGCACCCGCCACCACGCCCAGCTAATTTTTTTTTGTATTTTTAGTAGAGATGGGGTTTCAACATGTTAGCCAGACAAAAGTAACAACTTTTACAATTGAAAGATGCCATTCAAGCCAGGCATGGTGGCTCATGCCTGTAATCCCAGCACTTTGGGAGGCCGAGGCATGAGGATCACAAGAGGATCACGAGGTCGGGAGTTTGAGACCAGCCTGACCAACACGGTGAAACCCCGTCTCTACTAAAAATACAAAAAATAGCCAGGCGTGGTGGTGCGTCCCTGTAATCTCAGCTACTCGGGAGGCTGAGGTAGGAGAATTGCTTGAACCTGGGAGGCGGAGGTTGTAGTGAGCCGAGATCACACCACTGCACTCCAGCCTGGGCGACAGAAAGAGATTCCGTCTCAAAAAAAAAAAAAAAGATGTCATTCAGTGAAGACTACTGTGAAAATGATTTTTAAGACGTAAAACTCTGTTTTAATGATGTTACAACACAGCATCTATAACATGCCAGCATGACATTTATTTTCATGAAAGTTCACAGCCAAAATTTTATTATAACCTTGTTTATCTGAAATTTGTTCTTAGCGTCCCTGTCTCCACTGTATGCCTTATAATATCACAAGCAAGAAAAACAAAGGGGGAAAGATTCTTAAGTCTTCTATGTTACAACTTTTGGGTTTGTGCAAACGTACAAGTAAAAGCTTCTCATAACACTACATTCTTTAGCTTTGTGAAAGTGATATTTTAAAACATACTACGAAAATTTTAAATTGCTTTCTTCTTAAACATATTTAAAGATTTCCATTCTCTAATATTTCAAATAATTTCCACCCAAGAGGCAGAGGAACTGAAACTCACCACACACTCCAGTTGTCCAAACTAAGAACCAGACAGTGAGGTTCAGATCTCGGCGTCAGATAGTGCTTTAAGGCATGCTGCTCCTGAGAATTTCTGCCACAGCCCTAAAAAAATCATAATCATAAACCTCAAAGCCATAAAAGTTCAGCAAGAGGGGAGAATGCATAATCTATCATAAACAAGGAAGTGGCTCATGAAATTCTGCCATTCTTACAATCTTGAAAAGAAAATGTTAGATTCTAGAATCAGTATTTTGTTAAAACTTAAATATGCACAGGCAACTGAGAACATTTAAGTCAAAAAGTATTTAGAAAACCAGGTACTTGCTAGGTGTGGTGGCTCACACCTGTAATCCCAGCACTTTGGGAGGCCGAGGCCGGGAGGTCAGGAGTTCAAGACTAGCCTGACCAACATGGTGAAACCCCGTCTCTACTAAAAATACAAAAATTAGCAGGGCGTGGTGGCGCACGTCTGTAATCCCAGCTAATTAGGAGGCTGAGGCAGGAGAATTGCTTGAACTCAGGAGGCGGAGGTTGCAGTGAGCCAAGATCACCCCACTGCACTCCAGCCTGGGCAACAAGAGCAAAAACTCCATCTCAAAATAAAAAAAAAAAAAGAAAACCATGCACCCAAAGTACTCTTCCTCTCCAACTTTCCAGCCCAAATTAAACCACACTAATGCAGTCACTCGTGAAGTCTGGTTTGGATTCCTCAACAGTCTCCTAAACATTCCCCTAACTTCAGCCTCCTTCTTCACATGCATATTCTTTCAGTTTAATGTTCCTAAAACAAAGCTCTGTTCATACACAATTCAAAAATTATGAATTGCTCTCTTAAACTCCTAATAAATAAACCTGACACCCTCTGACCCTGACATATCTCTCCAGTGTTAACTCCCACATTCTCTTATTCACATACCAACGACCAGCTAAAAACACACTGAGCACTTTTCACAACTATGCAATTTTGTTCACATTATTCTATTTATCCAGAATCCTTTATGAACACTGCTACCTAATCAAATCCCATCCACTCTTCAAGATCTTGCTCAAAAGTCACCTCCTCCCAGAAGCCTATACTTCTCTCCCAGATGAGAAAATACTGTCTCCTTCCTTTAAACAAATTCTACAAAACATGGCATAAATTCCTAGTGGATTCCTTATTTTTTACCTTGTACTAACGTTATTGATATTTATATCCTTTCTTACCCGGTCTATAAATCCCAAAGGCTCAAAGCAATAGACTTAATCTATTACCAAATATTCTAGAACACGGAAGGTGGTCAAAAAGCACTACTTAAACAAGTAAATGGGAGACTTTTACCTAAAAGATGTATCGACTTATTCATAAAACAACATGACCGAAACTTCTGCTTCCAGCTAGTCAGATCACTGCTAAGAAACATATCTTCACTGTGTATCTACTGGAACCAGTCTATCAACTTTTGGAACACAGTACAACAACCCGTCCTGTTTCCATTGCAGCTAGAGATATACTTTGGAGAAGAAATATACATTGGTAGTTTCTAATTTCTTAACTATGATACCAAACACTATTCGCTTAATTTATCCCACTCAACATTTAATTACAAAATAAATGAATTAACATTTGATACGATTTTTGAAAATTACAACATCATCTGAGATCATTTGAAACATATAGTTGTCTTGATACAACAGTTAAGAATCATTAGCTAACAGTGCCAAAGGTATCTAGTGGGAAAAAAGTTAACAGTTAATACTGACATGTCTTACTCTTATGAATTAAAAAGGTAGCAAGTAAAATTTGTAATGCAAAATATATTCCGAAAAACTGAAATAGCAAAGTCTATTCATACTCACCATATGTATTTAAAAGGTTACAATTAAACCTTTCAAACACAAGTAAACAATATTCTTTTCTCACATACAGATTTTTTTAACTGACCACAATGAGATATCAGTATATAACTATTATGATGGCTAAAAAAACTGTGACAATTGTAAATGCTGGCAAAAACAAAGAAAAAGTGAATCATTCATACACTGCTAGTAAGAATATAAAAGGTAGAGTCACTGTGAAAAAATAGTTTGGCAGTTTCTTAAAAAACTAAACATTAAATTGCCTAGGACCCAGCAATTGCACTCTTGGACATTTACCCTAGAGAAATGAAATCTAAGTTCACACAAAAACCTGTACACAAATGTTAATAGCAGCTTTATTTGTAATCACCAAAAAATGGGATCAGCCCAGATGTTGTCCTTCGACAGGTAAACAGTAAAAACAAGCTGTGGTACATATATACCATAAAATATGCTCAGTAATAAAAAAAGAACAAACTTGATACAGCTTTGATAAAACTTCGGGTGATTATGCTGAGTGAAAAAGCCAATCCTGGCTGGGCATGGTGGCTCATACCTATCATCTTAGCACTTTGGGAGGCCCAGGGGGGTGGATCACTTGAGCCCAGGAGTTCAAGACCAGCCTGGGCAGTATACCAAAACCACATCTCTACAAAAAATATAAAAATTAGCCAGGAGTGGTGGCATGCAGGTGTAGTCCCAGCTACCCGGAAGGCTGAGGTGGGAGGATCACTTGAGCCTGGGAGGTGAAGGCTGCCATGAGCCGTGATTATACCACTGAACTCCAGCCTGGGTGAGAGAGTGAGACCCTGTCTCAAAAAAAGAAAAAAGAAAAAGCCAATCCCCAAATGTTGCCCACTGTATGACTCCATTTACATAACATTTTTGATGAAATGACTAAATTTAGAAATACAGAATAGAACGGTGGTTGCCTGGGGCTGGAGAGAGTGGTAGCAGTAGGGAGGTGGGTATGATTATACAAGGGCAACACAAGAGATCCCTGTGATGTTCAACTATTTAGTATCGTGACTATGGTGGTGAATAATCTACACAGGTGACAAAAGTGTACAGAATGTAATACACATGTACACATACACACATGCACAAAAGAGAAGTCAAACTCAGGAGATCTGATTGAGATGGGTGTGTTGTATCAATCTCAATACCCTGGTTATGATATTATACTCATTTTGTAAAATGTTACCACTGGGGGACTTTGAGCAAAATGCATAGGGATTTCTCTGTATTATTTATTAGATCTGCATGTGGATCTATAATAACCTCAATAAGATTTTCAACTTGAAAACATGTGAAAAAAAAAAAAAAATCCTAGCTGGGCGCAGTCGCTCACGACTGTATTCCTAGCACTTTGGGGGAGCCAAGGCAAGTGGATCACTTGAAATCAGGAGTTTGAGACCAGCCTGGCCAACATGGCAAAACCCCGTCTCTACTAAAAATACAAAAATCAGCCAGGCGTGGTGGCACACACCTGTAATTCCAGCTACTTGGAGACTGAGGCAGGAAAACTGCTTGAACCTGGGAGGTGGAGGTTGCCGTGAGCCAAGACTGTGCCACTGCACTCCAGCCTGGGTGACAGAGTGAGACCGCATCTCAAAAAAGCAACAAAAAACTGGCTATCTGCCTCATCTTGAAGCCTCATGACTTCATGACTACTGCCTAGTAGCCCAATTTCCTAACATATAAGCTTAACTTGCCACCACTAAGGGTAACTGAGAGGCCCTGACTTCAGAACCAGGGTAATAACTGTGAGCTGGTAGACACTGTGATGTGCCAGCCAGACATGCCCTCACTGCCAAAGATCAAGGTATTACTCATTCCCCCAGGTGCTGAGAATGTGGCCGGCTGAGAGCTCACAGTCTAGTCCATCTATCCCCAGGAATCAGTCTCAACAAAAGGGAGCTGCCTTGCCCAAGGTTACTTCCTGCTCTAGGGGCAGGCCACATCCAATGACTGGTCTATGCACAGGTAGAAGGGTCTAGCTCCTTGCCTCAATTCAGGCAAGAGATCACTGTGGGATTGGCTGAGACCCTGTTGCCACTGCCTCTTCATTCAACTTCTCCCTATGCTTAATCTTGCTTCCCTTACTTTTACTGGTGTGGTACCAGAGAACACTCCACCACCTATACACACATCTCAGACTCAGAACTTGTTCCCCAGAGAACATGATCTATGTTACTAGCATCCTTTTACCCATACTGTACTTTCAGGTAATACCTTCTAAAGTAAGTTCAAAGAGTTTTCTAAAACCCCATATTGATCTTAAAACGTAAGCATACCTGATGGCCACATTTAAGACATAGCCAAACTGAAGGCTTTTCTTCTGTTTCTTCTTCAGCTTTATCTTTCACTTTATTGTCAGTCTTACAGTCTTGGCAGATATTCCATTCCACATTCACTAAAGCCTTTTTCAAGTTACCTTGTTCCAATCCTTTTCTAATGTGTCTGCACATAGGTTCTACCAAAACAAATAATAGACAAGGAATATATAAGGTCAAAAATGACTTTTCTTCAGTTAATCTCAAAACTTACCCTTGATTCACATTTCAAAAATGAAATTTACTCTATAAACTGTTAAGATATTCTGAACTTAAAATTGTTTGATATTTGAATAATATGAGATGAATATGTGAGAAAGAGATTTGATACAAATTTGTGAAGTTTCGCTTTCTTGAAGTCCTAAATATAACCACCACTGTCCCCCACTACAAATTCATTCCAATTTATTTGGCTATTTCCTTTAAATTAAGGCCCTTTATCATATGTATGATTCTCTTAATCTTTAAAGATTTGTAGAAAAAGTCCTTCATTCAGTCAATAATACACCTACTATAGGGCAGGCACTGTGCTAGACGCTCGGGAGCCCAAAATTGACCAAGTCACAGCTGTTTTCTTTGAGTAGCTCACATTCCGGAAGGAAAGGCAGCTAAATAAATTAATGTATAAGAATCTCCGAAACATGGTATAGCAGCACAAGAAGAGAAGGCTAAAGTCACCAAAAGTTTCACAGGGGAGGTAACATCTGTGCAATCCTAGAAGATAATAATAGTAATAAAAATTGCTGATATTAATTAAATACGTCCTATGAACTTTGTTAAATGTTTTGAATACATTATCCCATTTAATCCTTACAGTCACCCTAGAAGACACTATTATTTCCAATGACAAATGAGAAAACTAAGATATAGTGCCCACATAACTGCTGAGTATCTATGCAAGAATTTAGACTCAAGTCTTTCAGACGTCATAGCTCACACTTTAAACTGCGACCTCGGGGAGTGAAGGGCAATCTGAAAATGCCAATGCCAAGAACAAAAACATGTAAAAGTGCATGCTGTCTCCCCAGATGATGGAGTTAAACAATGTGTAAAAATGAGCAGTTGAACCTGAGGCTGAAAACTCTGTTGGGGCAAAGATAAGTAAAGAGCTTTGCAAACCACTCTACAGTGCTGAGTTGTTTCAGGAACACTGGAGGTTTAGAAACCAGTCCAGTGGCATAATTAGCTTTATGTCCAATGATCTTGCACCAAGAAAAGAAATATAAATGCAAATGAGATCAGGTGGAAAAACTACCAAATCTCAGTAGTCAAAGAAATAGAAACTAGAAAAAGAAGGTACCTTTTTTTTTTTTTTTTTTTGAGACGGAGTCTTACTCTGTTGCCCAGGCTGGAGTGCAGTGGTGCAATCTTGGCTCACTGCAAGCTCCGCCTCGCAGGTTCACGCCATTCTCCTGCCTCAGCCTCCCAAGTAGCTGGGACTACAGGTGCCCGCCACCATGCCCGGCTAATTTTTTGTATGTTTAGTAGAGACGGGGTTTCACTGTGTTAGCCAGGATGGTCTCGATCTCCTGACCTCGTGATCCGTCCGCCTCGGCCTCCCAGAGTGCTGGAATTACAGGCGTGAGCCACTGCACCCAGTCAGAAGGTACCCTTTTTTAACTATCAAATCAGCACAGATGTTTACAGATGATACTAACCAGTGCTGATGAAGGTTCAGGGAAATGGGCACTTTACTACACTGCTAGGGGGCCTGGAAATTAGTAAAACATTTCTGGATGGCAATTTAGCAACAGAATCAAAAGAGTCTTAAAAATGTTTACACCCTTCGATTCAAAAATTATATATGTGTGTTAGGAAAATATTTGGATATACACAGAGATTTAGCTATAAAGTTGTTTACTACTGAGCCATTTATAATACTAAAAAGTTAAAGATTACCTAAATCTGTAACAGTAGAAAATTATCTAAATAAATTATGAAATATGCATCCATAGTCTTTGCTAAATGCAATAATATGCTATTAAAAATGTTGTTGAAGGTCGGGCGCGGTGGCTCACGCCTGTAATCCCAGCACTTTGGGAGGCTGAGGCAAGTGGATCACTTGAGGTCAGGAGTTCAAGACCAGCCGGGCCAACATGGTGAAACCCTGTCTCTACTAAAAATATAAAAATTGGCTGGGTGTGGTGGAGCACACCTGTAATCCCAGCTACTCACGAGGCTGAGACAGGAGAACCGCTTGAACCGTCAAGGCAAAGGCTGCAGTGAGCTGAGATCACGCTACTGCACTCCAGCCTGGGCAACAGAGCCAGACTCCGTCTCAGAAAAAAAAAAAAAAAAAACAGATGTAGAAAGTCAGGCACAGTGGCTCTCACGTGTAATCCCAGCACTTTTGGAGGCCAAAGCAGGCAGATCACTTGAGGCCAGGAGTTCAAGATCAGCCTGACCAACACAGCGAAACACCGTCTCTATTAAAAAAAAAAAAAAGGCCGGGCG